>NW_005842418.1:196392-218482 GCF_000455745.1 Alligator sinensis
GCTCGATGCCTACATGGCTGGGGTCACTTGAGCCCAGTTTCTCTCCTGCCCAGGCAGGGGGTCAGACTTGAAGATCTACAAGGTCCCTTCTGACCCTACTTCTATGATTCTATGATTATATGAAGTGATGAGCAACACTGCAGAGTCCGGCTGCTGTAATTCTGAACCGCAAATCCCAGAGACCTTGGGGGCAGCAGAAAGAGGAAGTGAACACCCAGCTTCTGGCCTGAGCCACTGCAGATATGTGACTGCATTTCCTGAATCAAAGGTAAATGTATGTTCACTTTTGTTTCAATTTAATCTGTGCAATTTAGACTGCAAAGACTGAATCAATTGAGACTCAGGTTTTTGACTGTCTGTACCTAGCCAGGAAAGCATCGCAAACTCACCTTATTTTACATTTTGAAAGTTTTCTGTGCAACCAAGAAGCTGAAAGAAATGTTATAATATTCTTAGTTGGTGGAAATAGTCATTGCTGTGCTGCTGTTTAAAAACTGAAAGCTTAGATTCCAGAATAATTATGGGATGGTTTATAAAGCAGCACAATTATGTTATACTCAAGGATGTGACTTCTTCATGGAATGAAATGGAAATGTTGACATATGGCATAAACAAATCTTACAAACATCCCTCATACTACATTTTCATGATTGTTAAGCTATATCATCTTATATAACCAAATAGTATAAAAAAATAAGGGTTCATTAGTGTTAGAGTTGGTAATTGTCATTTAAATTAACAGACTTTTTAATGGTTTACTTTGGCTCGTTCCAGTATTTAATTTCTATTTTATAAGTGTCAATGTAAGAAGAATTGTTATACAACCATTGCTGCCTGTTACAAAAACTTCCTTGCAAAATACTCTCTAGAATAATGAGCCTGGATGGGCTAAAATTGTTTCAATGAAGTCCAACTATATACATCAAAGGATATTCATGAAGAGTTTCAAAGCTCTGCACAGCATGTTGTGGTAGCTACATTATGAATAAAGCATTTGATAATATACTGCACATAAGAATTCTGCTTTGAAATGGAGAAGGACAAGTTTTGAGTAACAGAATGGGGAAAAAAATCATTTGGGGTCATGTGGTCCATCAGCCTTGCAATACACAGTTGTTTAGCATGATACATTTTCTACCGTTTTGTTCAACTCAATTTTAAATGTGACAAGCAATAGAACTATCACTTTCCATGGGTGTTTATTTTGACTAACATAGCTTAACTATGAGAATTGTTTCATTGATATTCAAACAAAATATATTATTCTTTAATTATTCTAAGTTATCTAACCATATTAATTACAGTAGTCTCACCTTTATAATAGGCAAAAATAAGCCAGATTCCTCATTTAACTCAGACACATCTTCTGAATAATCTTTTGAAATATTGCTGTATTAACCAATGCTTTCTGCCTTAAGAAAACATCTGGTGGTCTTATATAAGCTTCTTTTAACCTGTCCATATATGTTTTGTAATGTAGGGCAAGATTAAAAAAGGGATGTAGGCGCACTTTAGGCAGAAGTTACACCCCAAGATTTAAATGAGTGATCTACTAAATTCCTGCCTAATCAGTGCCATAGGTTTCTGGCAAAAAATGAATTTAGATCCCTAAAGAATGGCTTATATGTGTTCCCCAAAATGTTGTTGCCTTGTGTATACTGAGTGTTTAATTCCTACCTAGGACTGTTTAGGATTTAAAAAAGAAAGAAAAGAAAGATTGGCATCCCATGGCAATCTGTTATGGGTAGTTTGTGTGTGTCTAATGGCAATGGTGTTGGCCTTCTTTTCAGTAGAGTAGTGGCTCTTGCACTCTTCCATAAAGTAGGTAACCTAAGTTATAGATCCTGTGCAGTCTCAGGTTCAAATGGACTCCTCAACATCAAGTTCTACCATAATTAGAAATGATAAATGAACATAATCTTGCAGTGATTCACAGAAGCTTCTCAGAATCGAATGGGAGCTGAAACTAGGGATTTTTTAAAAGTTGCTTTTGACAGGCCATTTCTGGCATCAGGGAAGTTAACTGGATTATAAAAATATATTGAACTCATAGTTTTTGTTCAGTTATGGGTCTTTCCAGCTGTTTAATGGGCAATGGTTCTTGGAGCATATTTTCATATACCTTCCCTACAGCAATCCAGAGCAGTAAAATGAAAGATAGATTGTGGAATTTACATTGTTATTAAAAGTAAATGCTGGAGGATGTTCCAAACATAATGATCTAGGTTGAGGGAGTCATCATGTTTAAAATAATTAAATTGTTACTTGGCACATTTTTATATATCAGTTTTTTCAGGTCAGCTGAACTAAAATCAAAATATCAGATGTCATCATCACCATCACCACATAATTTGTTGACTTTTAACTGTATTTATCCTACAAGTTCATTCTTGCCAACTCTTTTTACAGTGATAATAACCAATTGGTTTTGGCAGTGTGGCACCAAAACCAGTAATGATTTAGTGAAGGAAATATTCTGACAAGAACTTGGACCTTCATTTCCATATATTCAAAACCCCTTACATTTGATCAAACAAATGTGGGTTACTCATGGCAATTTTACTTAATTATTTATTTAAATTAAGCTATTTATCCTGTCCTTGTTGCCAAATATATTATGTCTTATGATTCCTTAGCACTGGTGGTTAGACTAGATCAGGGAAGAGAGCACAACACAACTAGCAGGGTTGGTAACTATATTTCTCTTAACAGGAGCCTAAACTGAAAGTAAACATGTTACCTGTGAAGGTATACACAGTTACAACATTTAAAAAAATGTATCCCATGTAACAGCTAATGATGCGTCACAAAATTGATTAAAGTAAATTTTAAATTATACTGTAAAATGTTCCAGGTATACTGATGAGACAGAAAATGGTGCCTTGAAAACAAAAAAGATTATTGTTAATAATCATGATAGATTTTCCACTTTTAAAATCATTCATATTTTTCAATACTTTCTCCACATGTATCCAAGTATAGTACCTGATTTAAATGCACATATTTTGAAAGGAATGCTACCTGAAACATATCTGTGGTAAGGAGTTGCTTGCAGCCTCGTGTCACCCCCTGTAGGGCACGTCTAGATAAGCATGCACGTGTGGTTTGTGATGCCTCAATGTTGTTTGAGGCACTGCAAACGATACATGGTACACATGCACCCATTTGGCATGCTGTTAATTTTCAGCGTAGCACCAAAATTTGACACTGAGAAGATACGGTGTAAAAAAATGTTGTGAAAAAAAGTGGTGGTGCACATGTGGCAGCAGCGTGCACCACCAAAAACAGAGCCTAGCCATTCAGAGCCATGCTGTGGCTGCTAGCCAGGCTCTGTGCAGCTGTATCCATACCACTGCTGCCCTGGGAAGTCCCCAGGACTCCAAGTAAGGCTGCTGGGCCAGCACCTTGGTCCCTGCTGTCCCCTGCCAACAATTTGGCATGCATCGGAGCATGGTGTGCCCTGGGGCACAAAGCAACTACAAAAATATGTGCCGCTACTATTTTTGATGTTGCAAATGCATGTCCCTGCATGCACACACTCATCTGGATGCTTCTGTAGAATGCATGAGTGGTCACAATGTTGGAAACCAGTGGTCTAGAAACAACTTACATGAAAAAAACTCTTCTTGGGAAAGGCTTAGGATAAAGTCAAGAAGCTAGAATGCATTAGAAACTGGCTAAACATGATTCTAAGGCAGAATCCCAGTTATTATAAATTGATTTATATCAGCTTGGGATCTAGTCCATTAAATCTTAACTTAGATTCAGTGAAATTTTGGGGGTGGAATAATAAAACAACAAAAAACATCTTTCCCCATGCAGTCAGAAGTCAAGAGCATAAAAGCATCTGTTTTAGTGCAACATCAAGAGCATGAGGCTTTAAGGCTCAAACAAGCATCAAGAGAGCAGTAAAGCAGAAGCCCTTGTTCCTCAGACTCCTGGCTAGAGGGATTATTTGAACTTTTACAAAAACCTTCCTCAAACTTCTGAGGGGAAAAAGCAGACTTAAATATAACAGCTGCAAGACTTGAAATTGTTTACAGTGTCTAGCTATTTCATTAAAAAGATTCTGCTTCTGAATGCCTATTCTTCACACTAAAAATATTCAAGTAGATTTGATGACCGAAGCCTACAAATTTTGCTTGTCTAAAGTTAGGTTCCCTGAGTCCTCATTTAGGAAACTAAGTTGGTGACTTAATTTTTTTTTAAGTGCTGAGTATCCAGGAGCACTAGTGTTAGTCTTTGTAAATCATAGACTGTGAGCACATCAACATGAGGCACTACATTTCCCTAGTGATGGGCTACAGTGATAAAGCTCATCACTATGGCAACATAGCATCAGTGGGCACAAACCATGATGCCACCATTACTCACAGTAGGGTCAGAAATGACCCGTGTGTCACTGGGACTGTGCGGTTAAGTAGCAGTTACTGTACAGTCATGTAATACTTGCTAAAGCAAGTAACAACTGTGCAGTCAGGTTCATGTGTAGCTGTGCCCTGTATGGGTACGTTAGTAGTAGCTGTAATAGTCGTAGTATCATCATAGTGCCTGGAGACCCTGATCAGGACCTCATTGATCTAGGCTACCATTTCGAGACAAAGGGTGAAGATGCCCATTACACTTAGACAATACTAAGCGCACTTAAAACACAAGCATCTACACATCAAAGCTTGTTAACTTGTGCTAAGTGACCTCTGAGCTTCTCGAAGTTTTGCCACTTCAGGCAAAGGTCAACTCCAGGCTGTGTTAGGATAACTTTTGTCTGCTCTACTGAGATAAAACAAACAATTTGCAGTCTGCCCGCATCCCAGGAAGCACTGATTCCAGCACCCCCCTCCCCAAACAGGGATAGAGCCCAGGTATCCTGGCTCCTAGCCATGCCCCTGCTCACCAGACCTCTAAGTAGCAAGTCAGAGCTGTACAGCCAAGAAATGGTAATGACTTTTAATGAGTGACTGCTCACAGCATGTTCTAACTTTAACACTGCTTAAAATACCATAGCTTTAGTATGGTCTAAGTGTAACATGTAATTTCACCCTCAGAGTGATGATGCAGGAGGGAAAATCTCTAATACCTCAACGGTGACATACAATGATCACTATTCAAAATTTGTCCCATTTTTATTACTATATGAGTAATAAACTGCATTTAAAGTATAGGAAGAATCTCTTGCACATCTTACGAAATAGAATAAACTTTAAGGCACAGTGAGTAAAAAGGTCTTAAGAATAAAAAATCCCATTAAAATTCCAGCTTCTATTCCCATGTTGTGGGTGAGTTTGAATTAGCTACCTAGGACTTGATTATGCCACCTTTTCTCTCTTACTGAGCAGTGCCTTACACCATAAAAAGTCTTAATGAATTTAAAATTCAAGTTTGACAGAAGGATGTTGAAGCAAACATGGAGATGTTTCACTGTTCCTGTGAAAACCTTCCAAATTAAATCAAGTAATAAATCACAGAAAGAGCACCTTTTGAACATATACAATAATGTTTCTTATATATTCACTCATAATTATTTGACGTTTCTACTTGCATTTCCTATCTCCACTTAACTAATCATTGTTCAGAGTTACAGCACCTGGCTCAAAATTCTTCATTTTGATACTTTTTTCTCTATCAAAATATATTTTGTCCTAGTTAAATATGCGTAAGTCAGGAAACCAGGAATCATGCATTTGCCTCACATCTACTCTGAGTAGCATTAATGCTGAACATATCATAGTATCATAGGATTCTAGAAAGGATAATTCACAAAAGCCCTAAGATCCATGGATAAATAAGGATTATGTCAGTTTGAAAGGTATCTAACTCTGAGAAAATGTGGCTGAGAACTGCATTGCTGTGCTGGGTTGCTTAGTTTTCCCCTAACTTTTAGGTGCTCATCCTCAAAACCATTACAACATTACTTTAGTTTTTTATAAGTTTTTGAATGAAATAATGTTTAATTCTGTTAGGGAATAAATATCATGTAGACCAGATGATGCTTATGAATTAATTAAAAGAAATATAACTCCCCATTGTTACAGGGCAGAATATTCTCAGAAACTGCAAGGCAAACTGAACAGAATTAAAAGGTAGGCAAAGTTTGAAGAAGAGTTTTTCAAACAAAAACTGTTATATCTCCAGGGTGAAAAGCAGCAGCAGACTAGGCGCTGTTTATGCAGATAAGTGAAGACGGTATAATAGCTAGAATACTGATCACATGGGATTTCAATTATCCTTGTGCTGAAAAAAATGAGAATGGGCACAACTAAGAAAGCAAGTGTGTTCCTTTTGACAGCTTGCTAAAAAGTCAGCAGAATTGGAGGCTATTTTGAATCCTACAAAACATACCCATATAATAAATGAGATGACTTTGTTTTTGTATTACTTTAAATTATGTGTACCAGACTTTGCAGCCCTTCCACCACACCTGAGCCAGTAGGGGATACACCCCCAAGGGAAGACAGACTATATTTTTGCCACAGTATCACCCCAATAGCTTTCATTTGTTCCTAGGGCTTTCCAGCAGGGCCTGTTTGAGAGAGAAACTGAATCAATACATTTCTGGAGTACTGTGACCACCCTCCACCTTCAGACAGTATAACACATTTTGGCAGGTATACAGCCAGCTCTTGTCCTTTTTCGCTATAAAAGAGATTACGGGTGCTGCTGCTGTTAGAATTTGATTTTCCATGTCAGTAATTCAGCTAAAATTCCTTCATTAAATCTAAAGGCCAGTAGCAGTCATATAGTTACTGGGAGCATCTATATGAGTCGCTGACTGTGGTGTTGCCTAATCAGCTCTGCGGTAAAGCATCACTGGTCTACACATGCACACCTATTAGGCAGAAGTAAACTAATTAACTCTGCCATAAGTTGATACTGCCAGATATAAGTACTACCCTACACCTGAGTTATTTACTCCACCAGAATGGATGTGCAGATGCTGATGGGGCTGGCTGGTTCACGAGGGTGCTTCGGCTAGCCTGGCACTGAAACACCCTCATGCACTAGCCAGCTCCTCTGCAACAAGTTGAGTTGGGTCACAGCAGCTCTGGGTGGTCTGGCTGACCCCCAGGGCCCTCTGCCATCTGAGGCTGTGCTGCCCTGGCTCAACATACTGCTGTCCTGGGTGCACATGTAAATGCTGTTCCCAGGAACAATAAACTCCAGCACGAACTGTTCCAGTGTTTATTGCATTGCATTAATATTCACATGTAGATGTGCGCTCACTGGTAACAAACATTCTAAAATCCCACAACAAAATACCACCTATATATTAAATGGCAATGCTGTAATACTTATTAATGTCACATACACAGAGTATTTACAGTTATAAGTATTTGATCAGAATACTTACAACTGGACTAGGAAGAGAGATTTTACCTCTCCTATGATGCTTGGCTCCCTATGATTACCTAGGCTAGCAAAGACCTCCCCTCTCTTGTTCTATTTTATTCACTCAGATTTTCATTGCAGCCTTTTATGAGTTACTGAAACTGATCAACTAATCTATCTTATTGTTCCCAAAATGCAAACCCTTCATTTACCTCGTTTTCTTCTACTCCAAGGGTTCAAAAACTTTTGGTCCTGAAGGGCCATTTCCAAAAGGCAATCCTGGGTGTCAAGCCATATCAAAGAGTCTTGTGAGCTACATTTTGCCTGGGGTGCACACTTTGGGAAGCCCTGGAAATGTACTGGATGTACAGGGGCCAAAGTAGTTGGCATATGTATCTTCCTGGCTTGGTCTACCACCTTTACTGGCTCCTTTTCTTTGTTTAAGGCTTATTACTTTCCACCCTAACAACATTAGCATTTTGAATCTCTCTATTTGTCTTTCTCTCTGCTTAAAACATGAATTCCTGAAGATATGATCCATGCTTGTATATAAAATATATATTAATATATACCATCACCTATTACTTATTACATTTCTTTAGCATACTGCAGCATGCTTTCTAAAAACTGCAAAGATCCTTCAGTGATATTTTCTAAGAAGGGGGCTCTCTACCCTAGGATTCAGCTTCAGAGCCTGAATTATCATTTGATTTCAACAAATTTATTGTCTACTGGGTCAATTTATCAAATAACAATTTATACCATTTCTCAGGTTTCAATGAAAGGTTTCCTTTATGAAATTCAGATGTCATTAGGTTGTGTGTGTGTGTGTGTGTGTGTGTATTCATATATCTTCTTGGTGACTCAGTGGTATTCATGTAGAAGAGACACAAAGCACTCTGCAAGGAAAATGTATAGACTCTAAAACAAAGTGGTACTAAACCCATACGTTTTTTAAATATACTTTTTAGAGTCTATATATTTGCTTTAAAAGGTTTCTAGAAATTAGATCATTCCTTATTAAATCCATAAACTTTTAAAGTAATGTATATGATATTCATAGGCCTGAACTGTATGAAAACATATTTGCTTAAAATATTTCTTTAGAATTTAAAAAATGTATAAACTCATTGGAAATATCTACCATTTATTGAATGGTGGCATTAAATAGGTGCACTGCCAGAACAATACATCAATGCAAGAAGTATCAAACTAGTCAAACAAAACAATTGTATTAACTTCAGCTGTATTCAAAAGTAGTGACTGAAGTGACATATTTGATGCAATGTCATGAAATGAGGCAGTGAAGCAAAGGTGTCAGCTCTGCAGCAAAACAAAAGCAAGTGGTTATGTTCTAGAACTTAAACTGTCATGAAGAAGAGTTTAATTTATGCTCATTTGTGTATGAAATATCATCTCATACAGAGGAATACAGAAATCAGTGAGGCATCTCAAGGCAGCTGCCAACAGCGTTAGTGTTAAATTCTTGGATGTGATAGGTAGGAGATTTATTTGTTTAAATTTATAGGTATCTTTATTTTTAATGGGCTTGAAATGTTGACTTCAGATAGGGAATTTTAACCTCATTTTTGAGTGATGTATGCATCTGAAAAAATATCCCATATCTGTCTGTCTGTCTCTCTGGTATGTGAAGCTCCTTTTTAAAATATTCCTTGTCAATCACATTTAAAATAAAATTTCCCTATTTAAAAAAAGTTAAGATAATAATGCATTTAAAATTGATTTTATTTACATAATATGAATGCCTTGAACTTTCAGAGCAGATGCCATTCAATAATCTGAGCACACGTTATAAACATTAAATTAACACATTTGTTTGCAATGCTGTTACGAAGTACAAAAATGTTATTGCCATTTTACCATAAGGTAGTTGAAACAAGGTAATATTAAGAGCATCCCATCACTGATTTCAAGGATTTTTACATAAATTTGTAAGTGGTTTACTTAGTGTCCCACAGGAAATCTGGTTTAGGGGAGTCAAGAGAAGAACTGTATGTTGAAGACAATGCAATCTCCTCTCTCTAAAGGCATAATGCAAGGTAGGGCAGGATGGCACCTTAGGTTGAAAAAAAGTGGCTTAGTGTAATCCATCTCAACTTGAGTCAAGATCCTGTGAGTGCAAGTGTTTGCCATTTGCTAGGAGGAGATGCAGGCAGCCAGAGGTAAGCAAGTTGTGGGGAAGAAGTGGGTGGTGGGATCAGGGAGGTGGGTCCACAGTGGGGAGAATCTGATAGGTGTGATGGGGTTTGGCTGGTCTGGAGGGAGCAGGAAATGTCCAACTTGTGGAGGGTAGTTCAGGTGTGGGGAATAACCCAGTCAGGGCTTGGGGCAGCAATAAAATAGCAAAGCCCACAGGGCTCTGGAGAGTGCCTGGATTTTATCAGCTCTGGGGTGTTCATGCAAGTGTTCGCTAGGCCAGGTTAACCCTTGCTATTTGAGTTAACTCCTTGCCAATCTAACATTAGTTCACCTATGAGGTTAACCAACTAGATCAGGGGGGCCATTTTTAAAGCACTGTGAATACTTGCATATGGGGGGCATTTAGATCACCCTAACTTTGGTTAGGGAGATCTAAATGTTGCACATGTACATACCCTATGAGACTAATGGGTTCAGAGAGGTGTGAGCTGTCATGGGCAATGACTTACAGTGTTGGTTAGAGGCAGACAAGGTTCCTTAGGTGAATCTGATCTCTTTTATTAGACCAACTCAAATAGTTGGAGAATAGTTATTGTTAGTTATTGTTAGTTAGTGTTAGTTAGATGAATTGTGGTAAACAAGACTGGTCCCTTCAGGTGTTAACTGCCTTTTTTACCTCAATTCATTGATTTAACTTCCTTGGCAGTGTCTCATCTCCCCGTCTCTTTTCTATATATCTCTCTATCTGTCTATTTCTGCTAGTCTCTTAATAGTATCTGATTAAACTAGGCTGTTGCCTATGAAAACTCATGCCTAGAGATGTAACTTTAAATTTGGGGGCCTGGAATGGCATGGGCATGGGCAGGGGAAGGGAGAGGGGAGGGTTGGGAATTACTTACCTTCACATGCAAGTTGCTGCAGCAGTATGAGCTGCTACTACTACCTTGGCACAAGGCCCTCCAGCACGGGCTGTGGAAGTAATGTAGGCTCTCTGTAGGCTGACATTCTGGCACCCGCTCTGAAATAGTGCCCAGGGCTGGTGACCTGGTTGCCCCCCCCACACCCAATTACAATATTTCTCATGCATCTCTGAACCACTTGACACCCTGACCTACCTTCTGCCTGATTTTAAGCTAACTATCTCTGTAAAGGTATAATGTGAACGTACCACTTCTGTCATCTTATAGCATTGGTTATTATGATATTATTTCAGTATTTATATAAAGTTAACATGCATAGGCCTGAATCAGGATCAGGGTCCCATAGTGCTCATCAGTGTTCAAACACAGAGCTAAATTCAGTCTAAAATGCATTCTAATGTCTGAAGAATTGATCAAATTCCCATCAAATTCAACAGTACTTGGATCCTGCAGTAGGTATGTTGCTACTACATAGTATTCTGGTAGGCTCAACATTTAGAAAAAAACATCACAACATATTGTGTCAAGCTGGCTCTGCGTATGCTCATTAATACTGTGTAAAAATACCTTATGAAAATTTAGGTGAAAAAACCCCCTATTATTCATATGCAATATATCCCTTCTTGTCAATGAAAAATATTTTCAAATGTCCTATTTAAACTGCTATTAGAAAAAATAGCCTGAAGAGTTTCAGTTTAAACTTAATTAAAAAAACAAAGTGGAGGGAAGGGGTGTGTGGGGGGGGGGGGAGGGGTGGGGGGGGGGGGGGGGGGGCATTAGAGATTCATACTCCTTTTACCTCATTTTATATATAAATATAATAGTAACATCTGATACAAAGAGACAGCCTGGGTTGCCCAGGCCAATCCCCTAAATTTACAGGCAAACATTTATCCAAAAGGATCTACCAGACTATTTGCTCTGGCTTTTCTCTCTAACCATAGCCAGAAAGCATCTGATTAAGTAAAAACAAAAAAAAACACAACAAAACAAAACAAGTCAACATAAAATGTGCTACAGAAAGAGAATAGGAAAGGGAAAAAAGGTGTTACCAATGTGTTGGCCATGACAATGGCAAGGAATTTATTATATACTCAAAGTTCACAGCAACAACAAAACTATGCCTCCTGTTACAGAGAATTTTAAAAGGAAAAATAGTCCAAAGTCCCTTGCCAATTTGACCAGCAAGAGAAAAATGTCTTCTTCACTCCATATCTAAGAGCTGATTTGGCCATGAGCCTGTGATGGATGTGAAAGGGAGATGAGATGACAGAACAAGACTCACCAGCCAGAGACCTGAGAGTTTTCTCAGTACCACTGGAAGAATTAAATACCCCTGCCAATCTCCCACCTTTATGAAGGTTAAAGAATGGCTTACACTAGTTTGCATTTGAAATAATTTCCTTTCAGTTACACCAGTTTTATGATTGTAAGTTGTACTTCAGTATTATGTTGAGAATAGAACAGATTTGTACTTAAAACACAGTATCTTAAGTAAAATTTTAGGCTCTTTTGTAAGCTTGCACTGACATCTGGTGGATATTTAGAATAGTAAAGATAGAAATGTATATTTCCACACATGATTAAAATGAAATACTTTGATTATGTATCCTAGGACCAGATTTTGCTCTTCTGCGGAAAGATTCCTGGGAAAGCACACTAAGTAGCAAAACATTAGGTTTTGGTTCTTGGTAGGGTGGGGAGTTCTGCCTCATGAGCCCCAAGAAACTAGGATTTTGGAACCACAAATCCATGTATCTTCTGATATTTGTGTAGCAGTTGTGAAATCTGATAGGAGCCCATTGAACACAAGTCTCCTGACATCCCACCAGTCTGTGTCCAGGCATGCTTTCATCACCTCTGGGTAATGTTATTCTACTGCTTGCTACCCCAAAGACTTGCTCTTCGTGGTTCCAGATTATGGATGGCCCTCTTCTCAGAAGTAAATACATCCTCATCCCATATACTTTATAGGATAAGACTCTTACTAAATTTTTACAGATGTACTATCCAATTTTGCTGTTCTTGAAAGTCTCCCTCTCTCTTTTTTTCTTTTTAATATGTTGTTCTATTTCATGTTATCTCAATTTTTCCTTTTCATAAAGGCTGCTTGCAGACATTAAAACAAAACAAAAAAGGCTTTACCAGAAGCAGTAGCATATTACTTCAATTCAGCTCTGAAGCATCTGTAAAGATTGGGTGCTTCATCACAGCTTTTTTGGCACTTTTAGTTAAAGCTGATTCAATCATCTATTAGATAAAAGCACCCAAAAGAGCTCCACTAAAGTGCTTGTTCCTTCTGGACGCTGCAGAACGAGGTTGAAGTAATGTGCTGCCTCTTCTGGGCATGCATGGAGCTCGGCTCAGGAATGCACTAAGTTTAAAATAAAGAGCCTTTTTTAAATCTGCTAGCAGCTAAATTTGCTAAGATTATTTTACACTAAATCTTTCCTCTCTCACTGACCAATGTATCTTGTCTCCAGTGGCATTAGGCAGAGATTAGAATCCTTATCTCCCCCAGCTCAAACCCCTAGAGAATCACGGTCTCTCTTTGGTCCAATTAGTCTTTATTATTGCACAAAAAGTGGAATGGTTTCAACAGGAAAGACTGAGTCCTTGCCCTCCAATATACTATATCGCAACCCAAGAATAGGCTATAGCCTAGTGGTTGATCCATTCCTTAGAGGTAAAAGATGCACATTTGAATTTTCTCAGGCAGTGAGGGAAATTAGAACCCATTACTTTGGGTGAGGGCTTTAGCCACTGAATTGGTACTTAATGGCTGGACAGGGGAACACTTTTACCTCCATCTATGGCTATTTCTGCATGGAGCCCAATACATTAGGTGCAACCTGACAACATCTACCAGATCAGATTCTGCAAGCAAAATAGGTGGAGAAAGTTCCTGTTTGAGAATCTCCTGGGGCTTAGATTGGAACTATGTGCCTAGCTGCTGAGCACTGTATGGGCAGCAGTTTCAAAACATGCTCAGAAGCAGGCCGTACAGCATTTTAATAACATTGTTAGGGATATTAGGTACCTCCAGGGTACATTATGTGGAGGTTTTGAAAATTATAATTTTGGACCTAGGTGTGAGGTAAGTGTACATCATGCTCTCTGCATACCTTAGAGCAGATGCATGCCTAACCAACATTCTTCCATTCACATACAGCAAATCTAGAAATGGGTCACTGAAGCTGCACCAACAGCATTTGACACAATGGAGAAGGAGAAGGAAGAGAGAGGGAGAATGGGAGAAGGAATCCACAACATACATACAGGCTGGGGAGTTCCCTTCTTGAAAGCACAGAGGCAGAAAAGGATCTTGGAGTCATTATTGACTCCAAGATGAACATGAACTGCCAGTGCCAGACTGCAGCCAGCAAGGCCAGCCATACCTTGTCATGCTTCCAAAGGTGCATCTCAAGCTGGTCCAGAGAGGTGATACTCCCCCTCTATGCGGCTTTGGTCAGACTGCAGTTGGAGTACTGCATCCAGTACTGGGCGCCACACTTCAAAAGGGATGTGGACAGCCTGGAGAGGGTTCAGAGGAGGGCCACCGGCTTGGTGAGAGGGCATCAGGACAGGCCCTATGAGGGGAGACTGAAGGACATGAACCTGTTCAGCCTCAGCAAGAGGAGGCTGAGGGGGGACCTGGTGGCTGCCTACAAACTCATCAGGGGAGATCAACAGCAAATAGGCAGAGCCCTTTTCTCCCCAGAACCACCTGGGGTGATGAGGAACAATGGTCATAAGCTGATGGAGAATAGGTTTAGGTTAGAGATCAGAAGGCAATATTTTACAGCTAGGGTGGCCAAAATCTGGAACCAGCTTCCTAGGGAAGTGGTCCTCACCCCTACCTTGGGCAAATTCAAGAGGGGTTTGGACGATCACCTGTCTGGGGTCTTGTGAACCCAGCATTCATTCCTGCCTGTGGCAGCGGATCAGGCTAGATGATCTGTTTAGGTCCCTCCTGACTCTAGCTACCATGAAACTATGAAACAACTCTCAAATATACCTGAGGCAGAGGTCTCAAGAATGACAAGAAGTGTTCACCCCTGGAATACCTTCACTGCTGTATTCCTGGGTTTGTTATGAGCAAACAGAAGATGGTGAAGAGGGCACACAGTGAAGAATCTCTCCCTAGAAGTGCTGGGGGCTTAGTGTAGAAATCCCCAGAGATGCCTAAATTATTAGGATATAGGCTATCCTAAGGGGCTTTTTCATCCCGAATACTTTATCCTAAGGTGAACTAGGGAGGCAAAACATTAAAACTGATAGTTGTGTCACTTTTAAAATGTTGCCTTTGATACAATAGAGAGTAGTACTATACTAACTCTGTTTTTTTTTTCCAAATAGATAAGCCACTTTTCTGTAAAAACAATGTTCACAATTAACAACGAATCAGGGACACCTTAAATCAAGGTCGGTATATTGCATAATGAAAGCAGATTCATCTGTCTAATGCAGTATCATACAGTTATTGATACACAACATTAGTGTCCAAGAGAAAGTCACCACTTTCCCATAATGATGTTACCTGTAAGCCTTCCAAAGTATTCTCAGTACTCAGTTTGTCATTTTTATAACAGTCATTACTACAGATAACAACAGCCATTGCCTTATTTGAGAAGCAATGGTTAAGACAAGGGGTTGGCAGTATATGGCCCACAGGATGGATCCAGCCCATGTAACCAGTGTATCTGACCCACCATGCTGGAGGTTTTGCCTGTGCCCACACAGGCAGCAAGGAGCTATGTTGAGACAAGGCAGCTTCCAGCTGTATTCATGTTGCTGCTGCTTCTCCCTGCCCCTCTGGCTCCAGTCTGACAAGGCTAGGTGGTTTTAGCAATATATTTCTTTATGACTATGCGGTGGGGGCTTTCTTTATGACTATGCAGTAGTCCACATTGCCATCGCTTCTCCCAGTCTCCCTCACTTCTTGGCTACAGAATCGGTGCAGATTCTAGTCTGCAGGAAGCTATGCTAAGACCAGTTATCTGCAAACTGCATCCATGCTGCCACCAATTCTTCTCACCCTCCCCTCGCCTCAGCTGTGGCATGGGCACAGATTCCAGCTGTGGGGAGCTGCGCTGGGGCTAGGCAGCTTCCATATTTGCCTGCCCCTCAGATGGAGGGCGATTGGAGTGGGAGAGAGGGGAGTAGAGCAGGGAAAAGTGGTGGCAGCATGGATGCAGCTTGCAGACCTGGCATAGCTCTCCACTGGCTGGAAGCTGTGCCCATGCCTCATCCAGAAAGGGGACAGCTGGGTGAAGCAGTAGTGGCACAGGCACAGTTCCCTTTGGCCTGGACCCAGCCTGGGTCCAGCATACATAGCTCTGTCTTTTGAAAGAGTGAAAGTAGGAAATCAAACTCAGATCTAATTTAGTGGTAGAACAGAGAACTAACTTTAGGAACCAGGTTCCATTTTACATATTAGGTGCATAAGGGGACTTAGACATGTAAGAGGACTTAGGTGCTCAAGTGTTATTCTGTTCCATCCTGCTTCAGTCCCTGAAAATCTATTCATACAAAAGCTGTGTGGGTCTTTGTTGCTTTTTGCATGCTCAATCATAATAGCCAGATGATGGCTACTACAAAAGAGGATAGAATATAGATTTTCAGGGACTTGAGTAGATTGGAATAAAATCAGACTTAGATGCCCAATTAGTGGACTAGAATCTGGACATAGGCCATTATCTGGAATAGGCCCAAACAAATGGGGCCATATCCTATTGCACCTGTTGTATTTGTTTTGCATGCCAAGTCAGAACAAAGCATTTGGAAAACTGCCTTAAGGGGCAAATCTGGATTCCTTGCAACAAAAAAGGAATCTCTGAGTGCAATAATGCTGACATGGTTGTACATTATACATTTTTTCAATGTCTTCTGCATAGGGTCATGGGCAGATCCAGGGTTTTATAAATGGGAGGTCAGGAACAGCGACTGGTGCTGCAGGGGTAATGGCACCCCCACTCCCAGCTTCTGCCATCTCCAACTGGGATGAGCAGATCACACTGGGGAAACAGCAGCTGGAGTAAGGGTGCACCAATACATCGATCCCATATAGGATTGGCACCGATATAAGGAAAATTGTCAGTAGTGGCAATTGGCTTTTTTTGGCTGATGTGGCTGATAGTGTCACTGATAAATGCCCCGTGCATACATGCAGCCTCAGTCAGCACACAGGCAGCCAGGAGCACAGCCCGGTCCAGAGATCAGCATCAGGCTGGTAAGTCTGTTATGGGGGAAGAGGTGGGGGGAGGGAAGGGATGTGGGGGGGCAGATTGAGGCCCCTGCAGTGATGGAGGGAGTGGAGCTGGGTTTGGGGGAGGGGCAGGCACTGCTTAGCTGGGCAGGGGTGGGGCATGGGATGGGGTCATCTGCAGCTCATCCTGGGAGGGTGCAGGGAGGGAGGGGCAGCTCCCATTGTTACATGCATCGCCAAAGGGAATGGGGGCATGTGCCTCTGGATCTGTGCATGGGGCAAGGGCAGGCTGGTACTGCGGGCTGGGGCCAGGGCTACACTGAGCTCTTCCCAGTGGGAGGGCAGGCAGCAGCACTGGGAGTGGGGGCTACTGCAAGTTTTGGGGTGGCTGCAGCCCCCTCATAGCCCCCTCTCAGCACCGCCACCTGCCCCAAGTGCAGCCTATCCCATCTCCCCTGCCGGGAACAGCCCAGTGCAGTCCCATCCCATTCCCAGCCTGCAGTGGCACTCTGCCCTTGCCTTGCACACTCATCTGGGGGCACATGCCCCCATGCCCTCACAAGGTGTTCATAGTGCTGGGTCCCCCCCATGCCTCCATTCTGTGCCCCAGTCTGCTCCAGCTGGGCAGCACCTGCCCCAGCCCCAGCCCTGGCCTCAGCCCCACTCCCTCCCTCATCACGTGGGCCTCGATCTGCCCCCCCTACCTCTTTCTCCCTTCACCCCTTCCCCCACAACAGACTTACCAGCCAGATGCTGCTCTGTAAGCGCTGGGCTGCATATTGGCAATTGGATCAGTATCAGCCAATATGGCTTGTTAAAAATCAGCCATTGATATTACCCCGCAAATTCTATTGGTGGACCCCTAGCTGGGGACATTAAAAGTTTCTAAATCAGGTAAGACTCTCCCCCTATTTGTTATCTGATCCCTCTCCTATCCCCTCCATGCTCAGCAGCACCTCTTTTTCCTTTACCTCCCTTCCCATTCCCCCCTTTCTCTCACTGGCTGCTGTTGATGTCCTAAGGGGAGGGGAGCTCCAAAACCAGTTCTTCCCTGCTCCAGCTGAGCTGTGGGGAGAGCCAGATTTATCTCAGGACAGTGGCAGTGGTGGCAGCAGGTGGGATCTTCCTTCCCACAATATGCTCCCAGATTGGCAGGAACACCAGGAGAATTGAGCAGGGAGAAGGAACCTACCCATGGGCACCACTGATGCTGTCCTGGGCTGAGCCCCAGCTGGAGTGGGGAAGGGGCAGCTCTGGAGCTTCCCCCATCCCAAGGGCAGCTGGGGATGGCAACAGCCACTGGTGGGGGAGCAGAGGAATGAAAGTAGAGGGATGACTAAGCATACAGATGAAGGGGAGGGAGGAGATACTACCAAAGGGGTGGAATTCTTGCCTGTTTCAGGGACTTAAAAAGAAAAACTTATAGCCTCTGCTTCCACAATGTGTCTTAAGGAGTTGGGGGGAGGGGGGGGCGTCGGGTATGCACTACTGTACCCCCTTGGATCCTCCCTTACAGAGAAAGCAATGACTAAGGATGTCTTATGTTCTTAGATAAACAGATTATTTGAGGTCTTTGCCAGAGCATTAACTTTCCTAGAGGAAATGGAGCTAGTTTTCTGCTTTGTGCGTCTCCCACTCATTCCCAGGTTGAAAGTGCATTGATCAGACATTTGTTGCAAAAGCATCAGATCTGTTGCACTTTGTCTCATTTTGTTTCCTTCCATCCCATCAATACCATCCATTCTTTGTTGTTTACATTTATCTTCTCTCTTGTGCCTTCATCCACCTTAACGTTTTTTTTTCATACGCTTAATTACAGCCCCCCTTCTTTATGTACTCCTTTCTCATACCTTCACTAGAATTATCATTGCTCTCCCTTTAGAGTTAATCTTAGGAAGGATGAAACATTTTCCTTTTGTTTGATAAATTCATTTACTTTCAGAAAATGCAGTTTTAGCAAAGCTGAAATGTTTTAAGGAAATTTGTTTGACATTTTAGATAGAAATCATTAAAATGTTTCATTCATGTTTTAAACAAAATGCTAGTGTTTTAAAATTCCATTTAATGTTGTAGTTTAAAAAACATAACTAACATAGTAAAGTAGTGTATACAATATACTGTTATATATGTATAACTAAGGTTTCAGTGTCAAAGAACAACTTAACACAGTAATTGTAGCATGAAAAATTTTCATGTAATTGAAATAAAATAATTAGATTTTTAGGAATGATTTTTTTTTCCTGAATTGCTTTTCCAAAGGAGATTTTGAAATGTTAGCTTTCTTATATTGTTTGGGACTAAACCAAAAGAAAAATGTTGGTATTTCCTTTGGAGCATAGATTCTAGTTTTTGACCATTTATATATATTTATGAGATTTATACACTACCCTTGCCAGAATAAAAGCTCAAGGCAGCTTACAACACAAAAAAAGAAAACAATATAAAAACAGTAAAATATTGAAATAGATTAGCAAACAATAAACTCCCTCAGGAATGTCCCAAAATGTAACCCTCCTGCTAAGAAGCAGTCTAGAGTGACTTGGTTTAGTGGTAAGGCTATGTGGCTTCCTTCTTTGGCTCTTCTGCAATAATGCTGATCAGAAAGAATGTTAAAAGTAATGACAGTAACTAAACAATTATGAAATATGATTATTAAAACATTGAGACTTTAGAGATGCATATAATTGTCATCTGCTATTTTAGTCTTTGGGGTTCACCATTCTAATTGTTCTCTACAACCATATGGAAATACATACTTAAACATGAGAAAAGCTAATATTCTTAGATAACTATAGCACTTGGGAGGTGATTATATAAGAAAAACATGAGATACAGTGCAACAAAAGATAAAATTCCCAGACCAGAAAACACTGATCTTTTTCTTTGCCTGATTGGCTGTGTTGTTTAGCATGCCACCTTCTTAGATGATAAAATAGAATGTACAAGTCTTGAAACTGCAGAATTGCAGGCAGCTGGTGCTTAAAAGAAGGAAGATCTGTAAACTTCTCTTTAAACCTGGTTAAATGAAGGAATCTGTCTGCCTGAACAGAATTAATCATGATCTGCATTTTGCTTGTTTCTGCACTTTATTTGTGATCTCTCGCATCTTAAAGTTTTAGCAATGCATAATAGATACACTAATAGTCAAAAGATCTTCCATTCATTCTTTTGAAAAAACATATATTTATTGATGTAATAGATGTGTTGTACTGGCTCAGAAAAGCATTTGACTTAACCTTACTATATATTTCAAATACTTTTTATTTACATACACTTGTTTCTATTAAATGTAATTACCAGTCCATGGCTTTTTAAGTAATGGTTAGATGTAAATTGAGAATACTTGCTCTCATTTTTTTAAGCTTGGTAGTTTGCATGGGAAAAGAACACTTATTGAGGAAGGAATTAGTGTGACACACACTTTGTTTTATCTTAATGCCAAAAATGAACAAATTCTTGACTGTGCAAAATATATATTTTGGTATTCTAGAATCATAGGAAAGTAGGCTAAAGGATAATCACAAAAGTATCTATCTAGTCTACACACCTGCTCAAGGATCATCCCTGACTAGAGCATTCTAGCCAAGTGTCTGTCTAATCTGGGGTTGGCAAACTGCTCAATTGATCAGTCAAATATTGTTAATTGACTAATCAATTGACTGCATATTTTTTGACCAATCAAAAAATACAGCTCTTTAATAAAAAATACAGTTTTTATAGTTTTCTTGATAGGCATATGATTTTTAATTGTTTATTGACATATTTTAATGAAAATTTGTGGGAGGGTTTCTGTGTATTACTTGGACCTATTGGCAATTTTATTTTTTTTAACAATTTTTGACAGATATTTGACTGGCCAGCTGACCAAACCTTATTTGATTGGTCAAACACCCCGCCCTACTTATATCACACCCATTTCTCTTCCCATCCACAGAGCCTGTCACCTTAGCATAAAAGAAAATCTGTCTACCATCAATACCAAAAAAATATCCACAATACAATCCACAAAGCTGCTATATGTACATTGCTGTGTTTCCTTCCTAATAATTAAAATCTTCCATTTGAAATCTTCTGTCAATTATTTGAAGAAGACCTCCTCTACTTTCTCCTCCTGGTTTTGTGGACTGCAGCTAGTGCCCACCATTCACCACTTTGGCTACTCTCTCCACTGACCGTTACCCAGAGGCTTTCATTTGACCTACTGCTCACTTTGTACTGCATCTTGGAACACATCTACATTGCCCTTATATACAAGGTAACACCACCTCCTTTTTTTCTCTTGCCTATCCTTCCTAAACATGCTGTACCCATCCACGACCCTACTCCAGTCAAGTGAATTATCTTACCACAACTCAGCAATCCCAATTGCATCATAATTCTATGACTATATTAGGTCCTCCAATTCTTCCTGTTTGTTTCCCATAATTCTCACATTTGTGGATAAAGATTTCAAGTATGAAATTAACTGTCCTGTCCTCTCCTTGAGAACATTGCTAAGTCTTTCACCATTGCATCCCTTTACTAAGTTACCAGAGACACTTGAAGCTGTACATGCCAGACTGCATGCACAGGGCTCTCATTAGGTCTGTTCAAAGCTTTGGTTCATGATTTGATTCAGCAAAGATTCTGCCCAGTTCGGTGGCCAAATCTCCGAATCTGAATTGAATCAGGAGAGCCTTTATTTCATAGATTTCATAGATTTCATAGATATTAGAGCTGGAAGGGACCTCGGAAGATCATCGAGTCCAGCCTGTTGCCCAAAGGGTAGGAAGTTAGCTGGCGTCATAGGATCCCAGCAAGATAAGCATCCAGTTTTCTCTTGAAGGTGTTCAATGTAGGTGCTTGAACCACCTCCGGTGGCAGGCTGTTCCAGACCTTGGGGGCTCGGACAGTAAAGAAATTCTTCCTTATGTCCAGCCTGAAAGGGTCTTGTAGTAGTTTATGACCATTCGACCTAGTCGTCATCCCTTGGGGCGCTCTGGTGAACAAACGTTCCCCCAGATACTGGTGGTCACCCCTGATAAACTTATAGGTGGCCATCAGATCACCCCTGAGCCTGCGCTTTTCCAGGCTAAAGAGCCCCAGGGCTCTCAGTCTGTCATCGTAGGGTCTGCTTCCCTGACCTCTGATCATGTGCGTGGCTCTTCTCTGGACTCTCTCAAGCTTCTCCACATCCTTTTTGAATTGTGGAGCCCAAAACTGGACACAGTACTCCAGCTGCGGCCTCACTAAGGCCGAGTACAAGGGGAGAATGACGTCCCGGGATTTGCTTGAGAAGCATCTATGGATGCAAGCCAGCGTTTTGGTCGCCTTACTAGCCGAAGCATCCCACTGCAGGCTCATGTTCATCTTGTGGTCAATCTTGTGTTGGTAGCTTGGAGTTGGCTATATACACCTTGGCTTTCCCCTGCTGAAATGGGGGAGTTGTTTGAATTCTTCCTTGCTTTTTATGAATTGCTGAGGTTGGTCTGAGGGG
>NW_005842418.1:218511-224768 GCF_000455745.1 Alligator sinensis
GCTTCTGACTCCAGTGTCCACATCATTAATGAAGATGTTGAACAGTATGGGTCCAAGGACAGAGCCTTGGGGGACCCCACTGGTCACAGGACACCATGATGAGTGACTTCCATCAATTACTACCCTCTGGGTCTGACCACGGAGCCAATTTTCCAGCCAGTGGATCGTGGAGGACCCAGGGCAACAATTGGCCAGTTTCTCCAAGAGGTGATCATGGGAAACCAGATCGAAGGCTTTTTTGAAGTCAAGATATATGACATCAATCTCTTCTCCCTTGTCCAGGTGATAGGTCACCTGGCCGTAGGATCTCTCCAAATCAAATTGGAACCCTATGAATTGATATAGACACAGCTTTAAATGTTTTTTATACATAACTCAAGGTACCAGGTGACGTGTGAATGCTTAGATGATGGGGTGGATGGAGCATCCCATGGAGCATGGGAAGGCTCCCCAGCGCACTTGGCAGCAGACCCAGAAGTGGACCAGAAGCACTTCCAGTCCACTTCCAAGTCCTCTAGGGAGCATGCTGCCTCCCACCCCCTGTCTTGCACTCTTCTGGCTCATTGACTGGTGCCTCCTGGGTCTGGGGGGGCACCTGGGGTCCCCTCATGGCCAAGCACCAAGCTGGGGGGAGATGCGGGGGGGAGGCGCAATGCACTCATCAGTGGATGTGCAAGTGGACTGGAAGTACTTTGGGTCCACTTCTGGGTTCACCACCAAGTATGTGGGGGCCCCCTCACAGTCCTGTGGGATGCTTCATCTGCCCCAGCATCACAGATTTCATGAGCCATGCCTACTACCTTGAGGTATGTAGAAAAAACATTTAAAGCTGTGTCTATGGTTGAATCACTGACTCTTCAAATCAGCATCGAATCTTCAGATTCAGATTCAGCTGAACTGAACTGAGAACAGTGATCCAAATCGACAAATTGAATCACTGTACCTGATTCGGGCCGAATCTAAATTGAATAAACCTGTTTCGCACACCCCTAGCTCTCCTATCCTGTTGGGGGTGGAACTTTTCCCTTAAGTAGAATATAGAAGGCAGTTCATGCAGAACCCCTGAGGAGTGGAAGAAACAGAGGGAAAAGTCCCCAACCTGTTCCCTAGAAAAAGCAGGCATACCTTAATGAAAAATAGTAAATGATGATAGAGAACAAGAGTGGTTTTGTGTTTAAGACAATGAAGTAGGGCTCAGAAATAGAACTGGTGAATTTTTTAATAAAATATTTTATTCATTAAAGTTGCAAATTCAGGCAAATGGAGACAGCAGGAGCTGCAGCAGTAGCCACCAAATGCAGAGTGTGCAGAAAGAGCTGGGGTAGGTAAGGGGAAGAGACAGTGGAGTCTTACCCCAGATCACCAGTGGTCAACATAATTCATGTCCCTCACCCCCACCCAGGATACTGCAGAAGCTCACTTCCTCTCTTCCTCCACCCATGATGCAGAAGCAGCAGCTGGACTGCAGGGAGCCCAAGCCATTGCAGATAACACCACTGTCATTGCTGCTCTCTGGCTGTTGGTATATCATTTCTACCTATCCCACTCTGACCAGGTTGTGCTATGCCTCCAACCTACTCCCGCTCTCATCCCTTGCTGCCACAGCAGCAGTTGCAACAGATTGGGCCCAAATGGAGTTGGAGAGACCTGGGGGAAACACTCCAGATCCTTCACAGCTGCTTCCTCTCCCCCACAGCAGACTTTGAAGATCCAGGTCCCTATTCCCTCTCTGTGGCAGGAATCAAGTGTGGAGGGGGGGGTGCCCAAACCACCATACCCTCTCCCCAGAGCTGTCTCTGGTGGCTATTTCAGAATTGAGAGTAGGAGTTGTGATTTTCAAGTGAGCAGAGATTCTTGATGGATAGTGCAAGTTCAGAACCATCCCTGAGTTTAATTTTTCTATTTACTCGCTGTAGGTGTCTCTGGGATTTCAGAATCATTCTTTGGAGGCATTGTTGTTTTATATTCTCTTCCCAGAGTGCTAGGTGCCTAACTGTGGATTGCTCTAACATTCTGCTGTTGCATGTCTGAAATTTGTCCTTTGCCTTTAGGGTATCTAAGCAGCTAGTCAGGTCACACTAAATCTCCCTCCAGCAGAAGGAGCTTATCATTTTAGGTACTTTAACCTTCTGAATCAGTTTAAATTCCGCTTTTGTATAAAATAAACTTCTGTATAGCTTGTTTTTATTCATTAAGCATTAAACATGTAAATAATTAATATTCCATTATTAACATTGAGGCAAATTTATGCCACCAAGAAAAAATATTTTAATACAAGAGAAATTCATTATACAGATGCTTAATTCAATGCACATTGGTACTCCTAGGCTGTGTCCTCACAAGACCTTACTGTGCAGTGGTTAGTGGACGTTTATTTAGTACTTGTATGATCAAGGAATATATGTGGTTTTTAAGACACTATCCTTCCAGTTCACTCCTCTAGAAAAACTCCTAAAATATTAATGGTTGTAACCTACTGTGGTGGCCGGGGCTGCGCACAAAAAGCTGGGACCCTGGGGGCCCCACCCAGCATCAAGGGGTGCAGGCAGGGGGCTCTAGGAGAGAGGGAGAACTTACCCAAGAGGCAGGGAGAGCTGAGTCCAGAACAACATGTGTTGATGCTGCAATGCTTTTTTAGCTTGGCGATGCCTGTCTGATGCTGTCAGCCTCAGGTGCCATGGCAGGAAATTTTAAAAGGCCTGGCTAGAGATGAGCAGGAGGTAGAGAGACCCGAAACCAGGTAGGCAGAGCTTGGATGTGGAGAAGCCTCAGGACACTGAGGCTGGGAGAGGACTCCAGCAATGCTAGGTCCCCACTGGAGCTAAAGAGGGGCAGATGCCAGGATATGAGGTGCTTCCCACTACAGGGCTGCTTCAGGATGTGCCTTTCTAGGGAGGGGTGGCAGCATAGAGGTAGCCAGAGGGAGCTGGCTGAGGCTTTTATAGTCAGCCCCCTATCATTTGTTTTTCAGGTTTTTGGTTTTGTTGCTCTTGAGGTTGGATTTTGTTGTTGTTGTTTTTTGTTGTTTTTTTCACTGTATCAGTGTGCAGTGATCAGCAAGCTAAATAGTAAGCCCGCTTTCCAAAAAAGGCGGGGACTGGGTGTGGGACCTGCAGGGTAGGCAGGCAAGGGAGAAGGATGTAGGATATGCCAGATAACCCAAAAAGCCACCCACTGGAACCTGGATATAAAACTTGAGTCAGCGCCAGATGGGCAGGCTCAGAGGCCAGAAGCAGCTGTGGCTGGATATAAATATCAATGCACATGGTTGGAGAGTGGATGGGGTGTAGAGGAGGTTGAGCCCCAAAGATGACCACATAAGAACTGTGAGTAACCCCAACCGGGGGCATTTGATCACACCACTGAACCCCACCTTCAATTAATATTATTCCATCAAGATGTGGCAGGTGACTTGGGGAAAGCCCCTGCACTGCCGGGGGGGGGACTCATGAGATTGGGGTTAGCTAAGCAGAGACCTGACACATACCTATCAATTAGGAAATCTACTTATGAGTTTTAACCTATTTAATGGACTGGGAAACTAAGGAATAAAGGTGTACATGGCTTCTGATTTAGTTGGAGAATTGTCTTGTTTGTTGGTGTTTGCACCAATCCTACCATGTAACTTTAAAGTATTTATATCCATATTTTTATACTTCACACACACACACACACACACACACACACACTATATGTAAAGTTAACTATAAGTTAAAGAAATATCCATGATAGTTGTGAAAATTAGGAAAAAATATATCATGGTACCTGTACTGGGGATGGATATATGAAGTCCAGGTGAGTTTTAAAGAAGACTTAGAAAGGTAAAGAGTTACACTACTTTCTTTGTCATCAGTTGCCCCACATAAATATTAGTTAATTATAGAAACTGAATGATTCTCTCACTGTAGCAGTTATATTATCACAAAATAGAAGCAGAGATCAGTTCAGTGTTTGTGTCAGTGTCTTTTCTGTCACAATTCTTGAACATTTCCTTTTTAAGTGCTCACAAATCTGGACTTTTACCCAATTTTTTCATTCTTTTAATTAATTTCTTCCCTCCCTTAATTTCATTCTGTGGTTAATTAAATTGTTAATTATTTTATGAGGGTTTACAATGATATCCTTAACTACTGCCTATAATTATTTTCCCTAAGATTTGCATATGTTTGCAAAGTATACTTCATTTAACAAGTTCTATAAATGTTGGACCTGCAGAAACCGGTATGTCCACAAGAGAGAGCTCTTGTAAAAATATATTGTGTAGCTTTAAGAAATAAGTGCAGTTTGCACATTGGTAATGAAAAACATAAGAACCAGTAATTAATGTTGAGTTTAAGTATAGTATTTTGCTTTAAAATTCTTCATCTGAAATTGATAACAGTATTTTCATTTCTATTTGCATGCACATTAGCTGTTTTGCATTTTGTTTGATTAAAAATAATACCAATAAATAGCTTTCATGCAACCCAGATACCTAATTTCTGAAATAATGACAACATTTTGAAATACAATTTCCTTTGAATGGTTCATAAATCATTAATAGCTCACTAAGAGAAGTGACCCTTGCAAATAACTGCAATGTCAATCCAATTCAAAATGTACCATCTATCTCTGTAGCCTCAAGAAAGTACCTGCATTGTATAGAAAATTAGGGCCAACTTCTATTACCCTTTATGTGCCCCAAAATTGCAGTTTTTCAGCTGTGTAAGTGGCATTTTTGTCACTTACACACAATTTGTAATTGTATTACTTACATAGTGCCAACACCTAAGCATCTACATGGCTGGTAGATATGCGATTATATATGAGTGTACCTAAACATAGGTCCTGTTTTTCCTTGCCTAGAAATTTAGAGATGCAGGTTCTAGGTTCCCCTGGCCCAGAGTAGGTTTGAAACTACATTTCTTTACTTAGCAATAGAATGCTTTACCCACCAGACCACAAGTTAAATATTAACCTAGCTACTTCATTTGAAGTTAACCCACTGCACCTTTCATTTCCTATTGGATAAATTGATGAAGTTTCTGGATTATTGGGAACCAGGGCACAGGCTAGTATCCAAGACCTGGTTCACTTCAAAGTCACATCCATCCCACTGAGCAACGTAACTTCTAACTTGTTCTCCTCCTCTTGGATCCACCTATCTCCTTCATTGGCTGTCCAGGGTGGCAGTTTCAAAAATCAAAACTGGAAAGGATCTAAATAATGTGTAACCTGTAAACTGGTAGTTAAAACACTGGGCTAAGAAGTCAAAGAAAAGCAGGTCAAATTTATTCAAGGTGATTGTGGCGGGTGGAGAACCTGTGTTTTCTGCTTCTTGAGCAAGAGTCCTATATGGACTTAAGGTATGGCTACATGGACAGCTGGTGCCTCCTGGCTCTGTGGGGGGCACCAGCTGCTGATTGTGGGTGGAGGGGGTGGGCAGCAGCTGATTCCTGCCACCAGCAGAAGTGCTGGCAGCAAACCAGAAGTGCCAGCGTGGAAGTGCTGCTAGCACTTGCAGCCAATTGCTGACTGGGGTGAGGGCCTCCAGTGGCCAATCACCACCACTGGTAGAAGCACTGGAGGCAAACTGGATGCACTGGCAGCAAACCAGAAGTGCTGCTGGCACTTCTTGGGCAGTCACTGGCAGGCACTCCCCACTCCCCAGCTGGTGAGGCCCAATTTTAGGGAGGGCACGTGCCCCCCTGTGCCTTCCCTACGCATTGCCTGTGCATGGCAGTGCCACCTCCTTCTCTGGAGCTAAACACCTGCTAGCTGGGTTGCTGTCAGGTGACATTTCATGACATATGAATGCTTGATGTATACAAATACAAAGCTGTGTACCTGGCCAATGTGTAGCTTACTGCACATGCTCAGTAGCCTTGCATTCATGCCGCACAGGTATTGAAATCACAAACTGTGCATAAGTACCAAAAATGCCACTTATGTGGCTGGAAAACTGTCTTTTGGGTCATGAGTATTAATTCTGCTCTATTTGATGCTTTTTGTGATTTTCATCCATACTTGTTACATGTTCAGGACAGCACAGGATTGCACTACTCTGGTGGAAAGTCTTGGAAACATTTGCCATGTCTATAGGTGCCTCCCTACCAACTTACCTACCAAGCCCTTACCCAGCTTTAAGTAATTAGGCAATATACAGTTTAAAGACATTCTGCACATCCACACTATTGATGATCTCATGTGGTGGGGTGCTAAGGGTACATGCTCAAGACCTCTTTAAGCTGTTTATATTGCCTAATTGTAATGTGTCA
>NW_005842418.1:224814-242883 GCF_000455745.1 Alligator sinensis
CAGGAATGAGGAGTAGATTTGTTTCTCAGAGATGCCGTCAGTATAGGGATGCTTATTTTTTGCTGGCCTACAATAGAGATTAAGGCAGAAGAGCAGCAGAAAGTGAAGAATAGGTACCTCTGTGATCAAACAATGCTGCTAGCTAATGAATGGTGAGGGTTGCTACAAGGCCTGTCCTCCACTCTTCACTCCACCTCTTTCAGGGTCACTTTCATGCTTCAGAAACTGGTTTGAATCAGTTTGTCCTATCAGGTGAATAAGATGACTGTTTGTGGCAGGCCCTATATCCCTTCTAAGCTCCCCTTTAAACACTTAGCCTGTGAGAATGTAAGTCTTAAAGAAATGTATGACAACTTTAACTTAATCCCTATACATATATCCCTACATTGTTTTATTCTGGATGTAGTATTCTTAGTGTGAGTGCAAACATGTCTGGTGTTGGCATTTGGTCTGCAGATTCCTGTTAAAGTGTGTTGGCTGTGATTCCCCACCTTTTAACTCCTGGAATACTAAAAAGGAACATGGAATATTTTTTGTGTACTGTACTGAGAATTTTTTGTACTAAAATGGGACAATGTTTATTTTAGGATTAAAACAAATTACTTGAAATAATAACTCCTGTGCCCCATTCCTACCCTGTCATGGGGTAATTCTGTCATAAGAAGTCACTTCCTTTCTCTTTGTGCCTCAGTTTGCCCACTTGTCAAATAGATATAACAATGTCTCCTTAAAGAGGTGCTGTTTAAAATAATTACTTAATATTTGCAAAATAGTGTAAGATGCTTAATGAAAGATAGTATGTGCAACATATAGGGAGGTAGGTCATAGCATGGGAAAATCATGCAACAGAATAAAATCTGGAAAAAAAAAATCATGTCTTTGAGCAGATTTCCCACCCTGCTCAGGCAGTGAGTAGGTGCCATGGAAGAAGGGGTAGAAAGAGGCATCAGGAAATTGTCCTTTTTCATCCTGAGTTAGGTGCCTGGTACAAGTTACACAGCAGGAGGATAGCTCTAATTTATACCAATAGATGAATAATGAAGCTGAGTTATGTTTTCACACACCCTGATCTCAGAAAATGTTGATGAGCCTTGTGCAACAGAGCCAACACTTCAGCCTTCTGCCAATAAAATGTTGTTGTGGTTAAGGGGGAATATCCATGGCCATATTTAGCTATTTTAGCTAAATCTAACTCTACCCATGGATGTGTCAGTATCACTTAAGAGGCTAATTTTAGCTACAGACATTGCCCATTTGGGCAGATTGTAGCAAACTACTCAAATGATAAAAAGCAATAGCAGTTATTCCAACTATGAAAGGGGTGGAGGCTGGTCTTGGAACTGCCTAGTTTGCAGCCTGTAGCTAGGAAACTTCGCTAGGAAGTGGGAGATGTATTTTTTAACCATCAATTGCTAGGATAGGGGCCTAGAACCTGAGACTTCAACTACTTTGGCAAGAGTCCTAATTACAAGTCTGTTGGACTAATAGGTAGGAGGGCTGTCCCCTCACCCTCTTCATCAAGCAGTTGATAGTTGTGTTTTTTTCTGCAACTAGTATTCCAGTGCTTTAATGAAGCTATGTATGTCCTAGGTGGAACAGGATTACAACAGAGTGTAAGTGACCACATCATATCACTTTGATCATGCTCAGAAGGGTCGGTGAATGGTTCAAAGACGAGCACAATCTGATATTCATGGAAGTGGTCCAAATACCACTCGTGCCAAAAGGGGAATTAAATGTGTGCTGAATGTGCTTCGTGTCTAATTAGTACTTACACAGCATGAAAAAATCTTAGTGGACCAAGGATCTTTAATATTTACTTACTATTCTCTTCACTGGGTGTGTCTATACATGTGATGAATGTGCAGGAAGAAACTCTGGAGTCAATTGCTCTGGAGTTTATTTCTCCCAGGGGTGCTATTTGAACATGCGCCCAGATCAGGGCTGCCCCAGCAGGCAAGGGACCCAGGGGATCAGCCTGCCAGCCCAGCCCAGCGCTACTCCCCTTGGCTCAAGATGCTGCAAAGTGGCTGGTTGGGGCACGAGAATATTTCAGTGTGGGGCTAGCCGGCAGGAAGGCCCCACGCTGAAGCACCCTTGTGCTGCAGCCTGCTGGAGTAAAATCGACACGAGCACTGCTGTGGAGTAAAAAAGTCCGCAGCAGGATACTTGTGTTTACAAGTACCATCCTGCTGCAGTGTAAATTAATTTACTCTATTGGTTTAAAGAAATACAGGATTTAGTCATCACTGGTGCTGACAAATGTAACCCCCCCCCCCGAAAACAGCACTTTAATGGAAGAGGCAGCGCATTAGTTCAACCCGGGTCTGCGGCGTCTGTATAGATTGAGCGCTTCAGCGGAGCTTTTTAGCAAATTAATTAGTTTCCATAAATAAATTATGTTTAAAACATAGTAAATTATCATGTATAATTGGGGACTCTGCAAATTAATTTGATTCAATCAGCTATTGGATAAAAGCACCAAAACTCTCCATTGAAGCACTCAATCCATACAGATGTTGAGTGAGACAGGGCCAATTAATTTGATACCGCTTCTGGGCATGCGCTGTGGTTGGTACAGAGTGTGCAGAGCTGAAAGTAGAGTGCTGTGGTGTTTTTCTTTTTTCTACATTTGTAAGCAGCCTAAGGTGTCAATTTAAAAGTATCTTATGAAAACTTACCATCTGTTTTTATTTTTGTATTGATTTAAAAAAATCTGTGTTTTTACAAACATATTTTCTAATTACATTACTTTCTTCATGTACTTCTCTTGAACTATACTTCCCAGATGGTATCGCAACCTAAGAATCTTTTCTGTAGATTCCCATTTTAAAGTTGTTACAGTATGATAAATATTGAATTAGAATAACAACCTTTCACAGGTACAAAAATAGCTCACCCTTCTGATCTCATTATTTTCTCCCATTCTTCCTCTAAATCTAATAGCTTTCTGTCCTTGAATTGCAGTGCTTAAAATATCTATGACTCATTAATTATAAGAAAAAATACTCTTTGTATTCAATAGAAATAGTGCTATTCATTGACTATCCCAGCAGTGTCCCAGGATAAGTTAGATGAAAAGCATTCTTATTTCTTTCTACTAAGAGATAAATCTGGGGTACTGCCCTAATTCCCCAGACTGATGGACAATGTATTGTTCATGTTTAAAGTCCATATACTAAATGTTGGAACCTTTATTGTTTGAACATACAAGGATAGAAAAACTCATTAATATGTATCAGACATATTTAAAAAAATTATTTGGATCACACTTCTGTAATGCTAGTGAGCATCTATATAAAAAGATAGGAAAAATCAATAGTCATCGAGGGAAGAGGTGGAATACATAATGTACATATCTCAGAGTTTCCAGAGTTCTACACTGAACTTCGAGTTAGATAGTGTAGTTGTTCCTTATTTCAAAGCTGCTCAGCACCTGCAAAATTTACTGACATATAGGGGCTTTAAGTGTGTTTAGCATCTCTTTAATTCGGGTCTTTTACTTACATAGTGAGATATGGTTTTACGTAAGTTAGTTTTGCAATCAAAGTTGGAAATTTGGCTAATGATTTATCTATATCTATTTTTAAAATGTTGAGACTATATGGTGATGGCTCAACAAAGCATTTGAAAATAGATGTCAGCTGCTGAGATATTCCCCAAATTTCTACTTTCTTATGGACATTGTTGTTTCAGTGGGTTTATAGATCCAAAATACACATTAAAATATGAAATTTTGGGTGTATTTCAAGCAGTGAATTAAATACATGGTTTTTAATAGCCTTGAGAGCTATGGAAATAATAAATTTTAAAATGACATGCATCCAAACCCTAAAATCCAATAACACCACTTCAAAACTTTGGCTAAGCAACTGTCTTCTTCCCAAAGAATGAAGCAAATTCTAATTTGGAAAGCATGAGCTTTGAGAAAGTTTGCAACTGTATTCAGTTCTACGCTGCATGACATGGGACCATATCTAATAAAATAACTCCCTTTACGAAGAATCACATTTTATTAACAACACAGAACAATTTATAATCATGCACACTGGGTATATCTACATGTGCAATTAATGTGCCTGAATTTTCTGCATATAAAATTCAGGCACATTTAACTGCAGTCCTGCACAAATCTGAAAATGTACCCATCAGGAGCAAATTTGTACCTGTATCAACCAGTACTAGAAAAAAGCCAAATAGACTAATCTGCTGTGCAGGAATTGCTGCACATGTGTAGATGGTGATACTTTACTGTGCATTAGATTAATTTAATGCACAGTAAAGCATCTTTGTAGATACACCCACTGAGAATTCCAACCTATGCCTACTCAGTATTAGTATTGTATCTACTTGAATATAAGATGGCCCTGAATTTGAGATGACTCCCCAATAATTAAATTTGGTAAACCTTGCCAGCATGCTAGGCTGGGTGATATGCCAGATTCTGGATCCTCAGGGTGTCAATAGCCCTGGAAACTCCCCCAAGCAGGCCTGCTGACTGATACACCCCTTGGAGAGGTGTATGCTTCAACCTCACTGCTCAAGAATTGACTTTAATTCCAATAAACAAATGGGTTTCTTTATTATATACAACTATATACAGAAAAGAAATGATTAATGAAGAGAATAAATACACACACATACACATATCAATAGTTAATAATAAAACCAACAATTTAAATACAATTTACAATTGCAACAATAGATAAATAATTCCACCACACTGGGTGGTCCCACTTGCATCAAACAACCTCAGTGATTACATTCACCTGGTTATAACACTTTAAAACATCCCCCCACCTCCCATAAGCCAGTTGATTTTCCTCTGGTAACACTCCCCTTCCCATAACAATAAATGGCAATAGCTTTAATTATGTTCCACCACTAGGTAGAAGAGGCAAGGCTTCTGCTGCTCTGGGGAAGATGGACTCTTTGCTCTTTCTTAGTAACTCAGCAAAAACAAGTCTTCAGTTAGCCACTGCAGGTAATAGGCTTATTTTCTTTAGTTTCCCTCTGTGTCCCTGTTGCACAGCTCCGATTCTGGATGGGGAATCAGTTTCTCCTGGGATGACTCAGGCTCTCCTCAGTCCTGAAGTCTGCTCCCCAGCAAGCCTCAGTTCTATTCCCTCTGCCTTGAGGGGAAGGAGGGGATGAGTCTCTGCCCCTCTCTCCAGGCTGGTGTAGCTCTCCTGCAGCTTCTCAGCAGCTGCTTTCCCCTCCCTCAGATTTTATGGTTCCATAGCAGCCAGAGCCTGGGGGGCTCTGCAATGGGGGCTCTAGTTACAGTTTAAATCCACCAGTAAAAAGCATGCATTGTGTACAGCATACCCTCCATTTGGAAAAGCTATTACACCCTCTGTAAACTTTTTGTTGCCTCTCTTGCAAAGTTCTTAGGCACTGGGGCTGTGCAAAGCAGCACTGTTCCATTTTGACTTGTGTTTCGAGGTTTTGACGGAACAGCATTTTGTTTCAAATTTCATTTTGATTCAAAACTGCTGTTCCATTTCATTTAATTGAAACAGTAGTGCTGTTTTGAGGCTGTGTCGATGTTTCCCTGAAACTCATCCAAATGAACTCAGCCAGATGGGCTGAGGAATGAACTCAGCCCAGGTGGGCTAAGTTTCCCTCCCCAGCGTGATGATCAGGCTGGTTAACTGGGCTGGGGGCAATCCGCTGGACTTCCCCACAATGGGGCTGGAGAAGGGAACTCAGTCCAGCTAGGCTGAATTCCCCTCCCCAGCACAACCCTCAGGCTGGGGAAATGAACTCAGCTCAGCTGGGCTGAGTTCCCCTCCCCAGCATGACCGTTGGGCTTGTTCATTCATTTCCCAAGCCCGAGGGTTGTGCTGGGGAGGGAACTCAGCCCAGCTTGGCTGAGTTCCCTTCCCCAGCCCCACTGTGGGGAGGTCCGGCAGCTTGCCCCCAGCCCATTTCCCCAGCCCAATCATTTATCTGGGGAGGGGAACTTGGCTCAGCTGGGCTGAGTTCATTCGGATGAGTTTCAGGGAAACAAACTCAGCCCAGCTGGGCTGACCTCCCATCCCCAGTGCAGCCATCAGGCTTGTTCATTCAGTTTCCCAGCCTGATGGCTGTGCTGGGGAGGGGAACTCAGCCTAGCTGGACCGAGTTCCTTTCCCAAGCCCCATTGTGGGGAAGTCCAGCAGCTTGTCCCCTCCTTGTGCCTGCCCCCTATTACCTCTACCTACCTCTTTGTAGCCTCTGCTCCCTACTTTCCTCCAGCCTCTGATACCTGCTTCCCCCTCGCCTCTGCTTTCCACTGTCCCCCAGCCTCTCTTCCCTACTCTTTGCCACCAGCCACTGCTCCCAGGCAGCAGCTGCAGCTATGGCCCTGACCTCCAATCTGACCCCAACCCTGAGTAGAGGCTGGGGCCCAAGCCACAGTAGCCACCTGCCCCAACCACCTTCATATTTGATTGGGGCCCCCCACCACCTTCATATAAGACAAGGGGCTTTTCCCCAATCTTTAATGAGGGGGAAAAACCTCATCTCAGAATTGAGTAAATACAGTAATTTGGGTTAGAGACCACCTTGTCTGTTATCATAAATTATTTTGTTGACACCATTATATATAAATCAGGATTATTTCATACAGAAGATGTCCAAGAGTCTTGCTTATTTTTGTTTTAAATGACTCAGCATGTATCTACCTCTTTCCTCTGATTATGTAAAATACTGTACATCATTTTCACACTGTGCAATTTATATTTTTGATTGCTCACTTTTATGCCAGTATTATAACCTAGAATCACTCTAATCCAGAATATGAAACATGTCATTTGCCTGCTCGACACAGTAATAGTAAAAGGGTTATATTACTACTGTACTGTCTATCCTTGTTGTAATGACTGTTGACAGTTGTGTTGGTGAGTATACTAGAACTTGAACTGGGAATCTCCTGAGCCAAAACCAAGAGCTGTCACAACTTGAGCTAAAGCTCAAGCAAGGTGTAAAAGGTAAGAGAAGGGGTAGAGGGAGTTGTCACTGTCTCTATCGTCAAGAAAAGAATTATAGAATTTCCTTCAGGTGTATAAATAATACATTATAGCACAACTTTTAAACACAAATAGGACTGGTGCAGGTGAAGTCCTGAAAGTCAGAAGTTAAATGGAAACCAAAACGCTTTGTAACCAGAACAGTTTTGAGACTACTGTAAATTATATAGTTATTGCACTCCTATCTCCTGGTAAGAAGTCAAATTTTCATTTTTTATCCACCCCACCTTGACACTTCCATGGAGTCTGGACATCCTGTGAAGTCTCCTTGGATTATTTTCCTCCATCCCCTCTCCTTGTTCTGTTGTACAGAAGGATTCCATTTGTTTCACTGACATACCAGTAGAAGGAATCTGAGAGAAAGGATCTTCTTCCCAATTAAAAATTCCTAACTCAAGTACCCACTGTTTTTCCTGAGCCACAGGGGTGTATGGATATTCCCAGCTGGCCTCCTGTCTGCTGCTGTTCTTGATGTTCAGGTTGCTTGGGTTTGTGTGCTCTGCTGCCAGCCTCCTGGAGCTTCAGTGCAGCACAGAAAGAATTACTCTCTGGGCCAGAAAAGCAGTAGCCTGGCAGCAGCAGTGGCCAGGCAGATAGGTTAACCCTTCCCTGCCTGCTCATCTGGGGCCGACATTGTGGGCAACCACAAGTAAATAATGACCTAGGGATGAGGGAAGTCAGGAGGTAGGGGTGGGGGCAGGGAGGTGAGAGACGGGCAGGAGTCCGGGGTTGGGGAAAGGTCAGGGGAAGCTCCAGAGGGGCTAGGAGCAGGAAGAAAACCTGGAATGAAAGGGGAGGGATTCTTACCTTTCAGTCCTTCAGGCCCACATTGTTATGTGTAAGACAGCCCTGCGGCACCCATGAATAGGAATAATGGGACACTGATTGTGGAAGGATATACACACAGAATAAGAAGTTCCAAGTTCTCATGTTAAATTCAATTTTCCTTTTGCTCCATTTGTTTGCGTGTCATCATCACTGTTAGCCTAGGGCCCTGATTCTGGTCTGTGGACTGAAGCTGGGCCTTGCTTTAGTTTTACTATGCCTTTAATCTTTGTATCATCTACAAGTGCCATCTACCCAGGATGAAATTACTCAGCTTTCCACTGAACATTGGCTACCTGCGTGTTGAGTTCTTTATGAATGTGAAGTCTTTATACATGACTTACTGGCATAAGATTATGACATCTACATACAGGTTCTTCATAAAGTCCTCGAGTACAACCTAAGTTATTAAAGTTTAAAAGTGCACAAGGACTTATGAAGACCCTGTATATACACACGCCTGGCTGCCTGGCTGCCTAGCTGCCTATCTATCTATCTATCTATCTATCTAATGTTAGTGGGATTGTATCCTGCAAACCCTGAGCAAAATTAGTTGGGGGCCCAATGCACATGGAGTTGAAGAGATTTGTGGACAGGGAAATGTATCTGTAGTTTCCATACCTAATATCATTATCTGGGTATCTGCAACTGTAGGAACATGTAGGCTGGACTGCTCACTGTCACCTTTGAGAATTTCCCTTTTCTCATTGAATCTTAGGGTTGGAAAAGGCTTTAAAGCTCATCTATTCTATGCAGGTTGCACAATTTTAAAACCATTCTGGACATAAGCCTGTCTAGTTTCCTCTTGAATACTTCCAGTGAAGGAAATTCTAAAACTTCCTGGGGAAACTTGTTTCATTTCCCTACTGTTTTGACAATTATGGTTTTCTCCCTTTCCCCTGAAATCCAATCCAAATTTTCTTTACTGCAGTTTAAGTCTATTGCTTTATGTCTTGCCCCCTATAGCCAGGAAGAATTGTTGCTCTCCATTTTTGTCATGGCAGCCATTCAAGTATTTGAAAGCTGATGTCATGCCCCCCACCTTGTAATCTCCTTTTCTCCAAACTAAGCATACCTAATTCTCTCAATCTAGTTATTTCAACCTTTCCCTGACATTTAATGGTATCTATTAGTAAACAGTTCAATCTTTGCTTTTCATACCATTAGCTACCTTAAAAAAAAAATCACACTAGGGGCCTTTGGATTTTAAAGTTTTAATGTTCTAGTTATCTCCATATACCTGTTTCATCTAAATATACTAAGAATGATTTAATATTTTGCATTTTCCCCTAACATTTTAAAGGCTCAGCTCTGTCAGAGGTGTCATGTGCCAATGGAAAGAATCTCAAGGAAAAGTTTTTTGAGATTTAACATTGATTTAGAATTGATCTAGAACCTTAATTACAATAGGGACAAACCCAGTATTTTCCCTAAAGCATCTCTTTCTCTCCCTTGAAATGGTACCTCCCGACAGCAAAACCCAAAGCAAGCTTGTCCAGCCTGGCACACCCTGTACAAGCTGCCCATAGGCTAAGAGAACTGCTATGGCGACGAGCAATGTTGTCCACCACTTAGACCCAGTGGTATTGGCATCTTGCCCTTTCTGTGAGGAGCAGATGATTCTTTTACATGCCTTCCTGGACTGCCCCAGGTACAGCTGTTCTTTGCCACCCTCAGCACCCTCTTTGGCACACAAGACTTGGACTTCTCCAAGGCTATTCTTGATCGCAAACCAAGTGGCCGAGGGAACTGTGATCTTCCTGTCCAATTTCCTGCTGGGTCTGGCCAAGACTCCAAAAAGCTGCAAAAATTAGCTCACTGGGAGCAGCTCTGAAACACCTTCCAACTCTTCCATATTTTGGTCCAGGCACACTTCATATTTGAATATAGACACTTTTTGTAACAAAATGTGAACCAGCCTTTGTGTTGTGCTGGGTCATTGAGGGGGCGTTCTGCAAGGTGGAAAATAGACAGCTAGTCCTAAATGTGTAACCCCATGAAGGAGATGCAGTTTCAATCTCTGTGATGTCATGTTTTTGTTGCTGATAAGTGTTTCATGCTCAGCTCCTGGGAGGGCTGCCTACTTTTGCACTTTCACCTTTTTTGTGTTTAATATTTTTGTAATAAAGTTTTTAAAAAGTTTGTCTCCCTCCCTGCCTCCCCCTGTCTCAGCTTCACTCCAGTGCCTCTATGGACAATGTTCCCAGCCCTTCATGACTGGTTCCTTCCAAATAATTAAAAACAACAACAAAACAAAACAAAACAAAAAAACAGGCAATACCATTACAAGGAGAACATGTTGAAAGACTGGATGTGAAGATGCTCACTACCCAAAAAAGGATACTTATCATCTATTAGGATCAGCCCTTAGTAACAACAACACATTACATTCAGTATATTGCTGTTCATATACATTAGGATAAAACTTCATCTTTGCTGCTAATGCCACAAAGTTATTTAATTTTTCAAAAGAAATAAACAGCCCATTTAAAACACTTTCAAACACTGTTAATCATTCTTGAAGTCCCCAATTACACATGATAATTTACTGTTTTAAACATAATGTATTTATGGAAACTAATTAATTTCTCTGTATGTACGTAAATGTAATCTTATTAATGTTATAAAGACAAATTAGAACACCATATTTCTTCATTATTTAAATATAGAGACCCAGAATAGAAATAACCTTGTAATTAATTACAAATGAAATGCTGTTTTCTAAACAGAAAATGATCATCGCCAACACACAATCCTGCTAAGTTGCTATCATGCGCTGAAATTCTGAGTAAATGTGACCATAAACTATAAGTTTTGTAAAGGCTACCCTTTCAGTTAAACATTACTCAGTGCCCCTTTTTTCCTTTTTTTCATTCTTTTTCTTTTTTCTCCTAAAGTACTATAGCCTATTTGTTGCTACTTGAATTTCTTTTGCATGCTTTGAAAAGACATTCACCTTACTCCATAATTCTCTCTCTCTCACTATTTCTCCTTCCCCAGCAAATACAAACCTTATGTCAGAGGCCCTAACAGGCAGTCTAGCCTGGGCTAATTGCCTAATTGGCCACACTTGCCTGGGGGCTCTGACTGGCAGCCCTATCCCAGCTAACGGTTTAGCTGCCTATTGTTAGGGCCTCTAGATTGGCAGCTGAAGCCACCCATGTAGTTCTACCTCTGGCAGCAGGTTGCAGGTCAGTGAACAGCAGGGATCCTGGCTTTCTCTGATTTAAAAAAATCCCCAATTTTCAGTTAAAAATGTAACCCCAAATACACACTTTTCTGTGATTTAAATGAAACACCACTAATAGATCTACATCTATATCTATATCGAGATATATAATATAAAATAGCTAGATAGATGGGTAGATAATTCATTTTAATTGTGGAAATTGTGGATTTGGGGCTCCTTTTTTTAAAGTGAAAATTTGGGATTTTTTTTAAATCAGAGAAAACCAGGATCCCTGGTGAACAGTTCTTTTTGGAGGTCTATTCTTGTAAAGCTCTCAGATCTGGTGCTCTTTGTTTTCTGATCTGACTTCTGCCTCTGCTGATTTTGGTCCTGGACTCTTCCCTCCCCTGCCTCCCTCCCCCTGCCTTTCAGGATTTTGCCTTTGAATCTGGCAATTCATTCTCTGACTCCTGATTCATCCTGATTCTGTTTCTGAATCCTAGTATACTCTGACTCCAGTTCTGAACCTGGTATGGTCCAACTTCTGCTTTGTCTTCTGGCTAATTTGGGTCCAGCCACTGTCTTCTGACTTTTGAAGCTAGACTTGGCCTGTGATTTGAACTCTACTCCTGGATTTCCTTTTGGATCTGGTACCTTGGTCTCTGATCCCTAACTCAGCCTGTGGTTTGTCTCCTGCCCTTCCTCACTAGTCTAACCATTTGGCAAGATTGCAGATATCCTGGTACTTACATTATACACTCATGGAATGTATGAATACTGTTTTTCAAAATGTCATTAGTCTATTACCCTTCAAATTCCTATGCTTGTGGACCACTGATCTATTGGATGGGCATCCAGAGTACTGTGGAAGTTCAAAAGATAACATGTAGACTAATTCATTGATTGGAAAACAGTATGGGTGCATACCTCTAGCTTCCATAATATTTCAATGGAAGTGTTAGACTTTGTGCCCTGTGGTATTTCCCAATATATAGCATGTTACATTAGCATTCACTACAGCATTTCTTGCACTTCCTATAAAGCAGGGCTGTCCTGTGTCTGCATGTGGTATGCAAGTGGTTAAATCATAGCTTGTGTGGCTGGAAGTTCTGTGGCAGGGATAAGTGGTAACAATAACCCCCTTAGCTTCCAGAGCTGCTGTGTTGGTGGAGCCAGCACCTGGGGGGTTAATGCTGTCTCCACATTGATGTCTTCCCCCCCTGAATTTCCAGGTTGGGAGTCTTAAGGATGGCTTTTGACAGTCAGACAGGTGGTAGTTTTCTCCGGTAAAAAAAAAAAAATGGTGTTTTATTTTAATCATGGGATCCAAAAATTGGGGATTTATTTTTTAATCAAAGAAAACCAGGATCCCTGGTAATGATTCAGTCAACACAAGGGGATTAGTGTAGGTGTAACCCATCCAACTGTTGAAAGTAGGTCATCCATCCCATGAGAAGCTCTGCTGTCCACAGCTGATCCCCCAACCTAATGAGTTAGACTGCCTTGCTATAAAGCATGTGGCAATGTATTCTCTTAGTTTCAGTAGAGGATGAGTGAAGAATGGAAGGTGGCAAAAAGTAACCTATACCCATTGTCCTCAGTATTTATTAAATTAACCTTGACATTCCATGAATAGTCTCCAATTTTTCATTAAAAGCCCACTGTTTTGAATGTCAGCACTGAAACACATTTGTAGAAAGCAAATGATGATTTTTTTCATAGTATTCAGTCAGGTATAAATAAAAAGGAATATACACACCTATAACAAGACTACAATAAGTATTGTCCTTGTGACAAGGCATTTAGCAGAATTCACAGATTTCACTGGAATCTGATAGGCTGCACTACGAGTATTTCTGTTATGGCCTTTTATTAAACCAACTCAAACAGTTGGAAAAATTCTTCTTTGCTAGCTTTTGGGTGTACACACTCTTCTTCAGGCAGAGGGAGTGTCTGCAGTTGTTTTGATTCAGTCGTCAAATTGGCCCAAATCTCCTCCAAATCAAATCAGCCACCAAAGCTTTGCACAGCCCTCCTGCCCATGTCCTTATGCCAACACAGCCACAACCAACATCTTTGTTATGGCCTCAAACGTCTGATCTCTTAGGCTGTCACCCATGCACCTTAGAACCTGCACCACCCCAGCCCATACTACAACAAATACAACAATCTGAAACCATCTTTTCTACACCTCCTCCAGCAGGATTTTATTAGGTTTCTAGGCTCAAGTATGCTGATACACAACTGAAATTACAATGTCTCAACACTAAGCCAAACACCCAGTTTTTACCCTTGTGCTTACATTGCTTTCTTAGTCTACAAACTGGCCCATAACCTCTGGCTACAACTTTGTCCTCCTTCTTCCTCCTGCCAAAGTCTTTTTTTCCCTAAATTGTTCTATTCCCCCCCACAGAGGGCTTTGTTCAAGTCCTGAAGGGCTTTGTTTTCCTCCAGCAGGGCTTTCTTCTCATTATTGAGGGCAGTATTCTCCTCCGTAAGAGCTTTGTACTCCTCCTGGATAGATAGTTTCTCCTCATGGAGTGCAATTTTCTCCTCACGAAGTGCCTTTTCCTCTTCACGGAGGGCTTTGTCATCCTTATGGAGAACCTTGATCTGCTCTTGGAAGGCCTTGTTCTCTTCCCACAAGGCCATAATTTCGTGCTGAAGTGCTTTTTCCTCCATTGCAAAGGCTATTTCTTGCTTTTTCAGAGCTATAATCTCTTCCCGAAGGGCCTTGTTTTGTTTTCGGAGGGCATTTTCCTGCTTTTCAAGAACACTTTGTTTCTCTAAGTTTTTTTTCCTCTCCTGGAAGATCTTGTTCTCCTCCCAGAGGATCTTATTTTCTTCTCGAATGGTTTGATTCTCTTGGTGGAAGGCCTTGTTCTCCACACGACAAGCCCTGTTTTCCTGACGAAGGACATGATTCTCCTCCCGGAGGATCTGATTCTCCTTCCAAAGGCTTTGGTTAAGCTTTTTCTGTTGGGAGGAGGAGGTGGAAGAGGGCTGTACAGGTAAAGAACTGTTTTCATTTAACCACTTGCCATCCTCAAAATAAATCATCTTGTCACTTAGCTGCACCCTCAAGGGGGTGGGGTCTGTGGTTCAAACTCGGCTTAGCCTGCTAGTAATTCATCAGATGAAAAATGAAACTGAAGGCTCAGTAAGCACTTCTGCAGAGGAACATTGTGGGATACAGAATTAACACCATTAATAATGAAATCAGTTTAAACACCTGATAAATATTGTGCATTCTTGGAAGAATGTCTGGTAAAATTAAATTTAGGAGATAAGTTGTTTATAATCCATTTATTGGTATGCATAGTTGGGGGGGAACAATGTCAAGTATAGCACCTGGAGTATTTAAAATCAGATATCACTCTTAATGGGTGTGGCTACATGTGCAATTAATTAGAAGCAATAAACTCCAGTGCTTATTGTGAGGGGGTTCATTGCTTCAGGGTGCACCATTTGAACATGTTCCTGGGACTGCAGCACATTGTGCCGGGTCAGAGCAGCCCTGGCTGGCAGTAGGTCTGGGGGGTCAGCCTGCCAGCCCTGGGCTGCTTCAGCCTGGTTCAGTTGGTGTGGAGGAGCTGGATGGAGCACAAGGATGCCACAATACAGGAATAACTGGCAGGCAGCCCCTGCAGTGAAGCAGCCTTGCGCCCCAGCCAGCCACGTCAGCATCTTCACATGTGGTGTTGCGGAGTAAAATCTCCGCAGCAAGATGGTACTTGTTAGATGAAATTCTATTGAATTCAGCGGAGTGATGCCTTTATACCAGTGTCACTGGGAGTGAAATTTTGTGTAAATTTACACGTACTTTTTTAACACAAAGTAGACAGATACACTTTTTGTTTTTGTCATGAATAGTTGAATTAAAGATAAGCGTTTCTGAACTTAACTATGAAACAAAATTATTTATTTAAAAACGCAATAATTTGTAATTCATTAAATGTGTACCATTGTCTTTAAGTGGTGACATCTAAGAACTTTAAATGCATAAAATCTTTAACTTAAATGAAAGGAGATCTGATTATGATTTCATTTTCACTTTACAATGACATAATGCAATTTAATTAGAAGGAGTCACTCTTGATTTACACTGCTGCGTGCAAATAAAAACCAAGGGGATCCCACACACATGCGGGGAGCAGACTCAATTAATCGAGTCTGTTGGAGCACAGAAATTGATGTGTTCTGGCAGCTTTGCACGTCACGTGTATCAGTATCGCTGCACATCTCTGTACTGACAAAATGGCAGCGTGGTGCTTTGAAATGAAACATATCTGGTGAGCTTTGGTTCAAAGCACCCCACCACCATTTTTTAGCCCTACCCCACCAGCCCACCACCAGCATGAGAGCACACGGCAACTCTGATACACATGATGTGCAGGCACTTTTAATTAACGTGGCTCACAAATTAAAGCACCCAGTGTTGCGCTGGGAGCACATGTAAAAATATCCAACACCACCAATGTTAAACCAGTGTTAAACACCCCACCCTTTTATCTAATAATCAAGAACTGTGTATTTTGTTTCTGCTCATTTTTTGAAAGAGATTGTTTTAAAGGTGTTTGTAATGAATAATTGTATTTTTAGGTATCGCCCGAATCCTCTCCTTGGTTACAACTGTAGTATGTTGCTTTCTTTTTCGGTATTATACCATATACAGAAAGGGGCTGATCCTCTACTGTGTTTAAAATGGTAATATGTTATACCTTTGGGACAAAAAGCAAGTAACTAATGAACTACTAATTTTCTATTTAGGATAGCATCAAATACACAGAGGAGCTGACTCTCTGTCAGTTATTGGAGCTAAACCAATTTACACCAGCTAAAAATCTGGCCAAATATAAGGCAAGTATCTGACCAATATAAGATACCCTGAAGTACTTACTTGGTGTTGCTCTTTAATCAGCTTGCCATCCAATGCCTTGGTGACAGACACTCAAGAGATTGTGGTTGGTTGTATGCAGTGATGTCATAAAGATAATTTCAGTGATGCAAGAATCAGTAGCCCAGGTAATCCCAACTCTGGACTGGTCACAAGGGGAGCAATAAATATGCATAAAGCTAGAAGTCTGGCTGAGAGTTGTCTATGGCTTGTATTTCTCAGTCATTCTTCATGCTTGCTTTTTTATTACAGCATCCTAAAGTATTTTTTGGCTGGCTGCCTGGTTGCCTCCAGAGCTGAAATGTAGAACATTACAAGAACAGTTCCTGTATTGACTCTGAAGATTCTTAGTTAATATTTTCCCTTTATTCACCTGAGTGTAAATCTGTAATAACTCCATCGATAGATGTAAAGTTATTTTAGATTCACACTGCTGTAACAGAAAGAGAAATTTAGGTCTGTATACCTTAATTATTAGGCTAACAATAGTAGGGAGATTCAGCGATGTGGGTAATCTGAAACAAACAATTATAATGAATATATATTGAAGCAGAAAAGAATGTGGTGATACACTATTTTCAGTCTTCAATGCCCACTCCCACAGCCTCCCGTGATATCACTGTATACATATACATAGTCCCAGCATTCATTACACAATTATAATTAATGTGTTATTCTGTATACCAGTATAAACTCTTAGCTCCATTAATGTAATGGAGTCACTGTCTTTTACACACTGATGGCAGAATCTTTTCCATTCTTTATGACCTTTGAGCAAGTGAATATTTTACAGCAATTTTTGAATAGATGTTTTCCATGCATCTGACATCTGACTGAGGCAACTGACAGTGTTTTTTAATCATTCTGTTTCTGTCAAAGATTTTTTTTAAAGTTGCAGAGATATTTTTCAAGTCCAATAAAGTTAAAATGAGATCTTGCTTTACATCATTAGCTGGGATAATCCTGACTTGAGTGCAGGGTTGGAATAAATGACTTCCTGATGTCCTTTCCAGCCCATTTTTTCCATGATTCTGTTTTCTATCATGCCTTCTTTTTGTGTTGTCACTTGTTTCTTTATGTTATTAGGTAGAGCACTGATGCTCAGTAATCTCTGGAGAGGAATACACACAAAAACCACTGACATTTTTTCAAGGATGATTAGCCTTCTAAATCCTTCTCTCCAAAAATATCCCCTTTTTCCATATGGATGTGAGGCCAATGGGGCAGCAGATGAGCAATTCTCCTGAACCTGTTTATGTTGAATGTGATCTTTCTTTGTGCACCTTTTGTTTTGAGCTCTTTCTTTTATGATTAGGCACAGTCTTAATTTAATTTTTTTTCTGTCCTTAATAAAATAAATCTGAATCCTAATTACAGTCCATCCTATGGTCTTTGTCTGTCTTCAGCTATTGGCCTTGCAGAGGGAGATGGAGTTACCTATATCCATAAGGTGAATAAATACTAAACAATAGTCAGTCACTGATGTTCCATTTCAGAATGTATAATTTAAAGACACATTAGCCATTTTGGAATGAAAGCCATCTCCATTCCTAACCCCAGCCTGTAGGTGGAAGGAGGCTGGCTGTTTCCACATTCAATAGAGAAGAACATGTCTATATTTACAGACCTTTTGCCCAGCAGCATGGGTATGAGGGGATGGTTAGTCTGATCTGTATAGTTCTCATCTGATGTAAAGTGATGTAGTGCTTCGAAAGCCCATGATAATTTGGACCATTTGAGAATCTATAGCACTACGTACTCCAATCCATTCCAAGAAGTTTAAGTAGCAGATGGCCTCATTGAACTTCAGAACAAAAAAAAATCATATGCTAGACCATGATATCACTTTTAAATCAAAATTTCCATAGGAACCAGCAGACAGTTCTGTTTAACCATGGATGCTGTGATATGGCCTGCTTATGCTTTCATTGCCCATCCTCAGGTACATGAGATATGGGAAGGTGAGAAAAAGCTAGGGCCCAGTCCTATAAATCTTTAATGTAAACTTCGAATATTCAGAAAACAAGGCTTCAAAATAGCTCTGTCAAGAGTATAATATAATGAGACTTTGGATTCAGACAGCACACACACACACACACACACACACACACACACACACACACACACACACACACACAGTTTTTTTTGTATGCGCGCCCACACCC
>NW_005842418.1:243124-266446 GCF_000455745.1 Alligator sinensis
CCTTAGGGTCTTCCTATTCTGGCTTCTACTCCGTCCTCGCCTTGCCTCCCTCTTGCCTCAAACCTCTGGCCGTCAACAGCGGTCCTCGGGCCGAGCGTACCTCCAGCAAAGCCACCAACTTGGCCCCTCCCTCTCCGGGGTGCCGCTGGCCTCTTCGCTGCCCCTACCGGTGACGCCGCGGTTACCCTCACCGTTGGCTCCGCAGTACAGGGCCCCGCCAGCCCCTTCCTGGGTACTTTTGCCAGCCCTGCCCCTGGCTCCGCTGCCGGCTTCCCCACCGGCTGTGCCCCACCTCATGGAGCTGGCTCTTCCCCTCCACGTGCTCTTCCCAGCTGCGCTTCTGCACCGCTCACAGCCATCCTTGTCAGTTTCCTCCTCCGTCCCGCCCTTGGCGGGTGGCGGGCGCTTCCCCCCCCGCCCGGGCCCCCCGCAGCTCTCTCCTCTCAGCCGCCCCGTTGTCTCAGCGGGGCTGCCTTTTGTCTCTCCCGGCCAGCATGCCCCACCCCCACCGCTCAGACGCAGCCGGATAAATGCCCGGCTGACGGCCCGCGTCGGCACGTGGACTCCTTTTGGCTCCTCCGGCCCTGCGGGAGGTAAGCGGGACCCTTTGCCACCACGGGGGTCTCCCGGCATCCCCACTCCCCTGGGACAGTTTCATTCTGCATCAAAATAAAAGTGAGATCCTTTCATTTTTTTTTCATCTTTGCATTTTCCCAACCCTCCCCCAACAGTCTAATGATTAGAATAGTCACTTGGGACAGGGGACACTGTGATTCAAGTCTCAGCTCTGAAGCAGGCAGAGCAGGGAATTGAACCTCAGCCTTGTATACTCTAAATTAGTGCCCTAATTACCATGCTATTTGCTATTTTTGGAAGGGGAAAAACCCTCTTTTTCTCCCATCAGAAATGCCCATCCTGGATTTGACAAAATTATTGCCAGTGAAAAAAATTGATTTTTGAAAATTCCTTATTACTTCTGTGATATCATTACTTTGGTCTGCAATAATGAGCTTAATATGCTTAAAAGAAAACAAAAATGAAAAAAAATAAGAATCATATCAATTTTAATTTCTAAGTATACCAGGTGATGTCAGGTAAATCAAAGTTCAGCCTGAAACCAAGAAACCTCAAAAGCATATTTGGCCCATCTGGTGCTTTTACTGTTCTGACAATTTTATGCTGATATGACTTGTTTTTCAGGTCAGTCAAACTCACCATTTTTCCCCTCAGTGGTTATGAAATGTACGTTGTTGCTTCCAAGACTAAAAATCTGGACTAAGACAGATCTTTGTTCTACCTTCCTGAGATTAGCAGGATACCACAGAGAGCAAAAGTTGATGGTACTATACATCTGTGCATTCAGCATTTAGTGGCACAAAGCCACTAGTCTCTTTTCTGCATGACCAACTGACTAATTACTGTACTTGGCCTTTTCCAGTCTCTTCAATTAATGCAATGCACAATTGCACATAGCAACAGAGTCACCCATACAGAACAGAATCTAGGCCAGAATTAGGCTCTAAGTCCCATAAGCACCTGTTACAAATGCACTGTGTCCAGATGGTCTGGTCTTTGTGGAGAAGTGTCAAGGATTGACTTATCTGTCTTTCTTACTTTTGGTTTAAGGTCATAAACAGGATCTTTTTGAAGCAGCAAGCCAGATAAATTCAGGATTTTTTTAAAGTGCTATCCTAGAATTAATGCAGAAGGACCTCAATTTATCTATCTGAATCCTTATAGCCCAGTGGAGCTCATTGTTATCACTTTCTAAGCACGAAAATGGGATTAGTCTGTGATTACTAGGCAGGATTCAATATTATTAGATGGATTTATTTAAACACAGCTGTAAATCATAAAAATGTGAAATATTCAATGTTTGAAAATTCCACAGTTTATAAATTCAAAAGTAAAGCCCCAATCAACTATTTTGTTGTGGTTTTGTTGAAACACTAGAAAACTCTGCTTTTAGCTTTGTCATTGTATGGTTATTAGTTATTTCAAGATGTAAGAATGTTTATGTTGTTGATTCCTGATTTGATTTCTGAAATGGCACTACTGTACATCATTTTTATTTTCTTTTAGGGGACACAACTTTGGAGATCAGTGCACTCATAATCAGGGATCCTGTTTTATTCTGATAAAAAAAAATCCCCAATTTTCAGATATAACCCCCCCCCATCTGCATTTTTCCATGATTAAAATGAAACACCACTATAATATATAATTTCATTTTAATCATGGAAAAATGTAGATTTGGGGTACCTTTTTTAATCCAAAAGTTGGCAATTTTTTTTTTTAAATTGGAGAAAACCAGGATCCCTGCTCATAATAAATAAGATTTCCAAGGATGCCACTTCATATTCACTGAGACCATACAGCCATATTCATGGGAGAAAAAAATGGAGGAACTAATGGGATAGTGTAATCCCCTAGGCAGCAGAGAAGTCCCTATCATTTACAATTATCAGTGAAATAAGAGGGAAACCCTGTGCAGACTTCTAACAGCAAGGGTGAGCCAAACTTTTCCTGGGATGAATTTTCAACCATATCTCTCTCCACTCCCCCTATTTTATAGTTTCATAGTGAATGGTTTCCTCCAAATTCACGTTCTCTCTTTTTCCTTCATGTGATACTAGCTTTCCCTTCTTATCCTTATCTTATCCTTCCTTTTGTACGAATAATCTTTTTATCTCTCTTTTTACTTTCTAAACTGTACTTTTATCATAACACAGAGTAATATAAATAAATGGATACATATTAAATTGGAAACAAAATGAAACTAATAAAGCGTATTTTTTAGTCTATCAGTTACTTTGCTGAACCAGGTCTTCCCATGACTCAGTGCCTAGCACAGTCAAGGCATTCTGCCTGAGGACTCTGCTAGGGAGCACTATAATAGACTACCCCATGCCCCCTCAGCATGCTTTTCCTTCTGAAGCTGATGTAATGGAGCCATCTTAATCTAATGCGGGCCACATGCCAAGAAGCTTTCCTTAGACCAAGCGTATTGGAAGCTAAAATACACTGGTTTTGGAAAAAAGCATATGCACAAAGGGAGTGAGTACTACAGCACTCTGTAGTGTGGTCCTGAGGCAGTATTACATGTCCTAAGGCCCTCCGTGTCTTCTGGTTTTAACCTAAAGCAAGTAAAAAGGAATAAGATTCCTTTTGTATGTCTCATCAGGAACTGAAATCATATAAATTGCATTGGAGTTAGGTCTCATCTGCATAGGATTGATAGATAATTACCAAGGTAACACTGGCCACAGTAAAATGTTTAATAACAATTAAGCCAATTTTTCAGTAAAAACTAAAAGACATTGAGTTATTTTACCTTCAGTAGTTTCAACAATTATACTTTATTCAAAATGCGTGTTTCTTATTGTTTGTTTTTCTTTCAAGCTGTAGGATGCTTTGAGTGATTAAATGTTTTATGTTCAAAATCATGTCAAAGCCATATGCTATTGCAAATGCAGTTCTTTAAGTGAATGGATGCAAAAGTTGTTCTAAATTCTGATCCCATTAAACCACAGCCCTGAAAGAACCATTTCATGAATTCTTCATCTCTGAGAGGTTAGGATTCCAGGAAATACGGAAATGGCCACAGGACAGGACAAGGTAAGCACTTGACATGTATGCATATGTAATGTTCCTGATCCTACAAACAGTTGCAACATTGGGCTCCTATACATATATGCAGGACCTGCTCTAACACGCTGGATATCCAGCACATCAGAACAGACTCGATAAAACACGTCTGCTAGAGATGCATTCCAGCAGCCCTCTGTGTCACATGTATCAGCATCCCAGTACGTCTCGGTGCTGAAAAAATGGTGGCAGGATGTTTTGAAATGAAACACATTCAATGAGCTTTAGTTCAAAGTGCCCTGCTGCCATTTTTAGTGTGGGGACACATGAGTATGCTGATACACATGACACATGGGCAGTTTTAATTAATTTGGCTCACTAATTAAAGTGCCCAGTGCCACATCTCTCAGCATGTGTAAAAATGCCCAGTAAGTGGAAGAAAGGATGGCTCTATAGGCTTTGTTTAGTCATCAAAACAGAACTCCTTCTGAAAGAATGTGCAGGTGTTTAATCATTTGAATATGATTTTCAAAGAAATTGAAAAGAAAAAACTAAACTAAAAAACTAAACTTTTGTGTTTCTAACCTGGATGAATCTCACCAGGCACTTCAGACCTATACACATAGACACTCATAAACACCTGCTAGCATACCTATACAGAGTCTCCAATAGATTCCAGCTCCAGCTGCCAGCTCATTCCCTTAGAAGATAAGAGCTGATTGATGAGAAGTGTGGGGAATCATGTATGGAACCATATATATTTTAAAACTAGTTATATCAGACAGATACTTCTTTGTTGGAAGCTTAAACATCACAGTATAACCCCTATAAGTGTTGTGAGCTGGTATATCATGTAAATTACCAATTATTTTTGGTTTATCACAGAAAAGGTATCCAATTTGAAGGGTAGTTGCATAGTCATTAAAAATAATCATATCAGAAGAGGAATAATGTGTTTCATTTGCACTCATCCTTTGCTTTTATTTTACCTATTCACCCATTGATAAAGATACTCTTTTAGTATTTAAAGATACACTTTTAGTATTAAAACAGCAAACATTTCCTTTGCCTACATAAACATAACCACAGGGGCCACATGCCGATGATCATGGATGTTTGGTTTCCCAGGGACAAGTAGCAGCAGCATGCCTTATGCCACTGCAACTTGTCCCCAGGGAACTTCTGTGCCACATGTGCTTTGATGTGCAGCAGATTACCCTGGGTGGGGTACGGAAGACTGGGACCAACAACTGTGCTGCCTCCAGCAGCCTTACCTGGGGGCCTGGGCTCCAGAGAAGCTGCAGCTGCAGTGTTCCTGCAGCTGGGGGCCTGGTCGGCAGCTGGAGTGTGATTCTGGCTGGTCAGGCTCTGGGTGTTTTGCATTGTCACCACATGTGCCGCCACCCTTTTTTTTCCATGTGAGAACCCTGGGTCAACCCCCCACACCCCAACACACACACACACACACACACACACACACACACACTGCAAGGTAGCAGTGCAGGGAATGCTTAAATGTGTGAGGGATGTGTCCATGGTGCCACATACCACATGGCCATGCTTATCTGGATGCGGCCAGGATGTCTAAAAACAAGGGAAGTTGTGCCTTTAAAACCTAGCAGATGTTCACAGCACCCCAATTAAGATTCTGAAAACTGTTGCCTCACTATTACAGCCTGTTACTGAACATTTTAGGATAAACAAAAATGAGCTAATCTGAGGCATATGTCATGGAACTTAGTGCTGGAGCACCTTTATTACCTGTTCAGTTAGGAATATCCAATTGCTGTATTTCTTTTGAGCATTCTTAGTAATAGAGTTGAGCTACTGGTTCAAAGACATGCTTTAACTAGAACTTCTTCTGTCTAAAAAACTACATGCAGGAATCAATAGATGACTTGGCATATGTAAAGCCTCTTGAGTTGGTTTCTACAGTATCAACTCAACTCTGCATCATGAAAATTGCTTTCAAATTATTTGGGGGAGGAGGGTGTTGGTGTTAGGCCCACAGTCTTCAGTGCACTATAAACAACACTTCTGCATGTATGGGGCACCAGCAGCGGTGGCGGGAGAAAATATTATGGGGGGAGGGGCTGGTGGTGCAGGGGGCAGTGGAGGGTGGGGTGCGGGGTGTAATGCAGGGCAATGCAGGGCCACCCCTCCTTTCTGCAGGGACATTGTGGGGTTGACACGCAGTGGGGGTGCAGGGTGCAGCCCTACAGCAGCAGCACTGGAGCAACGGAGCCATGTTTGGTGGGGCTAAACCCTGTTAGCCCCGGCCTTCCGCTGCCTATGGGCACAAGTAAAGTCAATGGGGCTGCATATGGGCATGAGGATGATCCCATAGAGTGTTATTGACTTTAGTGTAACTCTAGTCCCATTTCAGAATCAAGACTTAAGTCATTCTTGTAACTCACCATACATGGGAAATATACTGGGAGATGCATAAACGCACAGTGTATTAATACTCCTTAATCATCAGATTAGGATAATCAGATTTATCATATTCCTTCATCATCATATAAACAACAACCATATAACAGGGTGGTAGTGTTTTGCTTCGGTTAGCTTTATCTGATATCTCTGGCAGCTTTGCAGTTGCTTTCACTGAAGGTGTAATCAAGCCTGTAATTTTGACAGTATGATAGGGGTTGTCTTATGTGCTGTAGATTTGCTTATATGTAGGTACAGACACAGCAAGACAATTGTTTTTTGGAGAAGGCAGCTAGGGTGGCAATCATAGCAGTTAGAGTCAGCATTGCTGATTTGCACACCACCTGTACATAGATATTTAACTGCTAATTTGAACTGCCCTGTCTCCTTTGTTCTTGAACAGCAATATTTAGCACCACTGGCCAACAAATGCCAGATAATTGCAATAAAATTCCCTCTCGTTGGAATTTGTCCGTGGTGGTCCTTAAATTAGAGAACAATTTTATGTATGTGTCCACCTAGCTCTCATCTTTTAAAGGAGAGATATACAATTTTCTGTTTATGATATAATCTGTGGAAAATAGAGACTGATGAAACTGTTAAATTAGTTTACCTTATAGGCTATAATTTATAAGCCATCCATAAAAACCTGTGTATGTCTATGGACTCCTGTACACCAGCAGGTAAAAGCGTGATGGTATTTAATACACAGTCCACACAATTACGCCTCCTCCCATGCCATGCATACATGGCAGAAGGTGTGATTGTGTGCATTGTACTTTAGATCTCATCAAGTGTTATTGCTGGTGAAGGGGGATCCTGATCCCAGGCTCCCTCTGCACTAGCAAGAAGCAAGCTTCCCCAACTGGAAATTCTGATCAGCTGGTGGGGCTCTGTTCAGCTGCAGACACAGGGGCCTGTGGTCACATGTACAATTAATGGTGTGATAGGAATAAGCTACAAAGTTATAGTACACACATTTTGTGTAATGACTTGGAAGCTTATTCCTCTTTTTTTGATTGAATGTGTGGCCAGGTAACCACTTAAGATGCGATTAACTGGTTAATCATGCCTTAAGTGTAATGTGTAGATGGAGCCTATATGGCATGATGTAGCACCATATAAAGATATTTGAGTTAGTTCTGAATAAGCTACCAGGTACAAGAAACAGTATGGTCAAATTAACGTGATTGTCAATCTATACTAATTAAGCCTGCTAGGAAGTAATATATATTACCTTGGAGGAAACCACATTGATTCTGATAGCTGAAGTTGCTTTAGAACTCCTGCATAGAAATGTTATACTACAAAGACATACTCAAAGTGGAGAAAGCAGTTTTATGGCTCAGGCCATAAAATGTCTGATCCATAAGCTACTGTTATATTATACGTGAAGTGTACTTTATTTTTGTGTGTGTGTTGAGAGCCTGTGTAACTGAGTAGGTTACACCTATAACAGCTATGATAATTGATGGTGCTCAAGACACTCCATGTTATTGTATACGTTCCTTCATCCATGGTGGATGTCTCTTCCTTATTTTCAGTTCCTTGTCACCATGTAAAACTTATGTTTGTTTTGCATATTTAAACAATACCCTTATCTAGGATACCTTTTCCCATCAGCTTTCCAAACTGCTTACATTCCAGGAAGGGCTGCCTCATAAGATCTCCTTGACAATTTTCCTTTTGCTACTTATGAGTCATGTTTATTGTTACAGGTACTCAGGTTTGGATTTTGACATCCTTTTGACCTTGGGTTGAATATCTTTAGATGGAAATTGGAAACCTCATATTTTCTTTGATACCTTCTGAATGTTCCTTAACTTTTCCCATTGAAAAGTTTGTTAAACAGCTCTTCACTGTTGCAAGAATGCTCTGGCTATGAAGTTAGCCTTAGTGGCATCTGCTTTATTAGCTATGACTCAGCTGTTGGTGGAATTATATGGTATTTACACAGAATGTCTTAGGACTCAGTATCTATTGAGCATGGCAGTTAGTGGTACAGCCTCTGAATCATAACTTCCTGGACTATAAATGCTGGAGGCTGCAAGTGAGAATAACAGTGGAAACAATTCTGGTCATACCCCGTTCACTCTTCCTTTCAGCATTCACTCTCTGCCATTTTGTGTCATAGGCCTATTTGATGTGCCAGAGAACATGGGCCTAGGCCCACCAAGGCAAACTATAAGCCTCCCTTACTAATGTGGTATAAATACGATTAGAAGCTAAACATAATGATTGAATTTAGACATAATGCCTTTGTTTGCAAAATGCTTCTGTATTCGACATGGCTTGCACATGGCTTCCGCTTTAGCTTCTGCACATAGATTAAAGACATAAGATAAAAGACCCCCCTGTTAAAAACACACACAAGTGCTATAACCTATACATCCTGTGGAAATTTAGACATAACCATGGAAACTTTGACATCTTGCGAAAACTTAGACGAAACAGTAGAAGCTTGTAGAAGCTATGAGGTGGCCAATAACTGCTTAACACGCTACGGTTCTTTGTTTAGATGGACTATAAAAAGACTCTCGGACAAAGACCAGGCGTCGACTCTGCTTTGGGCTACTAGCCCCCTAGTCAAACTTGTTTGCAAACAATAAACGTGAGATGGATCCAGCCTGAATGTGTATGACTCTCTCTTGAGGTATATTGGAAAAGCCTCCAGGGACACGAAACTAGCCGTTTGTGCAACACTAAGGAAGGACACTATAGACATACCAAAAGATTCCTTGAGACAAATGAAAAACAAAACAGGTACAGGAGTGAGAGCAAAGGTTATAACAAGTAGACCAAGGGGGAGCAGTGAGTAGAGCACAGGAGACAGTGACCTCCGGCCCTCAAATTAGTCCAAGAAGGTAATGGACACTATTTGGAGATGGGAGCAGACAAGGGACAGAAAAACAGCCACACAATCCCTGGGGATCCTCCTGACCAAAACCTCTTCTGAAGAAAGCCAGCAGGTGACCTATATTAATAAACACAGAGCATGATTAGGCCTCTATAACTTGTCAGCTGATTTTATTTTGGTAGGCCTACAAAGGGTCTCTGCTCCAGAGACTGGCCTACAGCCTGGCCCTATCCAGAGGGAAAATACACCAATAGCCATGAAATACAGGATACAGATCAATCAACAGTATATATTATAACAAGTTCCACAACTAACAACTACAATAGTAACAGCAAGTCAAACACACGAGACAAATCAGTATATACAATATTTAAAATAGGGAATCAAACAGCATCAACATATCACTACTAGATGGCAGTTCAGAGCACTAAGGGCCTAGTGTGGAAAGGAGCCTGTTATTTCAGTCTCTACCACACTCACCAAGAATTTATTTGCTTTTCCTCCATCTGAGTACTAAACACCTCATACTCAGGGGTGGGTGATACTTTACCCCCACAACGAATGACAGGATAGGTATACCGAGCAGATGCACTCATGTATGGCAGATAATGTTCCACAGGTAAATAATCCTTTGCTCATACAAGCACCCTATACCTTAAATCAGATGCTGTCCACTATCACACCCAGCTGCACACAATCCCCAATTGCGCTCTCTATCACATCGGATTGTAGCCACACAGTCTCGGACATGCACGCACCATCACATCCAGTCACAACTCAGTCACATGCCAGTCATGCACCAAGGTGATACCTCACATAGGTTTTATACTGGTCACATCATGCCACCTGTCAATCATGCTGTTATCCAGTCATCAATCACATCACTCCATCAATCAAGTGTACATTTCAACTGGACCACTCAGAACCATTCTTACCTTATGTCTCATTACCATAGTTTTCCTGCCACAGCGATTACATCTGCACATGCAACTGGATTACATCTGCACAGGCAGCTCAGTGGACTGCACATGATCATATCTGGAAAGTAGGTCACAGCATCATCAAGGTAAGAAGCTTATAGGTTCCAGAGACATCTAACCTCTAGCCATCCTACACATGCATAGCCAGGCCAGGACTCACTGCTAACACTTCCAGGTCAGTTATATTGCTAGCTTGCTTAGGGCCAGGAGTTTATTGACCAGGAGGCCTTCAGATTTGGTGGGGCTGTGTAAACAAAAAGTGAGGGGCGTAGTGTAGCCAGAATCCCAGCAGGAGTTTCTGGAAGAGGCAGTGAAGAGGCTGCAGCCTGGTGTGTTCCAGGTAGCCATCCACAAATTGTCTCTCTGTGTAAGGGCGGGTGTCAGGGGATTCCATGAATCATGCCAGGTATACATCCATAGTGCCACCAGCTGAGGTCCCCAGTGGCTCATGGGATCAGGGTGGAGTATAGTTCCATCCACCAGGGGCTCTCAACTTCACCATGGGTGTCCTGCCACTTGGTGTCTGGGTAGGATGCAAAGACGAGGTAGCAGAGAGTGTGGAGCACTAGCATGTAGAGCTGGCAGTGATGGGCTGCACCAAAGCAGACCAGCTTGGTATCTCCCATCCTGCTGAGATGGTGGGGCTGGAAGCACCATGGGGCCTGCTGAAGCAGGAACCCTATGTTGAACTCCAGCAGGTTTTGGGATACTAGTGCATAAGGACTGCCCTCTCAGAGGACCTGGTCAGTGTAGGTGACAACAGTGTTGAGCAGAGTAGCCTGGCCCTCCTGGAGTAGGTGGCAGGGAGCATGAAGGGTGGGCAGCTCAGTGCACTGAGCCAGCACAGAGTGACCTTCCTGCCCCTGCCTGGCATAGTCCAGGAGGTCTCTGATATGAGTGATATTGGCCATAACTATCCTCTAGGGCACCTCCATCACCAGAATCACCAGCTTCAGGTTTATCAGCAGGGGCACACTGAGGATATTAACACCCAGGGTGACCATGTCTGAGGCCTTGGAGGTGGAGATTGCTTCATGTTTTTCATCAGGGGTTCAGTGAGGAGGTCAGCACCCTGGGTGACCATAGCTGGGGACCTGGAGACAGAGGCCAGGGTGCCTGAGCTTCAGTGAGCTCCTCCTAACTGCTTCTCCATCCCAATGGGATCAAAAGCCTGGCAAAGCACTGCCTGAACCACCCATCCCACAACACTGGGGGAGGGAGGGCTGCAGCCCATTGAGATGGGGGAGAGGGCATCATGGATAGTGTTAGGGCAAATGTCAGGGTTGTCTCTGCAAGGTTCCCCTTGGGGTTGGAATGGCTTTCAGTGGGGGACCTACTTCTCCCTGCTCTGTGCTGAAGCCACAGGACATGCTGGGGTCTGTGGCAGGGGTGGCTTTGATGAAGGCCATAGAAGATAGTTTGGGCACCTGGATGGTGATGGTGCCCTCTGTGGAGCCCTGGGGAAGGGACTTTTTCCCCCAGAGTTCTCACCTTCTCCCAGTGGTCTGAGAAGGGAGGGCTCTTCCACTGTTGACTTGATTTTAAAAATTAACAGCTGAAACTCAGTTGTGGGCAGGGTGCAATATCCCTAAAATGACCAGTCACAGTGCATCTAGTCAATAATTTGGAGACTTTTATTGATACACACTAGGAGCATATTGTGGCAGAAATGCCACCGTCGGTGCCCCACTCCAGAGATCTGTCTCTGCCAGCCTGAGAGGCTGGTATTGCTCCCTCAGGGCGGGGATCTCCCACCTTGTCTGCATGACAAAAGCCTGGGGCCTGAATGCTCTGGTCACCTGGGCAGGGGTGGGGAAAGGCCCGGCCCTGCGCGCGGGCCCAGGTAGCCAGGGATGCTTGGGAGATTGGTCGGCTTGTAGCCAGTATTGGCAGCTTCGATTGGACCGGGCTGCTGAGGTCAGAGAGGAGAGGTTATTTAAGGGCCCGGTCCAGGAAGAAGGCAGCCATTAGCCATGCGGTCATCCAGGTGAATCTGAACCTGGCTCTCTCCTCATCACTGCATGCTCCAAGAGTGCCCTGCCTCCAGAGGAAACTCCAACCACCTCTGGACGATGCGTGTGAGTAAGCTACAAGAGATCCGATTAGATATTTAGCTTCAGTAACTCAGATGCATGTTTAAACGGCTACCTCAGCCACCCTGGTTTGCTCTATGGGATTCCTTTGATATTCCTGTGCTATTCCTCTGATATTGTTCTACCTTTTACCCTGTTTCCGCCCTACCCCCTGTAATCAATAAAGTTCTCCTTGTGACCGGTGTGGGAGACTTATTGAGGGGTGGGTCTAAATTATGCCAAGGAGGCCCCTTAGGTCTGTGGACTAAGGGAGCTTTCCTAAATAGCCCTGACTTGGGGAAGTGCCCCAAGTGCTTGTATTGGGTCTAGTACCCATTGGACGATCAGGCCTGTGTTCTCCAAGGTGCGCAGAGCCAGAAGTGAGTCCAGAGCCTTGGACGGTGGCAGCGGGAACCCCAGGCTAGCGGGTGTGCTCTAGGGAAGGGGTCAGCCGGACGGGAGGCACCCCAAGGGAGGCACTCGGGGCCTGGAAGGTGGTCGGGCGCAGGGAGGTGGGCGGCTCAATGCAGGCGCGCCCCCTACTGGCCCGCCACACATATGACAATTAGCAAGCAAGCGAAGGCTCTTACCATACACTGTGCCCTAGGGATGTACATAGAAAGATGGATGTCTGGCCAACACATGATCATCTTCTGTGTGTCATTTGCTTCAGTTTGTTGTGGTCTCAGTTGGAGGAATTTTCCAAGTGATGAACACACCGTCCCTTTGTTCCTCGCAAGTGCTATATCTTCAGTCCATTCATTGTGTACCTAGCTGGTGCTCATTCATTCATGGTCCAATTCAATATACCTAGTTCAACCGATGGACCTACTATCCACATGTGTTTCATGCACCAGGCATCTAGTAAGATGCGATCTTATAGTTAGATATCTTTTCAAGCCTAACTGGGACCTTTAGGTACCAGGATGAGTTAATTCCTGCAGCTGCGCTCTTACCTTTTGAATGCATGGGAGATGGGGCCATTTCTCTTCTCAGGATTAGACACTCTCTACCCTCAAAAAAAAAAATCTCTACCTTTAGAATGTGTGATGATTGCCTTGTTACAGAACTGCTCCTCTGCTAGGCTGTGAGAGCCTCATTTTGTTTTCTAGCACACTAGTTAGCTACGCTTATATTGAATATATTGAATGATAATCAATAAGCAGTAAATAAACACTAACATTCTAAAAAAATGAAATTTTAGTCATTAGCTGCTGGATCCACTCCAGGGGTGGGCGAGGCCAGGGCCTCAGTGTCTGAAAAGGTGGGGGGCAGACTGTGGCTGGTGTAGTTGGGGATCTCCTCTATTGGTTTCTCTACTGTAAGATGCCCCTGGGCCCTCCTCCATCATGGTACTGGCTAACTTTTTTATTTTTTCTGGGGGTTGAATTCCTGGTGTAGTTCAGGAACCGGTGGGCATGACCTAAATCTCACTCCCCCTCTTAGGTAGTTGCGGGGTGGGGACTCCTCCATATCAAAGGCCCCAAGCTGCACCTGGGACTTCTGCTTACTTTTGCTCTGGGTGGCATATGGCCACCCATAACGGACCAACACCTCTTAGCCTCAAGATGTCCCAGGGAGGGGTTGGCCTGGGGTGCTGGGAGCTAAGTGGGAGTGGCAGCAGTAATGGTGGTGGGGGTTGGAGGTAAACAAGTGAGTCCTCCTTGCCACCCTCCCCTGTCTTTACCCATCCTCCCTGGGACCCTACTGGTGGCTGTGGCATGGGTCTCCTGAGATTGTGGGGGCTTCTCCTTGTGGGGTGCTGGTGGCACCCTTATCCTCTTCAGGGGCACATGGTTCCCCTGCATTGCTGGTTGAGTGGGAACCCTTGGCAAAGATACCCCAGTTCCCAGTACTAGAAGCACCTTACATGCATCATTATGCAGAAGACCTTGTTGGGAGACCCTTAGAAGGGGACTGTAAAGGCCCCTGATGCCTCTGCCCAGTTGGATGTTGGCCTGGTACAGAAAGATTGGATGTAGTAGAGGCTGGGGTCCTGACACCCCAGCAGGAAGGTGGTGATTGGGGACTCTACCAAGGCCTTGAAGGAAGGACATGAGGGTCCAGTTGGGAGGTAGATGGGGATGGGGTTAAGGACCACCCAGGTCTCCAGCTCTTCCAGGGTTCAGTCCCTGGACATGACCACCCCCACTGCAAGCCTTTTCACTACTTACTGCATAGCTGCCTCTGTGGCAAGATAGAAGACTTGCCATACTGTCTGGAGGCCGCCACGATCTTTGGGGTCCTGCTGCACAAGAGAAGGCCCTCACATATGTTTCAAAGGATGGGGAGAGGTGCTTGGGCATATAGCAGTGCACCCTGTGGTGCCTCCTGATGACAGAGAGGGACTCCTGATTCGGGGTCCAGGGTTGTGCTTCCAACTGCTCTGGGTGGGGAGGAAGGGCTGCTGTGTGGTGGAGTGGTGTGTGTGTGAGTGGCTGGGGTATAAACACACACTCACATACACAGGCATACATAGGAGGGAAGTGGGAATCCCACTATTGGCTTACTTAGCTGAACACAAAACAGTGGGAGAGAGGGAATGGAGCAGAGGTCTCGCCACAGGAGGGTAAACACAAAGGTACTGCTGGAGCAGTTAGTAGGAAAACAGGTGGTGTTTGTTGCTGGAGGGGCCTCACTGGTCCTCTCACTGTGAGAAGCCATGGCAGCAGCTGGTGGTGGCCTCCCATCTCCCTGAGAAGGGAGGGGAGACTGTAGGTCCAGGTGAAGGCGGTGTTGGGGAGAGCAGGAACCTGCAGCAGCTCAGCAGAACTCCTGCCACTCACAGGTCCAGCAGCTCCAGCAGCACCAGGGGGAAGTGGTGGCACCCACTGGTGGACATAAGATCCAGGGGCGGGGGGAGGGGAGGGGAGGGCTATGGTCTGACCAAGTAAATGACAGTCGCTATGTTCTGTGTATGTTCTAGGGCTTGTCTGAATGGGAATGTGAAAGGTAGTCAGCTAAAAATATTACTATTTTGTGCATAAGTCAACACTCATTATTCCCCATCCCCACATGGAGGCTCCTTGTGTGAATTATTCATATTGAGTGGCTATAGACAGAGGATGTCTAAACTCCAAAGAAAATTCTCCAAATAACTTCTCTTCTTTGCTTTATTGGGGCAAACTAAAATCCACTCACTGCTCCTATTACTGTTTATGTATGAAAAATATATACATGAGTAGTCCTGGACCAGGGACATAAACCCAAGTTTCCACACCTCATCTAAGTGCCCTATCCTCTAGGCTAGTGTCACTCACTGTCTCCTTCTCTGGCAGTATTTTTAGAGGGATGCATGGAGCACCTACTAGAGCTCAGGAGAGGTTTTTAAGCAATAAAGAAGAAGGAATCACCTCACAGTAGTGTTGAGGAAGGTGCTTATGAACAAAGGACCAGGTGTAATTAGGACACCCTCTCTATCTTCCTCACTGGGTACATCTGCACATGGTGATTTAAGGAGCATTAGCCATTTTTAAGGCGCATTAAGGTCATGGGTCTACATGTGCGTGCCACACAGCGGGTGGGAGAGGCAGCACCAGTTCCTGGAGGCTTTGCATGGTTCGGCCGAGGAAGGCTGGGCACAACATCTGGGTTGGGGCTCAGTTCTCTCCTTGGCCCTCTTGATCCAAGGCCAAGCCCCCACCTGCATTTTACCCAGTCTGCTCAGGCTGAGCCATGCAGAGCCCCCAGGAACTGATAACACCTCTGCCATCCGTAATGTCTGGCACAGAGGCAGACATCTCCATGCCAAGAAGTCTGCATGTAGCACAAAGCTGGCCAAAGAGACCTGTCCATTTTGACTGTATTGACTCTGTAACTGAAGTTAAATTAGGGACTATGGGAAACATTATTGTTATTACTTTTACAGAAGGAAAAACAAAACAAAGGAAAAATAGCTCAAAAAAGCTGTTTTATTCTTTTCTATTTCTTTTCTCTTCTTTTAAAAGATGTTTTCCTACCCTTTTGATTTATTTTTAAATTTCCCATGTTTTAATTTAAGAAAATAAAATAAACTACTGGACACCCCAAAATCATTTATCCTGGTATCTGTTTAAACTATATATATAGAATAACCTGTGGGATAAAATTAAAAAAAAAAATCTTAATGCTTCATGGGAAAGTATTTTTAACCTGATCTGATCATAAGAGTTTAACTCTACATAGCAATTTAATGAAGGAGATGTTTAACTTAGTAGCAAATTAATGTTGGTGTTAAAATATTTATTAAATGACCCATACATCCCTGGATTCTTTTTCTTGAACTATAGATAAGCAGATACTATGAGTGTTCATTTAAAAAATATATAATTCATTACAAACAATTTTTCATAAACATTTTAGGTAAGAGTAAAAACCTAAAATGTTTATATTGCCATGGGTCATTAAGTAATTCAATTGGTTGTTCTTCAGGTTAGATACACACTGTTCCCATTTACTGTAATAGCTGTAGCATCAATTTTGGAGACCTAATAACTATCAGGAAGTCATAACAATTGCCCAATTCAATGTAGCTTAACTTAGTAGCAACTCTTTAATATATACCCTGAATAACCTAAACATGAGTTTGAGCAGCAGCAGCTAGTCATCATTTGTATGTTGGTTACATAAAACAATTTCCTCTAGTGAGTTTCAAAGGGTGATAATAGACCTCATCAAACCAAACAGATCAAGCTGTGGCAGGATGTGTCCCACCACAACTTATCTGTATCATTTGGGTAAAACACACTTTGTCCTTTGTCCTGCATCTGGCTCCTGCCTAATGTGGGACAATAAGTAATGTGTTCCCCAGCCCAAGTATTCCCTGTATCCCTAGGGACCCTGTGCTTCCTGGCTGGGGCCTGTGTTCTGCTTTGTCCTGTGCCTCACATGAAGGCGATGGTCAGGGCCAGATTAATGCATAGGCAAACTAGGCACATGCCTAGGGCCCTGAGCTGCAGGGGGGCCTGGTCCTTCCTCCCATGGTGGCAGCGCAAATGGCTCTATCTGCCTCCCTTCTCCTCCCTCTCCCTCCCATCTGCTGGCCTTGCTGCTGTGACATATGCTTCCTAGCAGCAGCTATGAGCCCTGCTCCCCATGGGCAGCATCACAAGGATGGGAGTGGGGGGTCCTCGACTGACACAGGGCCCAAGAGTTTATTTGTCTAGGACCTACTAAAGGGTTAATCCTGCCCTGGCAATGGTCATCATGAATCCCAGTGCAGGGAGGCACAAAGGTGCAGAACCCAGGGAATATCCTGTTCCTGGTGCCTCCACATAGGGACCCATGCTGACTCATGCTTCTGCATGGAGCAGAGTCCAGCATGGTGATGTAGGGTGGCACAGGACCCAGGAAATGCCTAGCACCCTGTGCTTCCATGACTTTCTTATCTGTCTTCTTTCTTATCTTCCCGTGAAGCATGGGCTGACATGGGTCCTAGCATGGAGGCATGGGGCACTGGGAATTTCAGTGTTATGCACCAAAGCAAAGCTGGTTTGGCCTGGTGTTCAGACACCCAAAGGGTGGGTGCAGCATGGATCAATTCCCAGGGAGCTGGAGATCTAGAGGAGTCTGGCATCAGAAATGAATTTGGAAGCCACAGCCTAAGTTAAGACAGACTTGGCTCAGAAGCTCAAGCCAGAGGCAGAGAATGCCAAGGGTTAATCTGGGTTTGAAGCCAAAAGCCAGAACAAAATGTTAAGCCAGAATCAAGAGCAGAGAACAGAATCAGTAAATACCAGGGGTCTTTCCAGGATCAGAAACTGGAGTTGGAGCCAGGAGCCAATACCAGAAAACAATCAAGGAAGTGCATGGAAGTCAGGAGCAAGAACTTTCACCTTTTCATGGACAAGGAGACTGCAGACTGGGTTTGGTTTGGTTTGGCTTCTAAGGGCTGGAGCAGGTGGGACCTACTGCCTCTGGCTTCAGGGGATTGGATTCCCTGATTGTTTCACTCATTCTAGCTGGGATTAGGACTCTGGAATTGCTGCAGGTGACACTTGTTTTTAGGATGACTTGCCCTGATCTCTTGATTGGTACCAATTAAGTCCAAGGTTCTGCCCCTTGTTATGCCCAGGTCCTGTGCTGCCTTCTACCTCCTTGCCAGGACCTGAGCTAACCCATGCCTCTGCAAGTAGTATAGGTCTGTACAAAACCTGGTGCAGGACCCAGCATGGAAACATGGGGCCATGTGGATCCTGGCATGGGATTACCTGGTTTTTGTGCCTCCACACTGGGATGTAGGTGGGCTTTTCAAACTTATGAAGACACAAACCTAGAGATCCTGGGATGGATCTCTGTGCACTGCGATTCCCCAGGTCACATTTCTATAAGCAGGGAAAGCCAGGCAGGTGTGCCTGACCTTGAGCAGAAATTTCTCAAGTTTCCAGAGCACCTGACCAGCAAGGCTGAAGTATGTGGGCAGGTTCAGGCTGCCTGCACCTTTTTGTCGCAGATCAAACAGATGTCTGCTGCAATAAAGCAGGACAATGTATTACTATCTTTTGTCACACCATTAATGTGACATGACAAAGGGTAAAGATATTTATTTGCTTGCCACTTCTGCTACTGTAAGCATTGTTATGGTGGCACAAATGCAATGCCCGGCAACATCTGTTAGTACCCAAAGTGTAGGTCTCTTTCCATGGTTATCACCACTACATTTTGTATATTCTGCCCCCTTTTTTTTTTTTTTTTTGCTTTGTTTTGTTTTCTTAAGCCAACTGAAAGTGAACATAGATGACACAGAGATGTCTGTTAAGTAACAAGTGTGCTCGTTCTGGCAAGGGTATGTTGTTTAAGAAGCTAAAGTTATGGGTTTTTTTGTTTGCAGCATGATAGGTGATTTCTAAATAGCATGGAGTATTTATTTCTGTGTGGAGGAAGACTTGTAATGCTCTAGCAGCTATGGCTTGATGCTTGATTATCCCTACAAATTAACAGACTATGACTTTGAGATACTGAAAGTTATTTGTTATTCATGATGGTTGAATTTCTATATTGCAGTGTTTAGTGATGGTAGATTGATTCATCTTAATGTGAATTAATTGGTTTGCAAAAATTTAGTTGTATGCAGACTACCAATACCACCTCTTAGGCAGAAGACAGTTATACAAATACACAATTAATGGATCTGATTATATTAGACCGTCTTTCTGTCCTCATATTATCCAGTTTCAGCTCCCTTGTCTGAGATGTATAGGTCACCAGAGTATAAGACTTTCTCAAATGCACAATGTTTACTTTTCTCTTCATGTTGAGGCTTCATACTGGTATGACTCCACTGAAGTCAACAATAAACCTTTTAACACACATTTTAGACGGCTTTGCAAATACTGTTATATCAATGTGTTGGGTGGGAAAAGCACCTCATGGATGACTTGCTGCCTGAAAATAAAGTCCTGCTACTAAGGACATTTTTCCCAGGAATTACTTGCAGGTTGTGGAGGGTTTGATCCTGGTCAGCCCAGTTCGGAGACAAAAAAATTGCATGTTGATTTTAGCAGAGATTTCTCCTCTCTTTATATTTTTGCTTCTACTTGGAAGCCCAAAAGGATATCATTACTATCAACACCTCTGACCTCACCAAGGACTGCTACAAAACACTGTAGCCTACTCAGTAGGTTTAATGGCCTTTATTATTCTATAATATATTTCTAAGCAACTTCAATTTCCAAAGGCATAATACTATCTCTTCTCTGGGAAACCTAGTCTGTTAAAAGGAAATATATTGATGACATTAATAGCTGGTGCTGAATAGGCCACATCTGATTATCATGATTGATTGATAGTATTATCTAGATGCCATAAAATGCTTAGACCCCAAAATAGATCTATTACCAGCTGAAAATGTTATACATTTTGTTGATATGTTGTTATATTTTTCAGGAAGTATATTCATCACCAAGATGACACTGTATATAGCTAATTAGTCATTTTGGGGTCATATTTTTCCTCCTTATATATAACCTACTTAATATAGCTCTGAACATGAAAAATAGGTTATCTAGTAATACATTCATTACCTCTCTTCCTAAGGGAATACTTGGGAATGCATGCTAGATTCTTGTTGAAATCTTTAGCAGCATGCCATTTGTTGAGCGATTATTTAACATACTTAATTTAGAAAGCAGGGCAACAGTATTGGTATTAAAACTTTTTTTCTATTACAAAACACATCGGGCCTGCTTTTCCTGTTGCTGTAAATATATCTAACTCCACAGACTTCAGTGAAGTGATCCTTCAATGAAGTTAGGAGTAAATAAAATCAGAAGCAGGCCTGGAAAATTGAAAAACAGGAGTTACAGGAATTACTTAGCCAGATTATATTTGCATTTATGGCTCTGAAGGATTATTTTTGTACATCTTTGTGGCTGAAGCTAGAATGTAGCTCTTTAATAACCATAACTGAAGTAGAAATTTGGTCCAGCATTGATTTATATGGTCCACAGGAGGAAAAGGATAAAAATAGTGATATGTGGTCCTGTAAAATTTTGCAGTGCTTTGCAAACATATATATATATATATATATATATATATATATATATAAAAAACAGTGTGTGTCCTGTTCAGTTTGGAAAAATCTGTAAATATTGATGATGTATGAATTTTTACCTGAACAACATCAGATAGCATAATAAGGTAGAAATTTGGTAGCAGAGCCTCATTCAAGGTGGTTTAACACATTTCCTTCAAATCTGAAGTATGTACAGATGTTACACTTAGATGGCTCTAACTAAGGTTAAATTAATCTACATGCCAAACTGTATAGATGTTCAGGAAGCTTGAATTGGGCAAAAAAAATGGCTGGCTTGAACTATCTTTAGTTCACCTAGGAGGTAAATAAATAATGTAGATCAGGCTATCTCATGCCCGCTCTTAACAAATGTGTGTTTTCTACGTGGACATCACCCTGCCAGCACATGTCCGCTATCCCCCACCCCAAACTCACCAATTTATGTTATGTTCCTACTCAAACCATTGTGATTTAGTCTTTAAAAGTTTCTTAAATTTGTTAAAGTGTCAACTAATAATGCATACCTTTTTTTTAAAGTAATTTATTTGGTCTCTCTGCCTCAAAAATGAAGTGGAGGTCTTAGCAATAATTTAACCAAACATTGATTACTATATTTGCTTGCTTTGTTCGCCAAACTAGTGATGGATTCTGGACAGCTAGAACTCAGACCCTCCAGACACAGGTTATGAGTACTGACCGCTATAATGTCTCAAATACCCACAGAGATCTAACTCACTTATAAGAATGTGGCACTATTCCAAATATTTGACAAAGTGCTAGCAATGTGAAGCTGTTGTAGAGACATTAAAACACATATATTATCCAAGTACTAACTGATATTTAGAGAACCAACCCAACTGCAAATTGATCTTGCATTGGAAGCACATTAGATCCCTTTGAATGCCTAATGTAAATGCACAGCAAAGGTGTAAAGAAATGGATGTTCTCCCTGCCAGGTTTTCTGAAAGTGTACAGAACATGCTTTGTAATATCTGCATTTTCTTCTGAACAATTGTTGCGCATCAGTGCAAGGATAGACTATTGTGTAGTTCTGTATATGCAAGCTCATTATTCTTGGTTAGCCTTGCACGACAAATGCCTTATTGGAGAGAAAGTGAGAGAGAGTGAAAAATAAAATGAAGCTGTGTAGATATATCTATCTATATCTATCTATCTATCTATCTATATATATAATTACTACTTTTTATATCTATATATGTATATAGATGTGTGTGTATATGTATGTATGTGTGTGTGTATAGATATATATATATATATATATATATATATGAATTGTGTGTGTGTATATATATAGATATATATATGAGAATACTGCAGATGCTGTAACATTTATGCTTTTTTCCTTTCCTTTACATTATCACAGACTACATTAAATGGGTTTGCATGTTACAGCATTTAAATATTATAAGCATTACAAAGAGTTACTCGCTGCTTTGACTCTGTTTCCAAGGTTTCAATTTATTTATCCAGCCTTTCAAGGAGGTATAAAATCCTGTTACAGAATTACATATATGTAGCAGTATAACTCAAATGAAGTGATAGAAATGTTTTAGATATATATATCACACCATGCATTTATTTTACTGTTTCTGAGCCTCTGAATTAGACATGTAAATTTTACTTCTCAAAACTGACTTTTCAAATATGTTTTTGGTTGCTGTAATTTTTGACTCCCCAACTTTAGAGAAGTCATGTAAAATACTTCCTGAAAATTGGCCCTTTAAAAATATCTCATGTTTGATGCCCAAATCTTGGATTTTGTTTTCAACTTCCAGTAAACAGAAAACATCTCACAAAATGAAAGGCTCTAACTCTGTAATGCATTGCATGTTGGATATTCACTTTCTCCTCTAAAAAGTATGTAATTGGGTTACCTGATTGGAATAGTAGACATTTTACAGTTAGCTGTCATCCAGTGTGTCAAGGTAGAAAATTGGATTTAAGAGGCCTTGGCCATATTTCCAACACCTGTAACTGCCATTGAAATGAATTTGAGCCTGGGGTCTGAAAAACTCACATATAAGCTATATCAGTAAAGTATCTGTTCACCCGCAGGTTGGCTGATCTCCAAAGAGCTTTAAACTAGGCTTGACGGGGGTCGGGGAACCGGTGGTCGAAGAGAGCCCAGGGTTGGTAAACCACAAACAAGATGCCAGATCGCACCAGGTAAGTATTAAGGGGTTGGAAAGCCATAAACAAGGCACCAGACCACACCAGGTAAGTAATAAAGGGAACACACACCATCAAGGCACAGGGGCACCAAGAGCCCCCTTTGGGGGACTAAAATGTCTTTATACAAATGCCAGGAGTATGGGGAACAAGCAGGAGGAGCTCACACTCTTGCTTGCTAGCACCCAGTATGACCTAGTCAGACTAACCGAGACATGGTGGGATTCTACACGTGACTGGGCAGTAGGCATTGAGGAGTGTAGGTTGTATAGGCGTAACAGAGTGGGGAAAAAAGGTGGGGGGGCATGACACTCTATGTTAAGGAGCAGCATAAGTCTTCCACCATTAAGGCGGGGGTGGAGGAGGGGAACACCAAGGCATTGTGGGTCAGGATCCAGGGGGCAGGGCAGGGGAAAAGGACTTGGTTGTGGGGGTCTACTACAGGCCTCCTCATCAGGATCAAGAGCTAGATGCTGTATTCTCTGGGCAGCTAGCAGATGCCACACAGGCAACGGAGGCGGTGGTCATGGGAGATCTAAACTATCCAGATATCTGCTGGGAGGAGCAGACAGCCAAAACAAGCTGCTCATGTCGGTTCTTACACTGTGTGCAGGACCTCCACCTAACCCAGGTGGTGTCTAGTCCCACCAGGGGTAGCACCTTGCTTGACCTGGTCTTAGCAACAGGGGATGATCTCATGGGAAACATGCG
>NW_005842418.1:267549-287307 GCF_000455745.1 Alligator sinensis
TGGGCAGTGGGGTCCCGCAGGGTTCGGTCCTTGGACCGATATTATTCAATATCTTCATCAGTGATTTGGACGAGGGCGTGGAGAGCACCCTTTCCAAATTCGCTGATGATACCAAGTTATGGGGCAAAGTTAGTACACCGGAGGGCAGGGAGCAGATTCAGGCTGACCTGGACAGGTTGGATCAATAGGCAGAGAGAAATAGGATGCAATTTAATAAAGATAAATGTAAAGTACTCCACCTGGGAAGCACACCTATAGGTTAGGGAGTGTCCTTCTCAGTAGCTCAGAGGCAAAGAGGGATCTTGGAGTCATAATTGACTCTAAGATGAACAAGAGCCAGCAGTGTAACGAGGCCATCAACAAGGCCAATCGCACCTTGTCATGCATTAGCAGGCGCATGACTAATAGAACAAGGGAGGTGATACTCCCCCTCTATGCGGCACTGGTCAGGCCACAGTTGGAGTAGTGTGTCCAGTTTTGGGCGCCACACTTCAAGAGGGATGCAGGGAATCTGGAGAGGGTCCAGAGGAGGGCCACTCACATGATTAGAGGTTGAGAGAGCTGAATCTCTTCAGCCTTCACAAGAGATGGCTGAGGGGAGATCTTGTGTCCACCTATAAATTTATTAGGGGAGGTCAACGGGGAATAGGGGAAGCGCTGTTTACTAAGGTGCCCCAGGGAGTGACTAGGAATAATGGGTGTAAACTAGTTGAGAGTGGATTTAGGTTCGATATTAGGAAGACATTTTTCACAGTAAGGGTGGCCAGGATCTGGAATGGGATTCCAAGAGAGGTGGTGCTATCACCTAGCTTGGAGGGCTTCAAGAAGAGGCTAGATAGTCACCTGGATGGGGTCATCTGACCTCAATCCTCTTTCCTGCCAGGTGTAGGTAAAGGTTTGTGGTAAAGGTTATATCTTTTTTTTAAATCAATTAGATTTTTGCAAAAAATTATTTATTTGCAAGCTTTCAGGCACAAGCACAAGTTCTGATATCTTTTGCCTCTAGACCAATACAGCTACAACCTGAATACCTGATATATGAACTGTAGCATTAATCAGGACATTTCTAGAGCACTCTAATTAAGAATACTTACCCACAGTCTTTCCTGTGAAGCAAAGTTTATACTGGAGATGGTAAAACTAAATGACATCTTGCTTCATTCAATAATGGATATAGGTGCTGCAGCACCTTTAATTCCTGGATCCTAGCATGTACATAAACTTGGGTTAGGTACATAGACTTTCTGTACAGTGTATAGGAAAAGCACATTTCTCACAGGAGGGCCACTGTCTCTCCAATCTCTCAGTTCTGATCCTCAAGGGAAACTTACACAACACTTCCCAGAGACGAGCCTATGAGCTCCATTTCATCAACCTGCTGGATACTAGAGATCATGGACTAAACATAGACACTGGATTTTTGATACATTATAATCTGCCTGGGAACTGACTCCCCAGCCCAGCCCCTGGCTTCTTTGCTTTTCCTTCCATCCAGGAAGAACACACACCAACTGCTGAAACGTCCTTAGCCTGACGAAGGGTTTTTGAACTTGAAAGCTTACTTAATAACTATTCTCCAACTATTTGGGTTGGTCTAATAAAAGATATCAAATTCACCCAAGGAACCTTGTCTGCCTAGGAAAAGCAAGGCACCTGAGAATGGGATTAAATCAGCCAGAACACTAAGCAGGGAGATGCCTAAAGCTAGCCAATGCATAATCGTAGGGACATGTCTGAAATATTATCCTTCTGGTAACTACCACACCTCCTGTCTGAGTCTTAGCACGTAAGTCAGGGGGTCCTATCTGCTTGGAATTTACATCCAGGAATCATTCCCTGAAGGAGAATGAACTGCACAAGACATTAGTGGTAGTGATGTCCTTAAGGAATACCTAAGTCATTGCAACACTTGCCCAGGAAAAAGGTGATGTGCACTTCTCAGACCAAAGTTTCAAGTCCATACTCCCTGTCTCCAGGAATGAGCCTGCATTATCAGGCTATAAACTGTTCCAGCTGGAGACATTTCTGACTCCTCCTGTTGAAGTTGTGTTAATATTCAGGAAAGGCCACAATGTTAATTAGACCAAACAACACAGACAAAAAGGGAGCTTAACTTTGTATCCTAGTGGTCAGAATATTTAGTTGGCTGTTGATCAATGTTCAAAGGAATTCTTATATGTTTAGCTTCAATCAGAGCAGACATGGTCTGGGGATCAGAACCTAGGTTTCCCCACTTCCAGGTGACTGCCTTAACCACTTACCAACACATTATTTCTCTATTTCAAGATTGCAACTTTAGACTGAGGTGCCTTAGTTCCATTTAAGTATGTTATTGGCTGTAGTCCTGAGTCATTATTGCAAAGCTGCTTCAATGATTTTACATGAATTAAAGCAGAATGAAAAGATGCTGGCAGAATTGAGCAGGCATTGCAATTTAGTTATGGACTTCTTTACTTTGTAGGAATTTGTCTTGGTAATTGTCTAGAGATTTGTGCTATAATGATTCAGATATTATTTCTATGGATTGGAAGCTAGTGCCAGAATGTGTGGAAAAGAGAAGATTCCACAAATACGTGAACATTAATCTAAAATATTTCTTCAATAATTTTCATCGGAAGTATTCAGAAGTGTTCTATATATAGTTAAGACTATTCTTTTATAGTGCTTTAATTGAGTTACTGTCACACGGTATTTCCAAACGTTGAAGCGCAGCTAACAAAAGCTCTTGAACCTACTACCTGCAATGTACAGTAACGGTAGTGTTAAACTGATGTAGCCATGATGGTCCAGGAATTATGTTGAAGGCAAGGATTTCTTAGCAAGATACCTTTTATTGGACCAATTGCATAGCAGGGATCCTGTCAGGCAGGCTTTCAAATGCAAAAAATACATGTTCAATTATCTTATTTACTTTGAATACATGTTCAGTTAATATATTTTAGAATCATTTTTACCAAAAGTGGTTATTTGTTGGATTATGACTGTGCAACTTTCATTTTAAGGGACCTGATTCTTTCAAAGAACCAGGTGTTTCTCAACACCTGGTGGAGTTGTTTACCCATGTAAGAAATGGGTATAAAGCATTTCTGTTAGAAGGGTTGCATTTTACTCACCTTTTGTAAATGTAAAAGGCTACACAAACATGCAAAGCAGTAGAGAACTGAGATGTGAAGGCCAAGTTCCTGCTTGGTCTGACTATTAAAGTCTGATGAATTATGAGGAGGAGCCCCTGAGGGAAAAAAAAGACAATTTGACTGGGTTTCTAAATTGACTCCATATCACCTCCTACCTACTCTCTCCCAAATGTATTCACTGTATTTTTCGTAGGTGTATGCAGGGAGGATTAAGTATAACCTGTTAAACCTAGGTACTGCTGCCTGAAATATACTTGTCAGCCATGGTTTTGAGTGGAAAATTTTCAATGGAGAATTCTTTCATGAAAGAATATATCTTATTTATTAATTCATGTTTATTTTGTTTTGTACAAAGTTTGTTTTTCTTTTACTGTTGTGCTTATACATCCAGAGTCATTCCTCTGAAGTTATCAAACAACAATGAGAAGCTGCAACCCAGAGACATGCGAATGATTTAAGTGGTATGCATGCTACAGAGCAGGTTAGATATATACTTCTTGGGATGGTTTAATCAGAGATAATCCTACCTTGAGCAGTGCGCTCAACTACATGACCTCATGTGGTACTTTCCAGCCATACTTTTGTTTATACAGCACAAGAGTTGGAAAGAAGGGTAGAATATCTTCTGCAGACCACTCTATAGAGGGTGTTACAGCCCACAATTCAATAAGAGATCACATGTCATGCATTGGAGTAAAACAGGAGCTTAAAGTGGCTTCCTAGCTTAATATATTCTCTCTCAAACCTACTTTTTGCACATTGCAATACATGTTCATTTCAGGGAATAGATTCCTTGCCTTGCTAAACAAAACTGGATTATGCCTCTTGCCAAAGGTCCCTCCGTAACTTCAAAGGTAATAGCTGTGTTTTCTCCGAGCAAACAATGTTAAATATCTACTTACTGTGTCTATCCCTCTTGCTTCTGGAACTACTCAGATGGATATAGCATCTGAAAGTGTGTGTGTGTGTGTGTGTGAGAGTGTATATACATGTGCTTTTACACACACACACACACACACACACTTTCTTTGTGAGTCAAATAATAATACATTAAAACTATCTATCTGAAGAGTTTTGATTATAGAACAGTGATATGGGAAAACTTGGATACATAAGAAAAAACTTATTAAAAGCCTTTCAGTATTTTGGGTTAGCGATGTCTTTGGAAAATCCTCCATATCATTTGGATGGAAACATGAATGAGCACAGACAACCCAGATGTCTTGGCTCAAGGAAACACCATCAGCATTGAAGCCATGTTTTATACAGCACCAGCTACCTTGGACAGCATGTCATAATGATGCCTGACAACTGTCTCTCAAAACTGGTCTTTACTCCCAACTCACTAGTACCCGCTGCTCTAGAGGTAACAGAAAAAAAAGTCAAGGACACCTTGAAAGCTGATCTGAAGAAATGAAATATTCACATCAATACCTGAGAGACTCAAGCACTGAATTGTCCCCAATGGCACCATACTCTACAATAAGGCATCAATCATTTTGAATCATAGAATCATAGGGTTGGAAGGCACCTTAGGAGGTCTCTAGTCCAATGCCCTGATCAAAGCAGGATAATCCCCAACTAGATCTTCCAAGACAAAACCTTATCTAGCTGGGTTTTGAAAATCTCCAAGGATGGAAGTTCCACCACCTCCTTGGGTAACCTGTTCCAATGTTTTACTACCCTCCTAGCAAAAAAAATCTTCCTAATATCTAACATAAACTTCCCATGCTTCAACCTGACACCATTGGTCCTTGTTCTGTCATCTGCTACCACTGAAAACAGTCTAGCTCCATCCTTTTCTGAACCCCACTTCAGCTAGTTGAAGGCTGCTATTGAATCCCTCCTCAGTCTTCCCTTCTCTAGAATAAATAAGCCTAGTTCCCACAGTCTCTCCTCATAAGTCATGTCTCCCAGCCCCCTCACCATTTTTGTTGCCCTCTGTTGGACTCTATCCAATTTGTCCACATCCTTTCTGTAGTGGGGGCCCAAACTTGAACACAGTACTCCAGATGTGGCCTCACCAGTGTTGAATAGAGGGGAAGAATCATTTCCCGTGATCTGCTGGCAACACTCCTACCATTTCAGCTCAGGATGCCATTAGCCTTCTTGACAACAAGGGCACACTGTTGGCTCATATTCAGCTGATTGTCCACTGTAACCCCCAGATACTTTTCTGCAGAATTCCTGCCCAGGCAGTCAGCCCCCAGCCTGTACCAATGCATGGGGTTGTTCCATCCTAAGTGTAGGACTTGGCACTTGTTCTTGTTAAACTTCATGAGATTCCTTTTGGCCCAATCCTTCAATTTGTCTAGGTCACTCTGAACCTAGCCCTACCCTCCAGCATATCTACTACTCCCCCCAGCTTGGTGTCAGTGGCTAGAAAATGGTATTTAGAGGTTTGCTTTTGGGAATTTGCTTATAGGTAAAGTAGATATGCATTAGAATAATGGTCCAGGGCAACAGCAAGGGTTAATTAATTTATAAAAAACTTGTTTCTGACAAAGTTTCCTCAAGGCCCCTGTGTATGACAGGCAACAGTGAGCAGATATACAGTCTGGGAATTGTAGACATGTACCACACTGTTCCATAACGTATGATAGGGTGGCACCAGGTTACAGTGCCCAACTGTGTTACTCAAACTGTGTTACATTGCCAATTGCTCAAATCATGAGCAAGACTTTATAAAGGGGGATAAGGCAAGGTGCCATGTTTATTAATTACATGAGTTAGACATAGAGGTCCAGATACACCATTCATACAAACGCACACAAATCGTCATACACATCATTACACACAGGCATATACATATACAAAACAACTATTTCATCCACACATGCACCAGATATAGCTATCAGCAATAGTTCCTCAATATCAGCCCAGGGTGGCCAACCTGGACTTATTGAATAGATGATGATGATTTGAAGATAACAGCTGAGGGGGGTGAACAGATAGATCTGTGCTCCGATGAAACGGCAGTAGAAAAAGAGAGACACCCAACTTGGCATTTTCAAAGTGTTCTTTTATAGGGATTGGCATCCTTTGTTTCAGTGCTTTGGGGTTTTTTCATACCCAGGTTCTGTTTTTGCAGTTGTTCTTCTTTTGTCTTCAACTTATCTTAGCCTTGGAGTGTTTTTGCTGCCCATCTGGCAGGATGGTTGCATTCCTTCTCCTCGTTATCTTCTTTGTGCCTTAGGCCTAAAAGGGATTCTTCAGCCATTTATTAATTAGTTTACTGACTGGTAACTTACATATGGCACCTTGTTACTTACATAAACAGTTAAATCTTCTTTTCCCATCTCTATGCCATTCTCTCACCCTTTTACACACACTTATACATAAAGACTATGCAGAGTTTATTTACTTACGTTAAGTGGAAGGATACAAAATAGAGTATTCAAGTTGCTTACAGGATGAGACTAACATGGTTATATTTCACTAATATTACACTCTATGCTACATTAGTTCAGTTCATGCTACAACTGCAGGGCCTTTTGAAATTTCCAGTTTTGGGGGAACAGACCAAATAAGGAGAAGACTGGTAAAGCCCAAACTAGGACATGTGCATGTGTTGGGTTTGTGAAACAAAGGATTATGCTAACAAGACAAAATGTGGACATTATGATGACCACTGAGAGACCAGTCAGTGATGTCCATGGATGAAAAGTCATCAGAAAGGGAAAAGAATACAAAAGAAGGGATTTCAGAGCAGCAAAGGGTCACTGAGTGTAGAGCCCAAGGCTCCCATGGAGAGAGGGAACACCACCAGCCCTTCTCAGCCACCCCACTGGTGGGGGGTGGGCCTCAGCCTCCAACCTCCAGGTTCCTGACATCTGACATTCAAGAGAGAACCTCAGAGTGAAGCGTGCATACTAGCCAGACATACCTTGAATCTGATGACAGCTCTAGGACTGGTAGATATAAAATAGTTTACATTATTCTTATTTGCTATCACTATGTATCAATAAAATTTGCCTATTATGGAATGGAGAGGTCATGGCCAGTCTGAAGGTTTAGATCCCCCCAGAACAAGATATCTGGGTCTGAAATCCAGTATCAACAGGTATTGTCTGCAAAATTTCTGAGGGTGCACTCTATGGCATCTTCCAGGTTATTGATGAAGATATTGAACAAAACCAGCCCTGGGATCAACCTCTGCGGCACTCCACTTGATATTCTCTGCCAGCTAGACATTGAGCCCTTGATTAGTACCCTCTGAGCCTGATGCTCTAGTTTTCTATCCACCTGTCATCCTCATGTTGATGACAATGATTTGAATTATATAATATTTTAAACTGGATGAGAGTGACTTGCAGAACAGAAGCTGTCATCTTCAAGTGTATACCTTCAGAGAAGAATCAGCCCAAGCTAGACTAGAGCAGCTTCACTGCAACATTCTCCCCATGTCAAGACCCTGCAGCTGTGTCTACAATGCAACAATAGTGGACTATGTTCTGGTCTGAATGTCAGGTAGAATTATCCCATACTTCTTAGTGGTGCATTATAATGCCCATGCATTCATTCACAGTGCATTGTGGAACCTTATTCTCCTTCTTGGGTTCCTGTGTGAATATGCTATTAGTCTTCCAGGTATTAAAATGAGCTGGTGGTAGCATTTAGACCTTTCATCTCCCTGTTAACCTTTAGAAAAACAAAATCAAATTTAAACCAGAAGGAAATGTCATATATGTTTAACATTTGTAAATGAATGAATTGTGAACACTTAGAAAACAAAGTTTGATGAAACAAAAAAAAATTGGTATGATATAAACATCAGGTTTGACTGATAAATAAGGACAGTACTGAAAGTTTGGGCATGGAAGATAAAGATGGTACTGACTACATTGTCTCAATTCTTGATTACACTAGGAAGAGTTTGCTGATATAAAGGCAAAAGAGATTCTGGAGTTTATACAAACAAACGTTATCACTAATAACAGTTCCCAAATAAAATAGAAGCTACTGGCAAAAACACTTTTTTGTTGTTTATATAACAAGATATAGACCTAGGGCTTTTGTGAGACAATAAGTTACTAAAAATTCCATAAGATCACAACCATGAAGAATATTACTTTTACTGGTAAAAAGTTAAGCTATAGAGTCTTTGCTGAATCTATAAAGTGAGTGAGGAAATTGGTTTACAGTCCCCAGATTATAAAACAACAAGAATGACTTTTGTCATTCACAAAGTCTTTTTGAAAAAATGTAATAGGACTAGAAGTAGCATGATTACAGAACACTGGGTGTGTCTATACATCACCATATGGCAATGTTGCTACAGCGCTGTGCTTTAGTACTTCATTTTGGAAGTACTAAAGGACTGCACAGTGTGAGCGATTACTGCACTGTGCTGGCAGCCAATGCTTAGGTTTTCCTGCTACATTATCATAGCTGTGCACTATAACTGGGGAGTGCACCACTATGGTGACGTAGCTGGTGATCATGTGTAGACCTGCGTGATCATTACATCACCATAGTGCACCATATGGTAATGTAGCATGTCACTACATCGCTGTAGGGCAATGTGCCCACTATATCTTATGCTTTAAGTTATTTTAATTGTGGCATTAAAATATCTCCAAATCTGTCAATTTCTTGTATGAAGAAGTACAAAAAATATTTTAGTCTATGAGTCTACAGCAACTCATAAATAACCGATGCATTTTTTGTGTAGTAAGCTAGCATGAGAACTGATAGGACTGTTAGAGTTGTACTATTACAGCTGTTATGGTTCAGAGATTATGTGAGAAGTAATATTTGTTTGGTATTATCTTTTATTGGACCAACTGTATAGTTGGGAGACATATTAGACAAACTTTTTGGGCACAAAATGCTTTTCCTTAGCTCTGGGAAAGCAACAGATCAAGCCTAGGATAAACAGCTGGTTCAAATATGATGTTTTTTAACCCAATTATGTAAATGAAATTTGTTACAAAAAAGAGGTCAGTAAATCTGAGGGACAAAGAGAAGTTATCAGAAGTAGTTACATCTCTTGTTGAAATGGCCATTTTCATTTACATAAAGCTGTTAAATGAAAGTAATTATTCTAGGATGCATTTAGCTTAGGCTTTACCTGCTTTTCCCCCCAGAGCTAAGGAAGGGCATTTTGTGCCTGAAATCTTGTTTAACACCTCCACCAACTACACAGTTGGTCCAATAAAATATAACATCAAACAAATATTGCTTCACATACATATTAAAGATTTGTGGTGAATGAAAAGATCCCATAATTTGCTCACCAGCAGAGAATTCACCAGTCATTAAAATAAGATCCCTGCATTTGAAGATTATAACTCACAGCTATAGAGGAAAATTAAAGGCAGAAGTTTTCTAGACTCAGTACATTAGTCTCTGCAATTGTTTCCATTCAACTTGGGAGCACAATCTCCATGGGAATTAATGTCACAGGATGAAGCCCTATATAAGGTCAAAATATTGCAACCAATTGAAGTATAGTTCAGCTGGGTTTTGAGTAAATTCCTTAAGGTCTTCCCTGATCATGGAACTTTTCAGTACCTGCAATTCCAGCCAAAAGAACAAAAGCATGCATGCTTGTGTTGCTACTGTACTCTCTGCAACAACACAACAAAATTGTAGCTTCACCACCATTAGAGGTGTGAGGGTCTGCTTCTACGGCCTCCATTTTTCCTCAAGCAGTTTCATGTATACCTGGACAATCCTATCCCGCTAGAGTGGAAAATAGAGTCTAAAATCTATATAAATGCCAAAATTTCACTTAGGTAGCTAGCACAGAGCTAAAATAGGATTTGGATCAAGGTATCCCTCTGTTTGGACAAATTGAGAAAATAAGGGATCTTGAGTGCTCCAAGTAACAGCAAGCAGTGATATAACAAATGGAACTTATAAATCCATAAATCCATTATTTTTTGTGAAAGTATACCTGAACTCTTTGGATCAGCTGCTCAAAACAGATTAGACTTTACTACAAAATGAAAAATGAAAAAGAAAAAAAGAAAATCGAGTTCTAATTGTAAGTGAACTCCTGAAAACCATGGACTAAAAGACAGTCCTTGAAGCACTAATTCTCAACCAGGGTACCACATCACCCTGGGGTATCTCCATTTAAGAGTATGCCATATAATGCTATTAGGTGTGCAAACATGATGAACACCCAGACATTTCAGGTAAGAATACATAGAAGTAAAAACATTCTGACCTGTTGTGGTCTAAATTTTTTGTAACAGAAAAAAATCATCTAGTATTTTTCTGTAGTCAAAAAATGAGTAAAACGAATAGATAGTATTTTCTGAGGGGTGCCTTAAGTCTAAAACAGTCAAGAACCACCACCTTAGAGTACGTTGTGATTGGAGCAGAATGAGACTAAATTTTGAAGTCATGGGGGAAAAAAAACATTTTTTTCCCCATTTTTTCCAGAAAGAAATGGAATTTTTGGAAAAAAATTCAATACATGCAGTACTTATTTTCTTAGCACCCTTTGCAGATCTAAATTTACTATGTTACTTTAAGAACATAAATTGTATTATGTACAACTTGGTTTGCTCATAACATTATTATGTTTGGTATATTTATTAAATTTAAAAGTATAGTTTATTCAGACAATAATTACAAATTTACTAATTGAATTTACATTAATTTTTTGTTGTTGTTGTTACAAGTGGAGCTACAAGCTGCTGAACTCTAAGGAACCCAGCATCTCTTAGTTTGCTGCCAGTTTATGAGAAGCAGGCAAAAGTTAAAGTTGCAAATACAAAAAACCATCAACATCATAGTTAAACAAAGAAAGTTATTATATATTCTGGACGTAGTCTCCTCCACAGTATCAAGCAGATATAGAAAGCACTTGTTTTTAGAAAAAGAGTGGAGAAAAAAGAAAAAAACCTCACTGAATACAAATTTTGTACTACGTGAAACTTTGTCTAATCAGTTTCATTTTCTGAGGTATCACTATCAGCAGTTTCTGCTTCTTCAGCTTCTTCTGATCCTTCACTTTTATCATCTTCATGGACTTCTGAAAAGGAAGGTTCACCCGGACTGAGACAAGTTTGTCTACTCTTTCACGTTAGTTTATTTCTTGTTTTGGTGCTAGTTTTTCCAAACATAGACCAGTTTCTTTCATATGCTGCAGAAGATGGAGGAATCTGAAGCAGAGAAGCAAGAGGAGCCAGAGGCTGTGTCGTGCAGAGGCCTTGCCACCGTGTTGCAGGAGGGATATGATTGGCAGAGTCCCAGACTACACTGGCAACACATAGTGGGTGCATGCAGGTGCACGTGCACTCCTTGAACACGGTGGTGAACCCTTTACAACACTGTTGGTGGTGCCTGTGGGTGGTCGCCACTCGCTGCCCCCCCTGCCACTGACACCGCTGGTGGCATCTGTGGGCTGTCAGTGATTGCCAGCAGCATCTGTGGGTGGTCGCCGACCCTTGGTCGGTGCTCACCTCCCCCACCACTGCCGACAGCCCTGGCTGTGGGAGCTCCTCGCTTCCCGCCGCCATGCTCCAGCCACCTCCGTGCCCCCTCAACCACTGGGGACAAGCACCAGAGGTTCATGCCAGACTGCAGTCCTGGACCAAATACCTGAAGCTGTTCTGTATTCTGCAACATTTGAAAGTACCTTTCCAACATCAAGTCCTAAGCATGTTGCTTGTTTTGTAATACAGTCAAATGCAGTAGCAGTGCTATCATCACTAACATTGCTGCCTTTGAATCTTGGATCCAACAGATTTGCAGCAGCATGAATTGATATGCCAAAAAATTCTTCCCATCTGTTAATGAAGTCTTTCACTTTTCTTTCTTCTGTACTTGTAAATGGAGATGCACTTAGATTCTCAAAAACAGTTGATTTTATCTGGGCCATTTGGTAAGGAACATCTGACAAAAGTGTGCTGTCTGATTCAGATGCATACACTGCTGAAGAAAATGGCTTTAGAATCTCCAGGGAGTTCTGCAACTGAACCTGTCAAGTGCAGTGTTCCTTAAACTTCTGGGTACTTTCAGATCTTCATTTATTAATGTTTCTTGAAGAGCTTCTTTGCTTTTTTAGTAAACTTGTAAATGAGATCACCACTCTACCCCATCTAGTTTTACTCCAGCGTTTGAGTGTTACTATTTGATACTTTATATTCTTTTCTTTCTGCTTCTTCTTAAAGACTGCAGCTACAATATGAATAGCTTTTACATGTTTTATAACTTCTTTTGCTCTTCTATAGATCTTTTGCAGAGTGTCCAACTTCATGATGTCATTAAGAAGCAAGTTTAGCCCATGGGATGCACATCCTATTGCAGTAACATGTGGATATTTATCCATTATGATCTCCCATGCTGCTTTCATGTTACTTGCCTTTTCAGTCAGCAAAGCAAATACTTTACCATTCCCAACCATCTGTAGGACTTCACCTATTTTACTACTGATATCTTCTGCAGTATGCCTGTTTCAATGCTTTTGTAGAAAAATGGTTGAGGTGTTATTATCACAAAATTTATGATTCTTTCTCCCAGCATATTTATCCATCCATCTGTAAGTACTGCAAGACACAGTGCTCCACTGATTTTTCCTTGCACAGATTCCATTACACGTTCATATTCTGACTCTACAAGAGGTTTGCTCAAAGAATATCTGCTGGGCAAATGGTATGATGGTCTTAGTAATTTACAAGCTTCCTGCCATTATGCATTTTCAGTTTTTGACAATGGTGTCCAAGAAGAATATATTGCTCTTGCAAGAGCTTAGTCAAAGTTTTCCTGATCTTCCGGTGTCACTGTGTCTACAAATGAAGCTATTGAAAGTATTTTGTATATAGTTGGTTGCAATATTTGGTTACGTGAGGATTTGATTGGGCAACTCTGTGATACTGATGGTATAGAAGAAGAAGCAGCAGCAGTAGCAGTAGAAGGACTTCTGGATAGAGATCATTGGAAAGAACTATTTGCACTTTCATCATCATGATCTACCTCCTCACTTACACCCATGAAGGATTTTTTAATGTCTGCAGGACACTTCTTACATACAAAGATGTGTTTGGTCATCCAAGTAGCATTTGGAAATGCATATTTCATGCAAATGCTGTAAAATATTGCAAATCACATTTTTTTTTTCTCAGAATAACTTGCAGTATGGAAATGCTTTCACATGCTAGAAGTTGGTCGCACCATTTTAATGAGGGACAAAAAAAGAAAAATGTAATTTAGTGGCTAGCTCGCATATATAAACAGTAAGCTACAGTATGTACAAATTTAGGAATGGATGGAGGAGAGGCCTCCTCGGAGTTAACTGTGAACAACTTTGATGACCTGCAGGCATCGCCTCACTGCTAAGGTTGGGTGATTTGTCACAAAATGTCAAATTAGTAGGAATTCAATTATGAATTACGTAGGTTATGAAAATATACTAATGCAGCTAAAATATAGTTTAATATACTGAATTCAGACAAATTTAAACTCTTACCTTTCAATAAAAAAGCATACTTTCTTTCAGCTCCTTTGTGAGGCTCCTGTATTTCTGTGGATCTCAATGTCACAGGACCAGGAGCAGGCAGGTTTCTTCCAACTCCAAAACCTTTAGACTTGCTCTGTCTCCTCTGCTGAGGCTTTTGAGCAAGCAGGGCAATACAATCCTTGTTTCTAATCTCTACAGGAATGAATGGATGCTGCTGCCAGTGTCCATCCCCAGTCCTTTGAGGCTTAATCAGGAGGACAGGAGCAGATGCACCAACCTCTAGCTCAAAAGTCAACACTAGAGGAAGTGCATAAGCAAAGAAGGCACTGAATCCTTCTTCCTTCTCTTGTGAAAATGGCATAGCCCTCTGGCGGCAGAAATGCATCTTGCTCTTGCATTTGAGAGTTGTACTGTACTGCTTGTCCTCAGTGTATAGGAATTGTAATGATCTGATACGAATCTTACATAAATGTCTTCCTATTACATAGTTATTAGACAACATTTGGGGGGAGTAAAGGGTAGCAATATATGAACACCTTGTCTTAAACATTTTATTCATCATTCTAAAATAAAATATTTCATAGGAGTTTTTTTTTTAATTTTTCCAAAAATTGTCATTTTTTTTCAAATTTTCAGGAAAAAAACAAAAAAAGTCCTCGGAAAATGGGGGTGGGGGGGTGGGGGGGAGGCTGTTGTTTTTTCCTGAATTTTTCTGTTTTTTTCTGGGCCTTCACATCTCTAGCTAAGACTAAGATGGAATGAATGCTTAAACTGATAACTTTTAACCTTCATAGACTGCCAATAGTCACCTCCTTTTTATGAAAATAGCTCCAATCTGAATGCCTTCAGTGACCACAACTACATTCACAATAGTTCAGTACATGATGATGGAATACTTTTAGCAGCTCTGCCATGCACAATTGTACCTCTGCTTCTCCATCCTACAAATAAAACTGTAGCCACCAAAAAATCTTGAATTTCAGCTGTGCAACTTATTCCTTTTTGTCATTTATAAAAGTGTATGTAAAGTATGTACCCTAAATAAAAACACATTTAGGTTTAACAGACACTTCCTGTTAGTTTATTGAGCCCTATAATTAATAACAGGGAAAAAATAACTATTCAAACTGCATAGGTCATCTGCCAGCCATATTTTTTTTTTATTTATACATTGAGGGGATAATTGAGATAAATTTAGATAGCAGTTACTCAGTACAATAATCTTAGATTAGATGTTCATCTTCAAAGAGGTTATATTTTCAAGTTTTAGCTACTTTTCTATATACTGTTGACATATGGCAGAAGGCAGGCTGCACCTTATGCTCCCCTCTACATTTGCAGGTAAAAGTATGATGGGATCTAATGCACAATCTACACAATCACACCACCTACTGTAGGATGCCATACGTGTATGGCTGGAGATGTGGTTGTGGAATCACTCATTAGGTCCCATCATGCCTTATTGCTGGTGCAGGGGGAGCCTGATCCCAGGCTTCCCTTGCACCAGCAAGAATCAGGCTCTCACAGCTGTGGTCTTCCCCTGCCCCCCAGTTGAGGACTCTCAGCCATGGGGGTGCCCCATGCACCTTCAGGGCAGATGTGCTGTAACCCACACCTGTGAAACTCTGGGTCCCCATCCTTTTGGGACCCAGAGTTGACAGCTCTGACTCCCTTCAGTTGTAGGGCTCTCAGTCCTATCTGGTTATGGTGCACCCCTGCAGCTGGGACAGGGCTCTCTGTAGGGCTCCCTGTAGGGACCCTGTAGCAGGGTCTTCCCTGCAGCTGGGATCCCTGTCCCAGCTGCAGGGAAGACCCTGCTACACGTGCAAATTAAAACTCAATAGCAACCAGCTATAAAATTAGTACACATTTTTGAGATCTAACTTGGTAGCTGGTTGGAGTTTTTTATGGCAAGGTAGCTACTTTGCTGGTCTTAGTTAACCAGTTAATTTCACAGTACCTGTAATATGTAGAGGGGGCCTTATAGGCTAACTAAATCAGAGATGCATAAGCTTTTGTGAGCCCATGCTCACATCATTAGATGCTGTTTGTTATGCTTACTAGCAGCAAACAAGTTTTGTAGTATGATGTTCAAAGTGATAGCAAACGTCTGAAACAGCCTTAACTAATGGATGGATACCTGGAATAGGAGTTAAGGGACATATATTCTATTTTTGCTTCTGTCACTGATCTCCTGTTCATCCTCTAAAAAATTATTTTGTAGCTCTCTGTTCATTTTTTTCCATCAAAAAAGGTATAATGGAAACCTGCTTTGTTTGAAGTGTTCTGATTTAGAGGAAAAACACTGCATATCTTTATTGGAAAGCTTCCCCTCTCTCTCTGTATGTGTTTACATATATGTCTCAGGCATCAGGTTAAACAGATGTTTCGTGGAACTCCTTCTTGGTTTAGATTTAGTATTTCTTGTGTTCTCTATAGAAGAATGGTTATAATGATAAATGCTATTTCAGATGTTAGTATGCAAGCTCATTTAGCTGTGTGTCAGACTATTTAGAACAGGTGGTTCTCATTCTTAATACTAAATAGACCAATTATGATTATTTATAGATTCAGTACAAGTTAAAACCAATCTTATAAAACATCATTTTTAGCAGAGGGAGGGGGGTATTTTTTTTCTCTTCTGATATTAAAATGTTCTTATTTTTGAACAAGAAGGGGAAAAGGATCCAAAAACATTCTTCATTTTAGTTTAAGAAGCATCCTAATATAAATAGTAACTTTTCCAGGGGAGACTGTGGCATTCTATTTAGATTTCAACAAATGTAAAGAGATTGGTGTCCAGTAAAATCATTTTTAGAAAAAATAGATGCATCTTTGCAGTCTCACTCACAAATACTGCCATACCTTCTAATAGCCCCCATGTTTAATAAATCAAACTTCGAAGCTGATTTCACTTGGATATAATGCTTAAAAGATTAGCATATTGATGAATGAATAGCAATGGTGTTTTACCACTCTATATAGTACTCAGACAGCTTTGGGCGGTGGAAATGGCATAACACTGGGGATAATGGGGAGAACCTCTTTATTCCCAAGTCCCTGTGGACTCAGTATGCACATTTGAACCAAGACAGTCTTTGTCATCAGGATCTACAAGGACACAACAGAAACAGAGAAGAAAGACAGACAAGTGATATATATTGTATTTTTATTCTCATTCTCCTAAAATCAATCAGTCTCTTTGAGGGAAGTGTTGAGATTATTTTGCAACTACATCATAATTATTCTCGGGAGTGCCTATATAATTATCAGCATTTATTTTATAATAGTACCCCTAGTCTGCCATACAATATCAAAGCAAATAAAACAATACTTTCCTGAAAAAACTTTGCTGCTGGTTGCTCAGAATTTTATAATTAAGCAATTGTAAAAGAAGGCAGAGTAATCAACCTGCTATTTACAGAAATGCCGTGAAGCTTCTCTGTGTAATGTGGACTTAACACACTGCTGCAACTTCTGCAGAATCCATAGGAAAACTGGCTTGAGGCCAGGGCTGCTTTTGAGAAGACTGATGATAGTCCAATTTTTTTAAAATTTTTTATCCCAGGTCCTTACATTTCTTGAGGAGCTTGGCTCTGCATTTAAATATAAGTACACAAGTGGTTAGCCATGTTAATCTGGAATCAGGCAGAAGCTAGGTTGGGATGGCATCATAGAGATGAGTAGTTTAGAGTGGTATGGAGCACATGTAGACATTCCTGATACCTGGTCTACAAACATATGCTTACTTTAAGCTCGGGGGGAGTGGGGGAGGAGTTCGCAGGTGAGGAGCTGTGGGTCCATGGAGGGGTTGTCCATCTTTGGGGTGTGGCATTGTGGGGCTTAAAATAGCCTGAAAGAGTTCAGCCCTAGGGCTGGAGCAGGCAGCTGGATTTTCCCTGCCTTGGGGATACATTCCAAACATGTACATACATTCAATAGATCAAGCTAACTCATTCCCAATCTAACTTGGTGCACCTCCTCAGGTGAACTAAGTTAGAGTGGGCCAGACATTTAATGCCTAATCTAAACTCCCCAAATGTATGTACTTCAGCACTTAGATGGAACTAACCCTAGTTAAGTTGATCTAAGTGTAATGCCTGCAGGTACACACGAGCTTTTGTAGGCAAGAACCTACTTCAGGTAATGCTAAGTAGCATGGATCCTGGCTTTCTCTGATTTTAAGAAAATCCCCAATTTTTGGTTAAAAAAAACCAACCCCAAATGCACGTTTTTCCATGATTAAAATGAATCACCACTATATATATATATAGAGAGAGAGAGAGGGAGACAGTGTTCTATATATACAGGATCCGTGATTTAAATTAAACACCCCTATATATATGTGTGTGTGTGTGTATACATATACATATAGGGGTGTTTAATTTAAATCACAGAAAAATGTGGATTTGGCGTTACTTCTTTTTAACCAAAAACTTGGGATTTTTTAAATCGGAGAAAACCAGGATCCTACATATATATATATATATATATATGTATATATATAAAGGAAAAATATGCAATTAGAGATTTTTTACAGTCGGAGAAAACCAGGATCCCCGCTGATTAGCATTACCTGAAGTATGTTCTTGCCTACAAAAGCTCATGTGTACATGCATGTATATATAGGGGTGTTTAATTTAAATCATGGGAAAATGTGGATTTGGGGTTGTTTTTTTTTTAACCAAAAACTGGGGATTTTTTAAATCAGAGAAAACCAGGATCCCTCTAATCAGCAATTCAGCTGGCAGCAGTCTATCCATAGCATCTTACAAAATAGGTTCTTGCCTATGAAAACTCATGGCTCTTTGAATTAGTCTCTAAGTTAAATATGAGTGAGGCACAAAGGTAGCATTTTTCCTCCTATAAATTCTCAAAGGTACTGCTGTTGCTGGTACATTTGCAAATGAGTTTAGAGCAGTTAATGCTGCCTCTAGTGACATTAATTAATTTTAACCTGGCAATAGCCCTTTGTATTGTGAGAAATAAGCTTTTTAGGGCAGTTGTTCTTATTCTTTGGTCCTGTAATTTATTCCTCAGTCAGCTCTATTGTATGAAATTTAAAGAAAATGAATCAATGAGTTCACTGACTGACAGTAATCATAGTACAGCATCAGTGGAAGATGGCTATTCCTTGATTGCAGATACGATAATGTCGTTGTCATTCTTGTCATCATCATCATAAAACATTTGTTAAGCAGATTGGAAAGAGATCTTGATATAAACACTGATATAACTTTCAGTGGATATAGGGAAAAACAATTTGAACATCAATTCTAAACAAGCCGGTTGACAACAGTTATGTAAACAGTTGATAACAGTTCAGGTAAAACATTTATATAACTTGGATATATCCAAAAGCAAAGTAGGCAGTTTAAGGGTGGAAGTAAAACTGACTACATTAAGGCAAGACTCCCTTTAAATTTTGAGTGAAGCAGTATTTAATAGTTTCTCTGTGTAGCCAATATTGTTCGTGTTTTGCTAGGCTAGGGACAGAGATCCAAAAAGCCAGAGCCTGAATAGAGTCAATCTTTGCAGGTTAATCTAATCTGCCTAGATTGAACCAATTTCCAAAGTGAATAGACATTCACAAAATGCAGGCACATGCATTTGCTCAATGTGGCTCAAGCCAGAAGCCAAAGGGTGCTAGAGCTCACCCTCGGCTGCAGGGAAGCTATGCTAGTGGGGTAGTGGCTAAGCCCTGGCAGTAGCCTCAAGTGAAGTGGCCAGAGAGGGAGTTTAATTCCCTGTCCCACCAACACAAACCCAAGCCAGGGTCCATTTGGTGCTCCACCCTTGCTACTGCAGTGGCTGGGCATAGCCAGGCACTACCTGGCATGGCTCCCTGAGGCAGAGAGGGCAGGGAGGGGGTGTTATTCCTCCCTCTGCTCCTCTGCGTCCACGCCACCACAGCCAGAGTATGCCAGTGTTGGCCGCTGCTTCTGCTGATCACTGCCTATGTACTGCAAAGAGCAGGATAAGATCCTTTCCTGCCCTCTCCACCAGACACTGGAGGGAGGGGGAAAAGAACTCCCCTGCCTTCCCCCTCACCTAAGTGGGCCGTGCTGGCTTGCCTCTGGCCATGCCCTCGCCCCTGCTGCTGGAGTGGAGAGCTTTCTTGATGGAGCAGCACCCCTGTCTTGGTTCCCTGGGACCTCAAACCTCTTCCTGGCAGGGGTCTGTGCTGTGGGCAGGATGGACTGGGGC
>NW_005842418.1:287411-289531 GCF_000455745.1 Alligator sinensis
AATCTGTTGCAGCTCTGACCACCCATCAGTGCAGCCCCCCACCAGGAAGAGTCTTGCACTCCCCAGGAAACCATGACAGGGGCTGCTGCCTTTGTCACGGTCCCTGTCCTCTCCCTGCTTCACAACAAGGGCAGGAGCAGGGGCACAGCTAGAGGCTGGCCAGCATGACCCCCTTAGGCAAGGGAGAAAGGAGGGGGTTTATTTCCTGCCATCCCTCCAGTGTTTGGTGGAGTGGGCAGGGAAGGGGCTTATTCTGTCACTTTCCCCAGTGATTGGTGTTGGTGGTAGTTGGAGAGAGCAGTCCCTGGTTGTGGTCCCCCAGGGGCAGGAGGTGTGGAGCGGGGAATAACCCCCTTTCTACCTCCTGTGCCTCAGGGGGCCATGGCAACAGGTGTCTAACCATGTCCTCGCCCCTACCACTGCAGCAGTGCTGAGCAGCCTGGGCCTGTGCTGGTGGGAAAGCGGGGGGAGAACTAAACCTCCTTCCAGGTCAGTTCACTTGAGGCTACTGCCGGGACTGGCCATGTCTCCAATGCTGGAGCTGCGAGCGGAGAAATGCCTTGCAGGGGCTGTTGCGCCCCTTCCTGTCAGACCCTGCTGGGGTCCCTGTTGGTGGGATAGAGGATGGAGGGGGAATAAAACTCTTCCTTGCCCCTTCACCTTCTGGGGACTGGCATCTGGCCATGCCCCCACCCCTGCTCTGGCTAGGGAGCAGAGGGGTAGGGCAGCCCTACACCACTGGGGCAGATAGCACAGTCTTGCCCAGGGTTGCAGAGCATGACAGAATGTTTCTGGACTCTGGTTTAAGTTAAACCAGGAAGGAGTCTGGGACAGAAGTTGCATAAACTAGCTTGAGCTCAGTCAGTTAAGTCGGATACTGCATTCAACCTGATTTGTCTCAAACCAGTTTCAGCTATTTTGAAATGGGTTTATGTGCACTGAACTTATGTTCTGTTACAGGTTTAAACCAGTTTCTGATCACTGAAACTGGTTTATGTGTAACTTCTGTCCCTAGCCCTACTGTCCACAGTGTGATAGATACCAGTGCTTGAAAAGGAAAATAACTTTCTGCCTTGTAGTAGTAGTTGTAAATAGGTCATTGTGGATATGGTTGGGACCTCCAATTGGAATTTAGGTTGGCATAAATATATTATTTTGTATATGACATTCTGGGAGTTAGCTGCACTACTGCTATTATGTGGAATGGCAATCATGTGGCTATCTTGTTGCACAGCTTTTGGAAACCGTAACCCTAGCTTTCTATTAATAACCAAGGCATGTGTTGTACATTGACCTGTGAGAGAAAAAAAAAGTATGGAAAAACTTACCTTCTAGTACTTGTCACAACCCAAGGGTGTGATTTTGTTTGTGTGCGCTTTGGCACTGCTAAATTATTTCCCGCCACTAGGAGCTTTCTTTGCAGGGTGCATTTCTTAGTTGCAAAGAGAAATGCACGGTGCAAAGGAGTTCCCACCATTCACATGCAAATTTGTGTCCCACTATTGGCCGGTTCTAAATTATTCCCACATGGTGGCTAGTGATTGGCTTGCTAGCCGTATAAGAGGCTTGAGTGGTTTCCGCCCAAGTTGGAAAGCTCCGAGGAGAACCCCTGCAAGGGAGGACTCCATAACCATCTGAAGAAGGAGAACTTCACGTCTTGTGAAGATCTCTAAGCGCTGTGGAGCCTATCGAACCCAGAGCAGGCTATAGGGGTTTGATCAACCTCTGGCCTCTCCCCGTCGCCGAACGATCCCTCGACGAACCCCTTCCCTGCGCGCAAGTTCCACGGAGCCTAGCAAACTTCATGTGAGTGTATCCAGAGCTCTACCCGGGTTCGAGTCCTGAAGGTTTATCTTCCCGCCGCCGAAAACCCATTGCGACGTACTCTCATGTTTTGCATCTTCCCGTCGCCGAAAACCCCCTGCGACGTACTCTCGTGCCCTGCAGGTTCGAGTTTTGTTTTGTTTTGTAACTGCAACTCAAGCAAGTTTTCCTGCCTGCACCACGACCATCTTTGGTGTAAGTAAAATAATCTTTAATCAACCGCTAAGCATCTGTGCCTAATTCTAGCCCGCCGGCCTGCATTCCCCGACCCGGTGTGTCCGGGCTGCTGGCCACAG
>NW_005842418.1:292048-326296 GCF_000455745.1 Alligator sinensis
CTCTAAGCGCTGCGGAGCCTATTGAACCCAGAGCAGGCTATAGGGGTCTGATCAACCTCTGGCCTCTCCCCGTCGCCGAACGATCCCTCGACGAACCCCTTCCCTGCGCGCAAGTTCCACGGAGCCTAGCAAACTTCGTGAGAGTGTATCCAGAGCTCTACCCGGGTTCAAGTCCTGCAGGTTTATCTTTCTGTCGCCGAAAACCCATTGTGACGTACTCTCATGTTTTGCATCTTCCCGTCGCCGAAAACCCCTCCTGCGACATACTCTCATGCCGTGCAGGTTCAAGTTTTGTTTTGTTTTGTAACTGCAACCCAAGCAAGTTTTCCTGCCTGCACCGCGACCATCTTCGGTGTAAGTAAAATAATCTTTAATCAACCGCTAAGCGTCCGCGCCTAATTCTAGCCTGCCAGCCTGCATTCCCCGACCCGGCGTGTCCGGGCTGCTGGCCACAGCCCGCCGCGCACAGGCCCCCGAGGGCCTTGGACCGCTCCCGGCCCGCACAGTACTGTACAAACTTTATTGAACAAGTAGAAGAACCAAAAGGTACTCAAATATTTTAAATAATAGAGGTACCAGGAGCTACTAAGGGTGTAATTTTTTTGTGAAAAGGCTTTGAGGGTTAAATGACTAACCCAGCTGTCTTGATCTTTCAAGATCAATCCTATAATACTTTTCTTCTCCCTGCTTCATCCACTCTCCCAGCCTTCCTGTTTTTTTCCATTCACAGTGACATATACTGAATCATCTGCTAGTAAGAAAATTGGAACAAATAGCCTTTGATGGCAAGAGCCACAGTGTAAGCGAAAGTTTTTGTAATCTTAGGCTGTTCTTCACATTCTACATTTCTGTCATGACAGCTTCATTTAAACCTTATTCAATCTTTGGGGGAAATGGAAATAGGTTATCTTATATTTTAAATGATGTGACAGGACTAAAATCAAAGAAATGCATTCCCTTCCTGAACAATCATATTTTCAAGCAAACTTTCTTTTTTTTATTAGAGCAGTATCAACTATACATTAAAAAGTTTGAGATGTCATTTCAATTAGATAAATGAAAAATTAAATACACGACATTCCCTAGCAGTCAGTATTTATTTAAAATTCAAGTCTTTCTCTACAGTTTGTCTGCATATTCAACTTTCTATTATAAAATGAACAGAATAGTTACAATAATTTTTTAATCCCATGAATGAGCAAAGATATAGAAATAATAGTATTATACCTATGGGAATAGTAGAAAATAAGAGAAGATAAATGCATCTCTATTCACTTTCCATATTAATGGGCTTCATGGTGTAGCTCAGAATATATAATCCAATATGCTCTAGGTCATATAAAAAGTACATAATTTCCTCCTAGCATGTTTTAAAAAATGGTACATGCTGGTTTCATTTAATTTAAATTTCATAGTGCTTTTGGAAATTAGTGTAAATTCAGTGTAGTATATTGCTGACAAATTAAAGTTTGGAGTTTAAATAAGTTTGAGGCCATTTAGTGTGAGATATTTCATCTCTGGTATTTCATTAGTAAGTGGAAATGTGTTATCTGGTAGGAGAGAGTAGGGAATGCCTTCTGCATTGTAAGTCAGATATGTTCCTATTTTGGGATTTCTGCTGGATTACTGGGAGAAGCCTGTTTTAACTTTTTGCACAATCATTTTTATAGAAAAGTACAGTCATAGAAAAATAATAAACTCATCTGAAAATATAGAAAAAAATCACCATGACATACTAAAATTTATTTTATTGCAGTTATTAAAGAACGGGTCACCAGAATTCTTGCATATAGTGGTTCTGTGGTTGATTGGCGTCCTTAAAATTATATAACAAACCCCCTTTCTCAAACTTAAAGAAAACAAAAGTAAAAAGATAAAAATTTGACGCCAGTTTGGTTCAGCTTGAGGGATTCAGGCTGTTCTTGATCTAATGGAATCTGTTCATCCCTTCCTAGCTGTCACAGAGTGCCCTCTGAGAAGTACTTGCTTCAAATTTCCTGGAGTGTCTGTGTGTCCCCAGAAGCCAGGTATGGCTTCTAGAGCATGGGAGAGGATTTGGGGGATGCCTGGCTCCTTCTGATACCATTGCCTTGCCTTTCAAACACTTGCCATCTCTAGAGATAATATGTGGTTCTGCTCCTGAGAGAGAAACTTTCCCTGTTACTGGGGAGACCAGATGCAATGAAAGTGCCATACACCAAACAGATAGCTCCACTTCAAAAAAAGTATTTATTGAGCACCTAGTCTGAGGTGCTCTGCACCCCTCACTGCTGGCTCAAAGAGTTAAGCAGTTCATAGATTCATAGATGTTAGGGTTGGAGGGGACCTCAGTAGGCCATTGAGTCTGACCCCTTGCCCTGGGCAGGAAAGAGCGTTGCGGTCAGATGACCCCAGCTAGGTGCTTGTCCATTTTCCTCTTGAAGACCTCCAACATAGGGGAGAGCACCACCTCCCTTGGAAGCCCATTCCAGATCCTGGCAACCCCTACTGTGAAGAAGTTCTTTCTAATGTCCAACCTAAATCTGCTCTCCATCAATTTGTGGCCATTGTTCCTAGTTACTCCAGGGGGTGCCCTTGTAAATAGAGCATCTCCTATTCCCTGCTGCCCTCCCCTGATGAATTTATAGGCAGCCATAAAATCACCTCTCAGCCTTCTCTTGTGAAGGCTAAAGAGATATAAGTCCCTCAGTTTCTCCTCATAGGGCTTTGCCTGCAGGCCTCTGACCATCCGAGTGGCCCTGCGCTGAACCCTCGCAAGATTCTCCACATCCCTCTTGAAGTGTGGTGCCCAAAACTGGACACAATCCTCCAACTGTGGCTTGACTAGTGCCACATAGAAAGGAAGCATCACCTCCCTGGACCTGTTCATTATGCATCTGCTACTGCAGCCCATTCAGATCAGAGCACCAACAAACACTGTTCTGCTGTTTTTGGTCCAGCTCCTGAGTCCCAGAGCAAATCTGCTGCTCTCTGACTCCAGACTCCCCTCACCAAAAGCTGACAACCCCCTTGTTCACACTGTCCTCTCCATTGTTATGCTCATCACATTTATCTTCCCTCCAGGGCTTTGCTGATATGTCAGCATAGCTATTCAGGGCTCAGTAGATGCTAATGCTCTACCTTGTCTCTTCCTCCAGGTAGTCAGAGTTTGCACTTCAGCCTTCATTCTCTATGCATAGGCTAATGAGGTAAAACTATAACAACATGAACACAGCTGACAGACATATTACAATAAACTGTGATGTCTCAGTTCACACTTACACTATTATACCTTCTTTTTTGACAAAATATGCCCCACAAAGCTGTGAATCAAATTCTACTCTTAAATCTACAAGTGTGTTATTTAAAGTAGTTGGTTTACTCCTTATTGACTGTGCATGAACTTAAAGAAGAGAGAGTCAGAATATGATGCCTGGTATGCAGGACAAGTCACAGAGTAAGATAGCCCACCTAACTTAACCCAGTAATTATATAGCATAAGGCTAGAACCACATAATTACAAAACAGAACACCTGAGTCCTAAATCATACAACTTGTATTTTACCATCTAATTATAATATTTAAAGAGGAAAACAGACTATTAGACAGCACTAGCCCATGATTTCTATTTTTATGGCTATGGTTAAACTGACTTGAATGCAATAAATAGAATCTGGAATTTGGCCCCAAATCATAAAATTTGTCACAGCCCCTATAGAACACCTCCAAATGCATATTCAGCAAAACTTGTTTTTGGGTCCCACATGCTGGGACCCTCTGGGAGTTAGTAAGCCAAAGTGGTGTCTCTCTCTCTTTTTTTTCCCCTTGACCTCTCTGACATTTCCTGCACACAGAGTCTGACATAGTTTGAAGGAAGTGGGACACCCTGGTTCAGCTGTCCTGGGCTACCAGGACTAGCACTGATCCCTCAGCAGCATAAGCAAATATTTTCCTTGGAGCTCCAGTCTTGCGAATACTCTGATTTTACCATTTATCTTTCCACTCATATGTGACACATGAGGGCTTTTAGATATGATTACTTCAGTAAACCAGCTATAATGATTAAGACAAAACAATGCAATACAGGTATGCTCTTCCTTGCTTCAGGGATCCAGGTTGTAGCCATATTGGTCTAGAGGCAAAAGGAATAAGGACTCATGATAGAGGTGATATCTTTCATTAGACCAACTAGATTTTTGCAAAAAAAAAAAAAAAAATTCTTCCTTGCTTCAGTTTCTTTACCAGTCTTGGACACTCTTATCACCCATCTCACATAGCTTCTGTTCCATTATCTCTCTGCTTCCAGAATGTTTCTCATCTCCCCTACCCTCGATCACCTCTGTTGCTAGCATCCTTCTGCTCCCTTCCCCCAAATGGTTGGGAACTACCCTTTCTTTAGTTTTTCCAATTATCCTTGTCACACAGTCAGAATATCCCACTAGATGGTCCATTGCTTAATTACCAGCCTTTCTGGCTGATTCCATGTAGACAGAGGATTATCAAGGTTTCATAATCATTCATTATTATAAATTTTTGGTCCAACATGGGGGAATGGAGGAAGAACAGGCAAACTTAGTATTAATCAAAATGGAATTTTTTGTTTGAGATGTATATACAGATAATTCAAGATTGGTTTGTGATTGTGCACATATGTATTCCATAGATTTTTCACAGGGGTGTAGGTTGTAGCCCTGTTGGTCTAAGGACATAGGCATACAAGGTTCCTTGGGTGAATCTGATATCTTTTATTAGACCAACCGAAATGGTTGGAGAATAGTTATTAAGCAAGCTTTTGGGTTCAAAAACCCTTCATCAGGCTAAGGAAGTTTCAGGAGTTGGTGTGTGCTCTTCCGGAATGGAATGAAAAGTAAAGAAGCCAGCGGCTGGGCTGGTATGCATACAAGACAGGTAGTCAGTGAAAATGTAGATTGAAGAGTCAATGGGTGAGAGAAGAGTTTGGTAATTAATTAATAATTTCCTAACCTTTGAGTATTTAGGTTTCTGTAAATGATTCCTTTAGAAAAAATACCATTGTTTAAAGGGAAACCCCCATCCTTTTAATTTCATGAGGTGCATGATACACACCTCCAGCTTTAGGTCCACAAAATGGGACTCAATTCTGACAGCTAATAGAGTAAACAGTAGGGGTGGTAGGTAGTTTTCTCTCTATTGACCATGCACTTTGTTAAGGTATTTCACAGTTATTTGCTTTACAAATGAATGTAAAGACTCAAGACTTTTGGGTCAAATACAGTTTTTAGAGAGGAGTGTGCTCTACTAGTCAAAGACTTCTGACTTCCTGCTTCTAGCCTGTACTCATCTCCTTTTCTTCAATCCAAAACTGCCCGAACAAGGTTGTTAGTCTGAGCTCCTTAGTGTCTGGGCACCAACAAAGGAAGCATTACAGGAGAGACAGTTTCCCCCGAGTACACATCAATAATTTCAGGGGAAAGTCTCTCTCAGATCTTTTGTATCAGGACTGGAGAATGCTCATGTGCTCTGCAAGGGTGGTCCAAGAAAAATCCATACCGCAAGTAGGAACTGTGAGGATATGGGGCAAGATCAGAGAACGTAGCTACCAATTTCTAACTAGTTTTTGCTGGGCCCATGCAAAATTATTATTTTTTCAAATGTGATTAAGATAGCCAAACTTGGGGTGGGGGTGGAGGGGAAGGGTTTCATTAACACAGAATCCCAAGATGACACTTGAAGGCAAATGACAAATTCATCAATGAAACCAGATTTTTTTTTGTAAAGCAAATTACCATAATTAGTATCATGGGTCAATGCTCTCAGATGTTAAAATATAGCATTTTCTTGAACCACTTCATAATGAGGTAATATCCTATATAACTTACTTTGGAACCATCACTTTCTTTTGGTTGTAATCACCAAGAATAATTTATGATTTCTTATAATGAATACACAATAGTCAGTGTTTTGCATATAAAATTTACAAAATGTGAGAAAAGTTTATGATTATAAATAACATCTTGGATGTGTCTAAACATGTTGATTTTTAACTTGGAAAAAGTATAGAGTTTTGAATGTAAAATTAACCAAGTAGACATTTATATTACTTGCATTTTACTGAGATGCACACAGTCCTATTTTTAAACTTGCAATTTAAACAGCCCATTTATATTTTGTTTTCAGTCTGTCTGGCTCAAGGGAGATCATTACCATTACAAATATATACATATATGCACATGCACACACACACATATGTGTGCATGCACACACACACACGTCACAAAACGTTTTAGTCCATTCCTTAATTATTTCTAATATTGTTCTTGAATGAATAAGGTTAGCAGGCATTATCACAATTTTCCATTGCTAAATTCAGAATTTTGACTGTTAGCAGACATAGCTATATATTTTTAATGAAATTCAGCTTTGAATTTCATTCCATCCAGGAAGAGCACGGACCAACTGCAGATTTGTCTTCTCCCTGATGAAGAGTGTTTGTGCCCAAAAGCTTGCACAGAAGAGTTTTTCCAACTATTTGAGTTGCTCTAATAAAAGATATCAGATTTACCCAAAGAACCTTGTTTAGCTTTGAATCTTCTGATTTAAATATTTTACAAAAGTAATATCTGTTGCCATAAATAGTAATAGATTAATTTAAGATATTTAGAGTTCTTTATAGAACCTTTCCTAATCTACTTTATTAAGAGAAAGTGCCTTTCTATCTACAGCTTATATAAAGATGGGTCTTGAGAAAATGCTGCCTTAGACCAGGCAATATTTGTTCTTATTGAATGTCAGCCCCCTGCCATTCCAGGTTGCTCTGCATTGGGCTTTCCCCTGAGCTGCCCCTCTCTGGGGCTGGAAATAGGCAGTGTCAGGCATCTGGGACCAATCTGGATCCGACACTCATTCTGGAAGCTTGTTTTCCTGCCATTCAAGGTCTCCACTGTCCTCTGCTCTCCTAAGGTAAATGTGGGGAAATTGTTTTTAAAATGAGCAATCTCTTTCCACAGTTTCTTCCCTTTTTAGAGTAGAGATGCTATTTTCTTCACTGGAACACAAGTATGCCTAGAAGACATACAAAAAAATGCAACTTTTGGTTCCAAAATGATACCTTTTATTAGACCAACTGGGAAATCACAAGAAAATTGTCCATTTCTTCAAGCTTTCAGGATCCAAGTCCCTTCATCAGGCTCTGGGAAAAGTATAGGTGGTACAAGATGGTAAAAAGTCCCCATAGGTAGGAAATAAACTTCATTTTTGCACAAAGGAAGGTGAAGATGGAAGGCTGTCCCTCTGGGTCCATGAGAGTGTCTTTGTGAGCTGTGCTGAGTAGCTCTTTGATGCTCTTTGATGTGTTGATCAGGTAGAATTCCTTCCCTGGAAGTGTCAGATGGTAGACAGGGAGGTAAAAAATCTTTCTTGTTGTTCTGCAATTAAGTTTTAAATTGAAAATTGTCTAAAATTCAGCATCTTCTATGTTTCAGGAGTATACTTGGTAGCTGTGTTGGTCTGAGACAAGGAGACATACAAAAAATTAGAAATTAGAATTCTTGGTTCCAAAATTATACCTTTTATTAGACCAACTGGAAAATCACAAGAAAAGTGTCCTTTTCTTCAAGATTTCAGGATCAAAGTCCCTTTATCAGGCTCTAGGAAAATTATAGATTGCACAAATGGTAAGAAGTTCCCATAGATAGGAAATAAACTTCACTTTTGCATAGAGGGAGCTGAAGATGCCTAGAGACACTTACAATGAACTCCTTATAGTAAAAAAACCTAACAGTCTTGCTACTGTCATGGCATAGTGTAAGTCCTCCTGAAAATACAAAGCATCCAGAAAGTGTGGCATCCCAACAGACAGTCTGAGTGAGGCATTTAGCACCAGAAATTTTCTGCTACTTGATCCATCATCCTGATTGTCTCCTGAGATGCTGCACTTACTGAACACATTGACTAGGGATAGGAATTACACATAAACCGGTATATATGACCAGAAACTGGTTCAAACCTGTAACAGAATAGAAGTTCAGTGCACATAGACCGGTTTCAAAATGGCCAAACCCAGTTTAAGATAGACCAGGATGGAGGTAGTGTTAGAGTTTGATTTAGGTGAAACCAGTCTGTTGGAATTCTGTCCCAGATCCTCTCCCAAACTCATTACTTTACAGTCCCCCAGCATCCCAGAATGCTTTGTACCTTGTTAAGAGATTTGCCCATCACTTTGGGGTGTGCTTATTTATTAGGGGTACATTTCTGGGGTCTCTGTAATTCTATCAATCTGCTGCTTGTGTTGCTTGTATTTCTGTATGGAGCTGTATCTCTCCCTTCTGCAAGTTCTCACCTCCAGTGGAGCTACCTTGCAGAACTCAGATTCAATGGGGCTGGGTTCCTCCAACCACCGAATCAGTCATACACGTATACGCACATACACACATGGATTAACAGGACACACCTGAGCCAGGCTGGGTTATTCAGCATTGACATCCTCATGTGCTTTGAACTCAGTTCATCGCTTATTTCAGCAGGTAGAGTCACATACACACACATTAACAGAGTACAACTGAGAAGGCTGGATCTGATCAGCACTTTCAGCTGATACCCTCATGCACCTCAAAACTCAGCACGGCCCAGTCTCTTGTCACAATCGTCCTAGTAGTAACTCCCTTGATGAGCAGTCCCCACCATAGTTTTGGGCATTACAGGGATCTTTGGCATAGGTAAAAGAAGTGTTGCTGCAGAGCAAATGGGGAGGGCAAGGGGAAGGAAGAGTAAGTGAGGTTCAGATAGAGAGCATAGCAACCAGCTTGACCATGAAAGTTATTTATTGCCAGGTATATGAACTTATGATGATACCAGTAGTAATAGTCATACAAGAGAGACAAAACAGTTACAATGTTACATAGTTTCAGTTAGGTATTTGGGGAAGTCTAGCTCAAGTTTGATTAACAAAAGTCAGGTTTAGAAAGCTGTGCCTGGAGCAAGAGAGCAAAAGTCAGGTTCCTGGAGTCAGAGAGAGAGAGAGAAAGAGAGTTGGGGTCTCACCACTCAGTGAAGATTGAACCAGTCATGGTTCCCAGGTGTTTCTTGGAGCTTGCAGACAGGCAGAGCCCTCACCACAATTACTGGAGGGACTCCAGGCAGAAAAGGAGTGGAACTGGTGCAGCGTTTGGGTCCAAGCACCAGGACAGAAACTTAAGCTTGTGTAGGGGTTTTTGTAGAGAACTAACAATGGCTCAAGGGAGAGCACTAGGTTTGTTTAGGGGTGAACACTGGCTCATATGCTGGATAATAGGAACTGATTACTCCTGGCTATGGGTGGCATTACTCTGAGGGAGCTCACAATACAGGCAGGCAAATTCAGTGTTTTGGGTACCAATAAAGGAATCATTACTAGAATTGGTCTGATAACTGCTGAGCTGGGTATGTGTATACATGGGCTGATTAGCATTTGGAGCAGGGATCCCCTATCATGCAGTGCCCCCCTGCTTCTCTGGTCCCAGAATTCAGTGCGGTCCTTGCCTTGGAATCTCTGTTCTCCATCCTGAATGCTAATGAAGGTGCATTTCTGCCCCATCTCCCATTTAAATGAGTTGTCATCTGGTTCCATCTCGGATGCAAATGAGACCAGGGGAGTTGCTTCACTCTTACCACCCTTGTCTGGAGGGCTTTAGATGAGTCTCCCACTGCATCTTCATTGTCTTCTGTAAGCCCTTCCTCGAATCAGTTCTTGTTCAGGCAGAGGTGGGGAGGGGGTGAGTCCTTTGGGAGTCAGACAGACTGCGCACTGTGCCAGGGTTCCCCAAGAACACAGAGCTGATGAGTAACAACCTCACTTGTCAACCCCCGCACCAAGGAGTTGTGCTGTAGCTCATCCAAGCTTGGCTGTTCTGAGCTGTCAGCCACAGGCTGACAGCTCAGAACACAGGCACAGGCTGACAGCCACAGGCTGTCAGCCACAGGCTGGGGGAGGGTGGGGGCGGGCAAAGGCGGGGGGTAGTTGCAAAGGGACTGTGTGATCAGGAATTTTCCATCTTTACACATTGTCCCTATGGACTTGGCCAATGGAGACAGCATGCCTGTCCCCTCCACCAAAGGTGAACTTATTTTACATTCAGTCTTGGTCTAACTTATGCTGCTCAAAGAAAGCCATGTCGGTTTGAGCAATTTTAGCAATGTCCCTGCATTTGAGTTGGTCTAATGCATTTTGCCTTCTAAAAACAAGGTATATGTTTTATTTTAGGGTATGTTGTATACAAGAAAATTTGGTATATTAAGGGTGACAGCTATGTAAGTATAGAACTTGAGTCACAGTCTTAAAGGTTAGCAAATTTGTCTTCTTTTTTATATCTGGTAGATGCGATTTTTCACCACATAGCATTTAATTTCACATCATGTAATACAGATCGTTAAATTATTTCATATGAAAAGTTTAAACTTTTTGTACTTGTTGATTTAGCTCAAAGCTGATTCTAGTTAATATGATGTTGTGAGTTGTAATAACATACAGTATATAAAGTATCGATGTGATTTTGTTTTGGGTTTGGGGCGAACATTAAAAAAGCATAACCTATGTGAATATGATTATAATTGAAACACTGTTTATGGATGGTATGTTTATACTTCAATGAAGGGATTCATACCAGTGTAAGACACTGCATTCCACTTTTATTCCATAGCAAATGTGTTGTGTCTGTGTGTATCTTAATTCTGAAATGAACCATTTGGCCGCATCCATATGAGTGCAGATGTATTTTTCCCCAAAGAAAAGAAGCAGCAGCACATCTTGTGCTGCTGCTTCTTGTCCCCAGAGAATGCCTGTGCCATGCGTGCTCTGGTGCACGGCCGGTTACACTAGGACAAGGACTGGAGGCTGTGGCCAGCAACTATGCTGGCCCCATCAGCCTTACCTGTGGTCCTGGGGGGCAAGGGAAGATGCAGCTATAGCAGTCCTGTAGCTGGGAACCTACCAGCAGCCTGAGTGTGGCTCCAGCCAGCAACGCTTCAGTTTTGGGTGGTGTATATTTCCACCATGTGCACCGCCCTACTTTTTTTCACTTCGTTTTTTTTTTACCTGGGATCTTCCAGGGTCAAAACCCCACTGTGCTGCTACTACCTGAATGTGTGATTTGTGGCTCCACAGGTGGGACTGCAGATTCACATACCGCACGGCCACACTTGTCTAGATGTGGCCGTTGAATTTTACTTTGCCTCAAGAGAATTTAAATTCAATATAGATAAAATAAAGTGAACTGATGAATTTAGTGATGTTCTATGCATTGCATGGACATCTTTAATGATTGGTTTAAACCAAAAGACTTTCCATGAGAATGGCTCTGGGGCTCTTTTCTTTTTCTGGGACTCAGTCAAATGTAGGAGGCATCAAGAGGTTCTTCCCACCAAATTAAACCAGCTTCTTTCCATTTTTGTGTTGAAACAAGATTTCTTTGCATAGGGCTTTGTTGCAAAAGTTCCACAATATTCCATTAATAAATATAGAAATAGCACATTAAAGACATAAACAAGCAGGGTTGTACTCTTATTTTTAAACATGTTTCAGGTTATTGCTTCAGGAAAAAAAAACAAAAAACTGTTTTAACAGCATATGTAGTTGTTTCTTCCTCACCACTTGAGATTTCCTCATAATTTATTACTTTTTTATTGAAATATTGAGGTAAGTAGTACCAAGTGCTTTGGAAACAAAAGACCCTCCCCTCCCCACCAATAAAATCAGTAATATTTCAATGTGATTTTGTTTTCCTTTTCTTTAGTAGACAAGTAGCTATTCTGAAATGAGGAAAAATTCATGGAGCTAATGCTTATAGACTAAAGTGTTCCCACCAGTGTCTTTATAGCTTTTTGCTGCCTAATGGATAAGAGCATTAAGTTCTTTTTCTCTATGCAGCCCTGTCTTCATATCAGAATCCTCTACCTCAGATGCAAACATAAGATGTATTTTCCTACAATGTACTTGGGCAAAACTCCCATTAAAGTTTCAGTTTGACTCAGCCCATGTCTAGCTGACTCAGAAAATAATTACATGTCTTCAAAAGCTATTAGCCACGCTGACTAACTGCATGTTGTTCAGAGACTATTTAGATGTGGAAGTAATGTTTGGCAAGTTTTATCCTGTTCCATAATTTATTTTGTTGTACCTTTTAGCTCTTTGATGAGGTATAACTATCTATTTAAAGAATCACAACTATAAATCTATGTAAATTCATCTCAGGATGTATAAATGGCATTACTGGTTGACTATTTCCTTTTTCGTCTCCTTTCAACATCATTTGTATTCTTTTGGGGATTGGATAACAGATGTTAAGCATGTTAGGAAAGGGACTTCTATTACAATACTTTTAGATGTTATAAGCACCTAGGTAAAGCAGTTTACTATCTGACTTTAGAATATTTTAATTGCATTGCTTTGTTCAGAGGGATGTGTGTGTATGGTGGGGGGGTTTGATGTATTTTTAAGCAAAGAGCTTTTGCACTGAAATCAATAGACTTTTATAATAAGTCTAACATCAGTGTGTATACAACCTGCCAACCTTGATGCAGAACAATAAGCAGTCCCTTTGTGAACTAAACAGATCTGTCTCTCCAAACTAGCTTGTGGTCCCCTTTAAAGCTTCTTGGTGGCCTACAGCTATGAAAGCTGTTCTGTCATAGCCTGACTTGACAGTCATTAATCCACTTCTACCCTTGTTTTTTAAATATTCAGATTCTACATAGTGGAGAAAGGGATTAAGTAAACTGTTTTGTTTGGTGACCATTTGGTGATAGGTTAACTTATCTACAAGTCCTCTGGGAATTAACTGAGATACTGATAGATAAAGTAGTTGTCCTTTCATCCTTCTCTCTTTTAAGACAATCCAGTCTCTTTGCCTGACAATCCCCTTAGAACCATTGCAGAAAGGTTTCTACACCCCCTCCTCTCCCCCAATCTTTTCTTAAATCCCAACTGCCTTTTTTTCAATTGTCCCCATTTCCTGAAGACATGTGGACTATTGGGAGCAACTAATTTTATGTAGAGTTGATGGAATGCTTTTGAACTTCAACATTTCCATGAATACCAATCTTGGGGACTGAAGAAAAATGAAGCAAAAATTGAAGCGCTTGCCTTGTTTTTCAAACAGTAAAGATTTCTATAAACCTTTTGAATTTTACAATATTAAAGACATTTTGAAAATTGAACTTTTGAAATGTTTAAATTTCATAGAATCATAAGAAAAGGGGTTGGAGGAGACCTTGAAAGATCATCTAGTGCAACATCTGCCTCAAAGTAGGATCATCCTTATTCCAGACAAGCCTCTGTCTAGCCTGCCTTTAAAAGCCTCAAATGATGGAGCATGAATTTATTACAGTTAATTCAATTTCTTATCTTCAAGTATTCCTATTTTAAATACTCAGTATCTTTGAATCATTTTAATACCACATTGCCCTTATTCCTCTTCTTGAAGCATCTAGAATCCATTTGTTTGAAATATTAATTTTACTGTCATAGCATTTACTAGGATGCTAACTTTGACCTTGAATTAGAAGAGAGGGAAATGCCAATCTTTTTACAATACAGTGATTAGAGTCATAAATGTCAGGATAACATGATTTTTATTAATATTTTCCTGAATTGGGACTTGATTTTGGGAGTTGCACTAAGCATACTCAGTGCTAGCACTTCTTAGCACCTGGATTTAGGAATAAAACAGTCAAACAACAACAACAATAGTAGCATTTTTCATCTAATCTCAAAGGTGAATGTAATTATCCCATGCTTATGAAGGTGAAGAGAGACTACAGCATAGCGAGGTAAAGCAGCTTGCCCAAAGTCACAGTTCCCCAAGGTCTTGCCTCCAAGAGGAATACTCCTTCCATTTGTAGTAAGTCATTTCTGCTGGGCAAAATGTGCAAATAGCTTTTAAACTAATGATTTTATTAAACTGCAGGTGTTACATTTTCAGACCAATTAACTGTCTCCTGTATTTGAAGCATTTAGATGATTTTCCTATACACTGTTTATCATTAGAGACAGGGATAAGAATAGCTCTTTATAGTTAGAATGATTACTATAAAGTAATAAATTCACCCAAAGGTATAGCAAAAAAGAAAATAAACTTTATTTATATTAAGCACAGAAATTGCAATAGCAGTTATGTATGATATTTAGTATGTTTTTAACTAGCATCACATAAAATTAACATGGGTTGTATGTTAGAAAATAAAGTATTTATCATGAAACAAATCCAGTTTTCAGAACCGTAGCCCCATCCTGGCCACATTTGACCCCAAGGTTGCAAACTGATGTCACATTTGTGTTGTTATAAAAATGTTTATGGTGGCATGAAAGCCAAGCAAACAGACTCTTTGTTGCATCACAAATTTCCCAATTTGGGAGTGCAACCATATCTGTTAATAGTTTGTGCCACCTTTTGTCTGTTTGTTTATGGTGGGAGAGTGTAGGCAGCCAGTCCAGACAAGTGCTCCTTTGTCTTCAGAGGCCCATTCTTGTGTATTCTGTGCATCATCATCTTTGTAAATTCATGGTGATCAGAAGTCCCAGTTGATTGGAAAAGGGCAAACATAGTGCCCATATTTAAGAAAAGGAAAAAGGAGAATCCAGGGAACTACAGATCAGTTAGCCTCACCTCAGTCCCTGGAAAAATCATGAAGCAGATCCTCAACTAATCCATTTCTAAGCACTTGGAGCAGAAATAAGGTGATTAGGAACAGTCAGCATAGATTCACCAGGGCAAGTCATGCCTGACCAACCTGATTGCCTTCTATGCAGAAGTGATGGCTCTGTGGATGTGGGGAGGCTGGTGGATGTGGCATACCTTGATTTTAGCCAGGCTTTTGATACAGTCTCCCACAACATTCTCACAGGCAAGCTAAGGAAGTATGGGCTGGATGAATGGACTGTAAAGTGTATAGAAAACTGGCTGGAGCATTGGGCTCAGAGACTAGCAATCAATGGCTTGAGTTCTAGTTGGCAGCCGGTATCAAGTGAAGTGCCCCAGGTGTCAGTCCTGGGGCTGATTTTGTTCCATGTCTTCATCAACGACCTGGAAGATGGCAGAGAGCGCACCCTCAGCAAGTTTGCAGATGACACCAAGCTGGTGGGGAATAGTGGATACACTGGTGAGAAGGGCTAGGATTCAGAGACAAATTGGAGGATTCGGCCAAAAGGAATCTCATGAGGTTCAACAAGGAAAAGTGCAAAGCCCTGCACTTAGGACAGAAGAATTCCATGCAGAAGTACAGGCTAGGGGCTGACAGGCTGGGAGCAGCTCTTCAGAAAGGGACCTGGAGGTTACAGTGGTCAATAAGCTTAATAGGAGGCAGCAGTGTGTCCTCGTTGCCAAGAAGGCTAATGGTATATTGGGCTGCATTAGTAGGTGTCTTGCCAGTAGGTCAAGGGAAGTGACCTCCAGTTCTGGTGAGGCCACATGTGGAGTACTGTGTTCAGTTTTGGGCCCCCTACTACAGAAAGGATGTGGACAAATTGGAGAGAGTCCAGCAGAGGGTGACAAAAATGGTGAGGGGGCTGGGGGACATTACTTATGAGGCAAGACTGAGGGAATTGGGCTGATTTAGTCTAGAGAAGAGGAGTCTGTTAGTGGATTTAATAGCAGCTTTCAATTACCTGGAGCAGGGTTCAAAAAAGAATGGAGCTAGACTGTTCTCAGTGGTGGCAGATGACACAACAAGGAGCAACAGTCTCAAGTTGCAGCAAGGGAAGTTTAGGTTGGATATTAGGAATAATTTTCTCACTAGGAGGGTAGTAATACACTAGAACAGGTTATTCAGAGAGGTGCTAGAAGTGCTATCCTTGGAGGTTTTCAAAATGCGGCTAGACAAAGCTTTGGCTGGGATGATTTTGTTGGGGATAGTCCTGCCTTGAACAGAGGATTGGACTAGATGACCTCCTGAGGTCCCTTCCATCCCTAACTTTCTATGATTCTATGATCCCAGGTATTGCCCTGCAGGGGAATTCCTAGGGCATACGCAAGTATCGGACTCCCTCCCCCCACACCCTTCCATGCTTGTAGAGGTGTGCTTTAGGAATACCCCTGATGGGGGATTCCCAGGGCATGTGTCTTCAAGTGGATGAACCTGTTTTCTTAGGATCAGGTTCCTGAAGCCCTGAGAGTGGCAGCAACCTAACACTGTGGGCCAAGCACCCCAGCAACATCTGTAAGTCCCACTGAAGCAGATCGGTTGTGCTCATTAGAATTACAAGTTCTGTGTCTTAGTTCAGAGGTACAGTGAATTCAGAAAATAAAAATGACACTAATGAATTAAAAATCATAAAGGGAAGAAGTAGTGAAATCAAAGATGTCACATCTCTGGCTATTCAAACTACCCTATCTGAAAATGCCCAGGAACTAGAATAGGGTAGTTTTTGTTTGTTGGTTTTGTTTTGATTTTTTACAAATTTTCCTGCAGATCACAACTAATTGATGGACTTGGATTTCAATGAGGAGGACTTTTCTCATTTGAAGGGCTTGGGGGGATGAGCTCTCAGTATTTTCAAGACCTGATTATTCTCTCACCATCCCTGGAAAGCTAGAAAGTCCAATAATCACCATTGGTCCTCCTTATAGCTGCAGTGCAGTGATAGGGCTGCAGTCTTTTCTGTGTAAAGCTGGGAGCTTTCATTTGGTATCAACTTATTGGAAAGAGTTACTTTCTCCATTCCTGTCAGTGCTTCTATACATGCAATTTATGTGCCTAAATTTTCTTCCCGGAAAATTCAGGTTTATTAAAGCACAAATTGCCCCTGACAGGAGCAGCCCAGTCTAGAGCTGCTTATCAGTCCCTTCTCTGACCACCTCTCCTCCCCTCCTCCCCCCACCACCACAGCAGCCAAAGGAAGCTCAAGATTCTACTGGGTACCAGCCCCAGAGTAGGCAGTGGGGCTGGTCCTGATCCCCATATGGATGGTCAGGCAATGTCCCTGCTCAGCAGGGATGGCTCTCTTGGCTACAAAGGGATCAAAAACCCATATGTCCCTAAAACCCAATCTCCATGTGGCTAGGATGCAGCAGTCCTGGTTACCAGGACATGTCTTCTGGTCATGTGGGGATCAGGACAGGTCCCAATCACCATGTGATCAGAAGACAACTGCCCTTGCAGCTGTCAAAGCTTCCCCCTGCATTGGGGTTTAGAAGGCAGCAGCAGGCCCCCTGCTGCCTGGACTGATTGAGAGAAAATTTCTCCTAGTCAGCATCTATGGGTGTGTCCACACATGAAAGCAGGTACACTTGTAGCAGCTCAAATAGAAGCAGTGCAAATTTGAGCCAGGGCCTTTTGCTTTAGTGCATGTGACTGGACATGCACTTTGTTGTGAACCAAATTGTGCCACTTGGGGCAAAATAACCCTGCCTGGCTCCTTCCAGATCTGCAGTCAGGGGGAGCTAAAGCCTGGGGTCAGTACCTGTGGGTATATGTGTGGGTGTGTGTGAAGGGATGTGGGGGGATGCGGGTCAGTGTGTGGACAGGTGTGGGAGGATTGTGGGTGTGGGAGATGCTTAGGAGGGGTGGGTCTCAGCCCCCCTCAGGCTTCCCTCCCGCCTCACAGCTCCCTGCTGGTCTCACAGCCCTGCTCATTCCCCTGTCCAGGAGAACAAGCAGGAGGCCAGAGACAAGCCCCTGGACATGAGTTGGAGACTTTCCCCTGCTGTCTCCAGCCTTCTGCTCATTCCTCTGCTCATCTCCAGCCTCCTGCTCATTCCCCTGCTTGTCTCTAGCTCCTGCTAATTTTCATGCTCATCTCCAGCCTTAGAAGGCTGGAGATGAGCAGGGGAATGAGAGGGAGTCTGGAGACAAGCCCCTTGAGAGGAGCTGGAGATGTTCCCTGCTGTCTCCAGCCTCCTGCTCATTCCCCTGATCATCTCCAGCCTTGGAGGCTGCTGTTACTGCCAGTGAGTGTGGTGTGGCTGGGAGAGTGAGTGGAGAGCTGGAGGAATGAATGGAGGGTTGGGGGTAAAGAATGGGGTGTGGGGGGAATGAACAGGGGAAGGAACTAATGGGGGCTTGGGAAATGAACGGGAAGCTGGGAGAATGAATGGGGGTGGGGGGAACAAACGGAGTTGGGGAAACAAATGGGGGGTGGGGCTGGGTCAGGCCTCCCCCATGGTTCCCTTGCCCTCTCCTCCAGCTCCCCAACCCCCTACTTAACAGTACAAAGCGGGGTCCAGGTCCCTGCAGCATGCACTGCTGCTTTCCCCGGCATACTTCAGCACCAGGGAAAGGGCCAACCACACAGTCGGTCTGGCAGACTACCAGAGTGTCTCTATGGAGGACTGAGCCTCCAGTTGTTTCAGCCCCATTTTTTTCCCCCAGGAAATTGTTTGACCCCCGGATATCCAGGGGTCTAATTTTGCCCCCGCGCTGCAAATTTGCAGCATGGGGAAAGTTTTTTGTTCCCACACATACCTCTTGCAGTGTCTCCAAGGGGTTTGAGATGCTGCAAGAGGCACGTGTGTGCTCTTCTGGATGCGCCCTACATGTGCATTATTGTGCAGTTGCTATTACATCATTAAGCTAATACACCCATATTTCCTGGTACTAGCAAAAGGTGCATTAGCTTAATTTACTACACAGTAAGTCCCATGCACATGTAGATGATGACACTTTACTGCTCATTAGATTAGTCTAATGCACAGTAAAGGATTTTATGTAGACATGCCCTGCATGGAACACGTCTGAGAGCTTCCTTCTTCAGCTTCTCTGTGTAGCCAGTTGTCTACCCATAAACCCTTCTTGAGAAATATGGATTATAGGTAAGAGTGCTTGCAAGTCCTGTGAGGGCTCCCTGAGCCCTGCTGTTGTTTGTCTAACTTGTATTCAGGCTCCTGGTCCAGCCTACGAAGGCTATCTTATGTCTCTAAAACATAGACTAGATAGGCAGTCTGTATCCAATCTTCAAGCCTGTGTTGCTGTTTGAACTGGAAGCTGTTTTCTTAAACTCCCCAGATAACAAGGGACTGCTTTTGCAGTTCTGCTAATTTCAGAACATACACTTGGATGTAACTTAAACCAGCATTTGGCCCTATCCTTATAATTCCCAGAGTGTTCACTGCAGATAGCCAGAGAGAGGCAGATTTGGAAAAGTAGCTATTTATTTTAGAATAAACAGAAAAAAATTACAAGATCCAGAAATAATCCTAATTACTAGGCTCACAGGAATACTTTCATTTGCAAGCTATAATTTATTGGAACATCTTTGCAAAAATATTTTTTCTTTCAGGTGTGGTACTCTGAAGTTTCACAAATATCACCAGTCATTAATCATGTGTAACATCAGTGATCTGTAATAACTGTAGATATATAATAACTATTACAATTAAAATAATATGTTCTCTAGTTCATCAAAGCTGTTGTCTTTCAGGTGACACTCAAATTAAATGTCATATCACCAGGGATCCTAGTTTTCTCTGATTTAAAAAAAAAATCTCCATTTTTAGATATAAAAAATTAACCCCAAATCCACATTTTCCCATGATTAAACTGAAATGCCATGATAGATAGATAGATAGATAGATAGATAGATAGATAGTGGTGTTTCATTCTAATGGTAGAAAAATGTGGATTTTGGGTTAATTTTTTATATCCAAAAATGGGGATTTTTTTTTTTTTATCAGAGAGAACTAAGATCCTTGCATATCACAAACCCTGACTCTACTGAACTTTAAGCAGGACATAGTAAGGAAGATCTTAGGGTTAAGACTACAGACTGAATGCAGAATACTTGGGTTCAGCCGTGAGTTGTCACAGACTGCCTGTGTGATTCTGGAAACGACTCTTAATCTCAGTGCCTTGGTTCACCATCTGTAAAGGGGAGATAATAGTTTCTTACTTCACAGAAATATTAAGGATAAAATTATCACATTTTTTCAAGCACTCAGTTACTAAGTTGATGGAGGCCATTCAAAGTCCTCAATAGACAGATGGGACCAGTGCATTATTATTATTATTTTTTATTATAGACATACAGTAGAGGCAGAATTTAGTTATCTCACTTTTGCCACATTTAAGGAAAATCTAATGAAATAAAGATGCCATTAGTTGTATTGGCATAGAGTGATTATATAGGATAAGAGTAAATATATTTTGTGCTTGTACTAGATATTTATGGCTTATTTCTAAATTTCATCAATGGTCAGTCACTGACCTTAGAATAGTATGATTTATTTGTGAATGACCAACAATGAAAAAGGAAGAGAAAAAGTAACTGCTATAACACATGGATGTTATGGCTTGGAATAATGATTAGCCAGAGCAGCTTCTTCCTCATTTAAAACAGAAGAAAGTTGCGTCTAAACCCTGTGGCCAGAAGCTCTACAGCAGTGATTCTCAACTAGGATGTGGTGGGTTCCACACAATGTTAGCACTTTTAGGTGTGCAACCATGAGTTGCAAGAGACGCAGATAAATTTTAAATAGGAATCCGTATTGTAAACAATATCCTGCCCTGTTCTGGTCCTTCAAAGTTCTTTGTAACAGAAAAATTCCTCTATTATTTTTCCATCATCAAAAAATGAGTGAAAACTAAGAGCTGGCATTTTCCAAGGAGTGTCCTACATCTAAGAAGGAATGCCTTGAGCCTAAAAAGTTTGAGCCCCACTGCTGTAGAGGGTAAGGATCTCATTAGTACCATCTATTGGAAGACAGGTGAAAGAGCAGGCAGATGCTTCAGGTCTGAGCTCTTTGTCATCACTGAGCCTTGTTACATGTTGCATTTTGAGCTGCTCAGATGTTGATTGTTGTTGGTGTTAGCTCAAGTTTGGAGCAGTTACACCTTAGGGATAAAAACCTTCTCTGAATGCAACACACCTGCACAACTGTAACTGGCCACTAGAGGGCTGGCAAGCAATGGCCTGAGTAGGAGCTATAGCTATGAGTTTCCCCTACAGGGCTCTGGACAGACTTCTATCCCTGCTCTAGATGGGATTATGCGGGAGGCAGGAACATGAAACTGGGAGGTGGAGCATTAGTAGGATGGGGGTGGGTAATGACATTGGAAGTGGAAAGGAAATGGAGGTGGGGAAGGGTGGGAAAATCAAAGAAGTTGGCCACTGAAGGATAAAATAAAAAAAAAAGTAAAAACAAAAAGAAGAAGAGAATTAAAAAGAAATAAAAAGGAAATAAATTAAAGAAGATCTCATTTTTAATAAATTGGCATTTTGGACTAGGGCATGGAACCTGCTGTTTGTATGTCCTCGGGTGGCTGGGAGCTGGGAGGAGTAAGGGAAGATGCTGTGGAGGAACTACTGGCCCTGCCCTGGGAAGGAATCCCTAGCTCATGGGGATCTGATCCAGCCTCCTACCTTTTTCTCTCCCAACGCCTCCTAGACCCCACTCCCAGACCCATTGGTGTCCTGTGACCTGGCTAGCACAGTGTTTGAACAGGGTTGCACCCCTTGGGGGTGAGAAGGTCACACTCCGGGAGGTAGGAGGGCGTATTCTTGCCACAACCACCCTCTGGGCATTAGAGTTGAGGGAGTGAAAAGTTTGTCCACACAGAACAGGAGGGTCGGGGTAGGGACATTGTATCCTGGGATACTGGAGGATTTCAACTTGGGCAGCTCATCTGTGAAGAGTGCCCACACATTAATGGAACATGAGCTGGGTAACAAAAATAAGAGATAAACCTGCCCCAAGAGTGGTGAAACTTCAAGCCACCTAAAGCATATTTAAAACTAGTTTCAGTTTTTATGTGTGACAATAAGGGGTTAAGCACTCCAGAGGCCACCTAAAATTAGTGTGTAACAAAGCCCATTGACTGGTAAATAGAAGCAGTGGCCTTAGGGCCTTATTACATATTAATTTGAGGCAACTACTCCTGGAGTTCTTAAACTCTGGATTATCTACACATTAACACCTGAAAGTAGTTTTGAGCACACTTTAAGTGGCTTTAAAGTTATGCCACTCTAGGGCAGGTTTATCTCTGATAACACAGTAGATATTTAGGAAAAGGGGGCTAGAGGGTAGGTGACAAGTTTGTATGCATGTATGGTGTCTGTATGAATATATGTACACACACACGTATATATATACATATACATATATTTATATATGTTTGTTGGGGGATTGAGTGTAGAATACTGAAAGTCCACACATGCTCCATATGACTAGAGGTGAGAAGTTTCTAAAGTGTTGAAATATCAGCCTTGATTAAGTCAGGACCTACTTTTAAGGTCTGGGCATACGCGGTGTATAATAGTAATGCAGCTGTTTATCAATGTTGATATGTTAATTAATAAAGCAGTTATGATAATACTGCTTGTACTGAGTTGAAATAGTTTGAATTGATTGGTCCTTTTTAGTACAACCCAGGTTTGAATTTGACTGGGTATTGTGAAAAGGGCGATGATTGGACCCCATTGGGTGAGTGACAGGTGGCATGATTAGAAGGCTCTAAATCCTGTCTGGAGCAGCCAGTAGGGGCTCAGGCTTGGCCTCACTCTCACTCTGGCTGGACAGTTCTGACTCTGGTCTCTAAGGGTGTGGGAGTTTGTTGAATGCAGGTTCCTTACTGTGACCTGGTCATTGGGAAGTTACAGTTGGGTAAAGTATCACCCTTTCCCTGTTTGAGGTGCTGAGTACTTAAGCAGGGAAAAGCTAGAAATAGTCAGGGGCCATCAGAGGGTTTCTTCTGCTGACTAGGCCCAGGGTGTTCTTGCTGCCATCTGTGGTTTCTGGGTTGTCTGTGAAGTTGCATAGTAGGTAACTGTAATATCCAAAGCACATTGTAACGTGTAGTTGATTGGTTGTGTGAGCAGCAACATTGGGTTTGGGATGTGCATCAGTTTATTGTCCCGTCAGGTGTATTTTATTGTGTTGTGGCTTGGGTGTTATGGGAATATTGTATCGAGTAGTTGTTGCATGGGTTTTGTTGTGTAATACAGTTTATATTGCTCAACCTACCTTTGTTTGTAATATGTAGCTACTCTTCCTAACTGTGAGTGGGGTCGGGAAGTAGATCAATGCTCAGGGAAATTAACTTACTTTAAGCCCCGAACCTGACTACCTGTAGGTCATAGAAGAGCAATGACTCTCTGGACTAATTAGTTACTTGGCATCCCCCTCCAGGCAGTTCTTCAGGGGACTGAGTTGATGCTGTGTTTCATATGTAGTTTTAGTGGGGAAGTATTTCCTTCTCTGGGTATTTAATTTTTCCTGTTTTTAGATGCTGAGTCAAGCTGGCAGGGTTTATTAATTTCAAGAAGCATCCTTTTAACGTGTGAACCAATCAAAATCACAGATTCACAGAAGTTTAGGGCTGGAAGAGACCTTGTGAGATCCTGGTTTTCTCCTGTGGTGCTTTGGTGAATAGTTGTTCACCTAGCCCCTGATGCTCACCCCGATATGTTTGTAAGCTGCCACCAAATCCCCCAAAGTCTTCTCTTTTCTAGGCTGAAAAGTTCCATATCTGTCAGCCTTTCCTCATATAGCTTGCTCTTCAGGCCTCTAATTATGTGAGTGGCTCTTCTCTGGACTCTCTCAAGCATCTCTACATCCTTCTTGAAGTGTGGCATCCACAACTGGATGCAGTAGTCCAGTTGCAGCCTCACCAAAGCCAAGTACAGCTTGATTATACATGTGCCATGGAAGATGCATGAATGATGGTTATGATAGGAAGTTTGTCTGATCTAGTAAAACACTGTAGTTCTACTCTCGAAGGAAGCCAGGTATAGCACTAAAAGAATTTAATTAGATCTGCGAAGATGAAAGTTCAAAATGAAGGGTTTGGGAAATTAAGGATATTTAAAATTCAACAAATAAGGCCTTTTTGTTGTCCTCACTTGTCTAAAGATGGTAATAACAATGTTTGTTGGCTATTAGTCCATTGTTCAATTATATTATTTATTATACTGAAACTATTTTAGTTGAGTGTATTTGATTCTAACTGTAAAGAGGCAGTCTTGAATATTCAGAATTTTCAGTTTAAGCTGTGGAATTGGGCATTTGTGTCACATGGGATAGGGGTTTTTTTTAGTGAAGTGATTTACTTTATGACCACTTACTTGCCGTTTATTTTCTTTTTCTTCTTGGAAAGTTGGGGGAAATGTTATAATTAAAAAGCTATTTTGCAATTAAAGAATAGTAGGATGACTAAAATATTTCTGTTTTTTTTCTAAATGCCATCATTTCTATGGACTTACTGAAGACCTGCTATTCTCATGCTCCCTTATAATGATACCATGTTGAACTTTTCTTTCTGATAAGACGAGCAACCTGAGTGGGCCAGATGTATAAAATAGGTGACAGATGTTGCATCTCTGCTACTGCTTCCCAATTATCCTCTCATGTGAATTTCGTGCATTTCACAGCATCTGCCCTATAGATTTAGTTGCTTTTTTTTTGTTTTACTAAAGCTGCCAATAACTTCATATTCTACAACCTTGGCAGAAAACTGTTTTTCTATGTTGTTGCATAAATAGCAAGACTCAGCTGTTTTACTTTGTGTTTTGCTTGATTTCTTTAACCACAAGATGCTTCAACGGTGTTATTGTCCTTGACAGTGGGTTCAAATACTCTCTTACTGTATATTAAACCATTTACAATGGGGTAAATAGTTCCATTGCTCACAGTAACTCTGCAGTAAGGATGAAACTAGTTATGTACTTAACTCATTAAGGCATTGGAAGGAACGAGTTGACAAGGAATGTGGACTGGAATATGCCTTTGTAACTTCACAGATGATACAAAATCTAGGGTGACATTCTATGGAGTCTGGGTTGTCCTTCATTCTGGTAGCATGTTTTACAGAAAAATCCTTCTATTATTGGCTCACTGCCAGTGCTTGCGCCATTTCTCCAGCTCTTCATACTATTGGAGTTAGTATTAAAGCTTAGCAGTTGTTGCCAGGGCTTCTAAGCAGCCACAAAGATTTGCTATTCAAGAATGTATTATATTTTTGATGAGAGAGAAAGATGATGAAACATATATTGATAGTCATGTATATTTATACTATAATTCGTAATTTTTAAACTATGTTTAAAATGCTACAAAAATTAGGAAATGTCAGATTTACTCTTATGTATGAATCCTTGGTTCTATCCTTTTAAAAAGTTTATCACATGCACTGAATAAAATAGAGATCTTGTTTAAAAAATAATAATGGATGACAATAAAAAAGTTCATGAAATTAATGAATTGATGCATACGCTGAAAGAAGCTAAATCAGGGGTGCACAGGCACCCTTAATTTCTGACAATTCCTAATTTTTGAGTGCTTGATTTTGCCAAAATTCTTTTTTAATGATAATGAATAGTAAAAACAATCATAATGATACCATAATCTGTCAAATGGTACATATATTTTGTTCCTTTTATTGAACTTTCTGCCTTTTTTTCAAAGAACAAAAGATAAAAGGTTGTAAGTCTATAAGATTTTATTTTTAAAATGTATTTTCAGTAGGTATTACAGCCAGAAGCTGTAGCATTGCTGACACTTTTTACTACAGAACTAATATATAAACTGGGAGAAGAGGAAAATAGTTATCCAGTGGTCTAGGTCCAGAAAGTAGTATACTTGGTCCATTTGCTAAGCCAATGGTTAGGTGTGTGGTGGAGGACAAGAGAATGAAACCTAGAAAGAAACTTCCTGTGTTGATCTTGGCTGCTACCATTGCTCCCTTTGGTCTCAGTCATTCCCTGTGAAGTGTGTTTCACTATTGTTTTCACAGCAGTGTTGGCCTGACTCAAATGCTCATATTCACTTATTATTTAGGTACATTGCCAACACTACCAAGACACTGAAGAATCAGAAGGGATGGGCAAACATTTTTTAAGAGCTTATACCTCAACCAAAACTAAATGGAATTATGAGACAAGCAAAGATTGTATATTTTTAGTTTCAGAAGTCTGAATTAAAAAGATCTGTTCACACAATGGCTTCTCAAAAATATTTTTTCAATGAAAAGTGAAAAAGTAGAGCAGTCATAATCAGTACCCCATGTAAAATACTCTCTTTAATGGAAATGTTGGATAGCAAAAGTCAAAGCTATAAAATATATGTGCCATAGAAGGTATAGAATACACTCTCCAGAACTCAAAAAAACAAATGTATTCCCTTCCCTTTTCTAGAGTGTTTTATCCAGTAACTGCTCTGGTATTTGGTATATTCAGCAGAGTTGATCATGTGATTATTTATTATAAGAAATAATTTGTCCTGCAACTGTCCCTAGACTGAAAATGTCAGAATTATTTCCTGCTAGAAGTTGTGGTGCAACTTGCCAATGGATTCTGCTACAGTGGCTGGCTGTCCTTCAGCTTTAATTCAGTCTGGGATGACATGTATACGACCTCAGGAATTCAAATTGTCTTGTAAATTCCAAATGGGATGCTATCTTTCCTGAGCTATTGAGTGTTACTTGTCCATCTCTGACAATGTTCACCCCACTGATTTGGTTTGTTGCCTATAATTATATTTATAAATCCTTGTTATAGGGAGTGCATAGAAAAGCTGTTACATCAAGACCTCCAGTTCTATTTCTCCTTTCATCAGGAAACTTCTAGGACCTAATTCTTACAATAGCCCACTATAACAGCAATATGTCAGCATTGACTGCAAAAGATTGCTCCTGAATTTGATCATTGGAATTTGGAGTTGGATGGAAACCATTAAAGTGATATTATCTGATATTAAGTATGTTCTCCTTAATGCAACTTTTTATTGTAGATGCTTAGATTTGGTTTTTTTTTCCTTTTGCTCAAAAAGAAAAAGACTGTGCCAGCCATAACAAATGAGATTGTTCTCTAGAAAGGTGAAATACCTAGTGTGTTTAACATATGGCAATATCGAATCTTAAACATTTAGAAGTGTTTTTTATTGATGGCTTCAGAAGTAAATTGTGCTTTCTTAAGTAAAACAGCAGGTTGCTGATACAAAAATAACAGTAGAGAAAATATGTTATGACTAAAAAAATGGAACATGTTCACCACTCATCCCTGCCTGCTCCTTTCCTCCTTCTGTGATTTAAAGATTCAACTTTCAGTGAGATGCCAATGAGTAAGTGGTTTCTCACAAATTTATTCTAGAGTCACATTTATTTGCTTCAAGTGAACTGGACTTAGAATCACAATTATCCTGTCACAACTAATTGGTTGATAAAAAAATAATTGGCAGTTTCTTTAAAACAAAATCAATCAGCTCAGTTCCATTTCTGCACAACAAAGCAGTTTCAAACTAGTCATCTTAAAGAAATCTTGGTAAAAAGAACTCTGTCCATTTATAACACGCATCTTCAGCCTCAGGTAAAAACGTTACTTCAGTATGTGTCTTGTTGCAAAGTTACCCTTAGAGAAATGGGAGCTATTGTGAATTCAGTAACAAAGTGACTGAGGTTACAGATACAAATATTCTCACATGGTTATAATTTATTGCCTATCAGATACTATAACCTACTTTGGAAGAAGTTTTGGAAGGGCAATCAATTATGAAAGACACCATCTGACTCTCTGCATACTAAATGCAAAATGTGGCCAAAATCCTATTACAGGACCTGAAGTCATTTCTGGTTTTAGAGGCCACAAGTTTTTGGGGACTATGGACAGTTCTGCAGTACTTCAGAAACACTGGAAACTGCTTTAAGCATTCTGTTCAAATGAAGGAGTTTCAAGAGTGTAATTTACTGTTGAAGTAGAATATCTCATTTGTTTTAAATTGGGGGAAAATAGTATACTTCTAAGAGCAGATCTAAGTTATATATATTATAGGTATTCTGTGAAACAAGTTAGTGCCAATGAAGTCAATAGATGATAACCCTTGCTATTGTGACACAGGTATTAAACTTTTGGATTTAAATGTGATGCATATCAGAAGAGCAACAATATTCATTTTAGAATTACTAAGCCTCCCGTGTGTATTTCATTACATATCTCCTTGAGCATATCACTGTTGGACACACCAAATATATATCTAGAAGAAGGATACCCCACCTCCTCTTCTATTCAATTGGATATTTAAAGGCAGAGATATGGATCCTCTTCATTAATTTGATATGCAGTGTTGTTACTATCTGAAGACAGGCCTGGCAGGCGAAATCTTATTATATGTGCAGGGGTTTGTTAGGCCTCTATAGCCTGCTAGCTATCTGTAGATCAGGGGTGGTCAACCTGTGGCTCCGGAGCCACATGCGACTCTTCAGAAGTTAATATGTATCTCATTACATCTTTGCCCAAGCACACGAACATAATGTAACAGCTATGGAAGCTGATCACCGTGTGCTTGGGCAAAGATTCAAGGAGATGCATATTAACTTCTGAAGAGCTGCATGTGGCTCTGGAGCTGCAGATTGGCCACCACTGCTGTAGATGATTCGAGGACACCCTAAGGTTAATTCTCTCTGTATACTGGCCTACAGCCTGGCCCCATCCAGAGAAGCCAGATACCAATGAATACTCCATATAAGGTTAAGATTAACACGTGTGTATATTATAAAGTCAGTGTCACAGCAGAACAATAACAAATCCACACTATGACAACAACAAACCAATCAGTAAAACATTATTCACAATATTTACAAAAGAAATCAATACCAGCCTGTCACCATTAGATGGAAAACTAGAGCACCCTAGGGCCTGGTGAGCAGGACAGCCTGTCACAGCCTCTGACATGCTGAGGATTTCTGGCAGTTCCCTCACTCTCAGTGGGTACGATGCACCTCAGAAGAGGGAAGGGTGATACTTGCCTCATCCTCATCAGTAGGGTAATGTAAGTCTACAGGTAGGTCCCCAAGTGACGTGTATAACGGTTGCTTCCCACACACTACACTCAATACTCTCAACTACCACAGTCCTCAGTCTCTCACACGGCAAGCATCCAACCCTCAATCAATCCCTCTATCAAACGTCAATCATAACTCAACTACACATGCGCAAGTCACCTGAACATGTTGCACACATGTCAAACGATTCCAGTCATGCTCCCAGTCATGCACGCTCGAACTCCGAGGTGGTGACTCATACTGGTTTTTATAGTGGCTACCTATCACACCACCTATCAATCATACCATAGTCCAATCATTGCTTGCATCCCTCAATCAATCAATGTCAATCAATAGTACCTGAAGCATGGACCACTCACATCTATCAGTACCACACAACTCATTAACATAATAGTCCCACTCTTTGGTTACATAACTACCTCTGCACTGCACGTGCTTCAATCTCAAAAGTAGGTCATAGCATCACCAAGTTCAGAAGTTTAGATGTTCCAGAGGTTTCCAACCTCTAGCCATCCTACACATGCGTGATCAGTCCAGGACTCATACTGCTTACACATCCACTGTCAGGAAATGGAGTTTGAAGGCTGAGCTCCTGTAACAGAAGAGTCCTAGTAGAGCTCAGCAAGCCTGATCAGTGTCATATAGAAGTAACTAAACCACATCTTATTTAAACCTTTGGGCTATGGACAGAAATTCATATAAATTGGTATAAGTGATTGGAAACCAGTACAAATCTGTAGCACAATAGAAGTTCAGTGCACATAAACCATTTTCAAAATGGCCAAAATCAGTTTAAAATAAACCTGGATGGTTGTAGTATCAGATTTAACTGATTTAGGTTAAATTGTTTTATTGAACTTCTGTCCCACATCCCCTCCAGATTCAAGTTAACTTAGAGTCTTTGAGCATCCCGGGATGCTTTTCATCTCCCCCAGAAACTCCCTCCCTCACAGGGTGGGCAGGCTAACCTTGGCCCAAGCTGTCTGCACCAGCTGAGCTGGAAAGCATGCTCTAGTACCCCCTGGCTTCTAGCCTGGGCCACTGCAGGCATGTGGTTGCATTTGTGGAATCAAAAGTGAATGTCTGTTCACTTGCTTATCAGCTCAATATACATAGTTTAGACTAACTTGTGAAGATTAAATCAATTCAGCCTCAGGCTTTTTGACTGTCTGTACTTAGCCTTGAAGATTAACTTGGAACTGATACCATTTGATTTAGCGCAATAAGTTAATGCTGCAGTTAATTTAGTGAAGATCTCTGATGGAAACCCAGAATAGGAAGTATTACATATGAGTAATGAAACTGCTCTTAAGAATACACCATCATATTTTTAGATTCCCTTAGTCCAATACACTGTCTGCTTCACTTCCCAGGAGTGATCTGGATCTAGAAGACTACCCTTAGAGCTTTTTGTGGAAAAGCAAAATTTTGTGTAAAGCTTACTTCTTTTTTTTCTTTTTTTGGTCAAAAATTTTCCTGGAAAATTTTTAGATCAAATCTGGCAGACCCTTCCTGACTGATTAAATCTGTCATACTAATGCAGAACATGAAGTTTAGAATTGGTGGGAAACAAGATCTTCTGTAACTAATGAAGAGAGGCTGAGAGTTACAAAAATTAACTAGCACATATTCCCTGTGGTCTCATTACAGCTAACATCTATTTTACCATGAGTCTTGTGGTATTATGTGCCCCATGAGTTAAGTTCTCTCCCATGAGAGAAAAGGAAATTTAAGTCTTCAGAACTGCACAGATTCCTGCTTTCATTAAATTCTTACAGCTAGTGTGTGTGTGTAGAGGGAGGTTCTTTTCATTGCCTTTTACAGCACAAATTTGACTGCCAGTAATAAAGCCACCTGAACCATGCAATGAGACTAATAAAATGGATTACATAGTTTGAATCAGATGCATGATGAAGAGTGTGTTATGTAGCCTTTTACAATTAAAAGTTAAATTGTTTAGTTTTTTGAGTCATCAGTTTCGATGAGGGAATGTTCTGAGATCTGCCACTAAATTATATGCTTTGGAAGCGTGTTGTATGAGCTTCTACAGTTTAAAATATGTTTGTACCCTGAAATATGATTTCATTAAAAACAATATAAGGTTCCATATTTATTTTCCATCCGCAATTTTCTTAAGCAGAATTACTCACTTGAAAAAAAAAGCTGTTTTTCAACTGCCAGTAACTGTCCTGAAAAATTAGCTTCTGCTCCAAAAAATGTTCATCTTCTGTTACTTACATCTTCATTATATGTGTTTTTTACAGTGAATTTTCCCAGCAATTAAAAGGCTAGATAAATTCTCTGGTATGACTGGTGTACTATTTTGCTATTAACTGGAGAACCTAGTTTAGAGTTCTATTGCTGTAACTTGTTTAATTCTGTAGTTACATCTGTGCAATCAGTTCAGTTTTGATTTTTTGCAAAGGATTGTATGAGCTGGATTCTTACAATGAACTTTGGGAGGAGTGAATGCTCTGAAGAGTGGTCGTTGCTTGATTGCTTATTCTCTGAAAACTCTCTTCTCTGTTTAGGAAATATTTTGTTAAGTTATAAAATTGGTAGTGTTGTGCCTCTTCAATATCCGGTAGTATCAAAGATTCTGCAGTTAGAACTTAATGTATCGACAATTTTGTTATTAATACAAATATCTGAATAGCTTCCAGGTGACTCTTTTCAGCTATGTTGGCTTCCTAGGATACGCAGTCACAGGGGGGAAAAAAGTCCTTTTCAATCAAATAACAGACATAGTAACACATATGTTGGCTTCAAGGAGAAGAAACAGCAGAGACTTGCAAATTTTTAGAAAAAAATATGCAAACTTCATGTGCAGGGTACTTGGCTTTTTAAACAAAGCTGCTGGGTGCAGGTGAGCAAAGTGGTGACAAATGAACTAAGAACATTTTTTCCCTGCTACTGTGAAAAAAAGTTGTGATACAGCAGGAAATTTAATCTGTCAAGGGAAAACAAGAAGGAGAAATGGATATAGTTAACCCATTTGATTCAGGACCAAATGGTTAATAGGACTTTGGCTCAGATGGTGGAATGTTGGTGGAAAGGGTAATTGCGGCCAGCATCTGAAAGCTCAGCATGTCACAGAAGGGAATCAGCAGAGCAGCAGATGTGTGCTAGGTGAGGGCTGGCAGGGTATGCAGTACTCAAGAACTAATCAGGCTGGCTGAGTGAGAGGGGACCAGGACTTTGGGAAGTTGGCTAGAAGTCAAAAGATGGCTAATTAGGTTATGTTAAAACCAGATAGGCAATTACATCTATATGGGCACTATCTGATTTTTGTGTTGCTGCCTGAATTTCTGGAACAATATACAAGTTAAATTAATAAAACTACAGAATTCTCAGACAGACATCGGGAAATCTCTACCTCTCCTCCCTTAAGGGGATAGAGGGGTTGAGATTTTATATCAATGAAAATAGGTATCATGTAGGTTTATGCATGTATGTATGTATGTACAAATATATCATAGGTATCTGATAAAATACTTTTAGTTAATAGATTTATTGGTTTTAGGAGTTTTTCTTGGGAGGTCATTTTCAGGTATATCATTTTTGTTATAGTAGAAAAGTTTTTTGGAACAGAAAATGTCACAGATGCGGGCCTGGTACAACATCTCCACATTTTGCTTCTAATTGTACATCTCCTGGGTGTTGTACATCTTTCTGAGGTCTCTTGCCATTACTTATCCTATTTTGTAATTCCATGATTCTTTTCCTCTTAAAGTAGGCCTACATGTTTCTATTATTATTATTATCAGGGTGGCCTAAGTCCTAGGGCACCTGCCTGAGCTTCCTTCTGGAAACCTGTGACCAGTGACATTGACCAGCAATCCTAAAAGAAAGTATTGTCTTTAGCAACTGGAATAAAACATTGGAGAAAAAAACAGACTATACATATATTTAGTCTCACCCGATCACTCACTTCTCTACAGACTAAGATAAATAGGTGTTCCTCTAACACTTTCAGGAAAAAAAAACTGAACTAATTTATTCTTAAAGAAAGTAAAGTTTCTGCTATGACCCACAGTGGTCTGAGTTGGCAGCATGACTCTCCTTCTCATCTTTACACCTACATCTTATGGGTATGTCTTTACTAAGCAGGAGAAAGGCTCTGTAATTATGGTCAGAATCCAGTATCACATTGCTGATCAGCTTTCTTTTTTTCATGCATCAGCATAAATCCTTCAGGTCCATCAGCCTGGAACAGGTCAGCTGGACTATCTAATCCCCCAACTTGCTATACTACTATTGGAATAGTTCAGTCTTAATGACTGGTAATCATGAGAGCTGGCCTTAAAGCTGTGCATGCTTCATGAAAAAGGATGCTGAAAATAGATGTGAGCCGATTCCCCTTATTCTTCCTTATTAATCCAAAATTCTGCTTTGGAAATCAAAAACATAAATAATATTTTGAAATATCAAAATAAGAAAATAATTCAGAGATATTTATTAGGGCTGTGCAAAGCTTCAGTCGCTGATACGATTCAGCAGAGAACCCAAATTGAATCAGGAGACCCTTGAATCTCTCCAAATTGAATCAAAACCCTCAGAAAGGTTCAGAACTGGAACCCTCAGACATAGAAACAGCTTTAAATGTGGGTGGATGGAGCATCCCACAAGAGTGCTGCAGGGTGTTTCTCAGCACACTTGGCAGCAGACCCAGAAGTGGACCAGACCTCCCCACCATTGCAGCATTCACAAGCCATGCCTGGTATCTCGAGGTATGTAAAAAACACATTTAAAGTTGTGTCTATGTCCAAATCACTGATTCTCTGAATTAGCTTCAAATCTTCAGATTCGAGAATTAACAACTCGAATCACTGTCCCTGATTTGGACCAAATCCAAACTGCACACCCCTAATATTTATTGTCACATGCCATCCCAGGAAGATTTCACAGTTTCTGTATTTGACAAATTATGTATGTATTTATTTAAAGTTGGAATTTGTATAGCCCTGGACTAAGAATACTTAAGCCTTAGTTCTTACATTCTTCTCCCTGACCTTTGTGATCTATATTGCCCTAGAGGAACAAAACAAAGGGTTTAGAGATAAATATATATTCTTAAACAAAAGTGGGACTTGATTGAAGATTTGTACCAAGAACTTTCAATTAGCATCAGAAACTGACTAAAACTAGTGGCAGAATATAGATATAAGCTCAATGTGTTGCCAGTGGTCTAAAATATAGAAAAGTCAGTGCTTGCATTGTATACTAGGTAGACAATTACAGTAATCCTGCCCAAATGTGACACATGTATGCTCAGTGTGTCCAGGCTCTTGTCCTGGAGAGAGACCCATTTTTTCTTTTCAAACCAAAAATGAAAAAAGGAAATATTATAGGATTCTTCTGCTCCCTATTCAAGGAAGTTTAATTAACAAAATCCTTGTTTTGCTGGCAGCAACTTCATTGCAGGCTATTCACTTTAAATAGAAGATGTGTTGGACAACATTTTCCGTTGTTCTGCAAAGTATTTTCCTTTTCCAAGAAGTATCACTTGTGTTTCACTTGAGTCTAACTACATTTTATCAAAGACATGATCTTCTGCAGGAA
>NW_005842418.1:326327-332270 GCF_000455745.1 Alligator sinensis
ATCCTTGTAATGGCAGTTGTTGCATAAGTAGTGAAATGAGATATACCATTTTATGAATGGAAGGGACACTCTAATGAAGGAAACAGGAATGTCTGCAGGATGGTAGACATGACTAATGAAAAAGAAAATTAAGGAGTTCAAAAAAAGTTTGGGGAAATATTTTCCATTTTGTTGGGATTTTCAGTTTTCTCCCATACAAAGGTATTTCTTGTTAAAGTATTAACACTTGGTTTTTCAAAGATGATGCACATAATTACATGTTTTGTGTGCTGCTAAATAAGAAAAATGGGTTTTACTTTTCACAATTTGTATTGCAATAGAAAAATAGCTATGCAAGACCACATACCTATTATGCTGATCTACCTATTATGCTAATCTATCTAAGTACAGCAAAGTACAGTAACTTCTTCTACTTTGCATTTGTTTCTGTGTATTTTTATCAGTCAGTATGTTTTTTTGTTATCTTTCTATGGGGTGGGGGGAGAATGGGCAGAAATAAGATCACCCTGGCTCTCCCAGCACCACTTAATGTACAAGTCATGCCTGACTAATCTTGTCTCTTTTTATGACCAGGTTACAAAATGCCTGGACGCAGGAGTAGGGGTTGATGTCATTTACTTAGACTTCAGGAAGGCCTTCGATACGGTATCCCACACCATACTGGTGAACAAGTTAAGAGCTGTGACTTGGATGACTACACAGTCTGGTGGTTGGCGAATTGGCTAGAGGGTCGCACCCAGAGAGTTGTAGTGGATAAGTCGGTATTGACCTGGAAGGGTGTGGGCAGTGGAGTCCCACAGGGCTCGGTCCTTGGACCGATACTCTTCAATGTCTTCATCAGCGACTTGGACGAGGGAGTGAAGTGTACTCTGTCCAAGTTTGCGGATGACACAAAACTGTGGGGAGAAGTGGACATGCTGAAGGGCAGGGAACAACTACAAGCAGACCTGGACAGGTTGGACATATGGGCGGAAAACAACAGAATGCAATTCAACAAGGAGAAATGCAAAGTGCTGCACCTAGGGAGGAAAAATGTCCAGCATACCTACTGCCTAGGAAATGACCTCCTTGGTGGCACAGAAGCAGAAAGGGATCTTGGAGTCCTAGTGGACTCCAAGATGAACATGAGTCGTCAGTGTGACGAAGCCATCAGAAAAGCTAATGGCACTTTATCGTGCATCAGCAGATGCATGATGAACAGATCCAAGGAGGTGATACTTCCCCTCTATCGGGCGCTGGTCAGACCGCAGTTGGAATACTGCATTCAATTTTGGGTGCCGCACTTCAAGAGGGATGCGGTGGCTACCTATAAGTTCATCACGGGGGCACGGAAGGGAATTGGTGAGGTTTTATTCACCAAGGTGCCCCCGGGGGTTACAAGAAATAATTGCCACAAGCTATCAGAGAGCAGGTTTAGACTAGACATTAGGAAGAACTTCTTCACAGTTCGAGTGGCCAAGGTCTGGAATGGGTTCCCAAGGGAGGTGGTGCTCTCCCCTACCCTGGGGGTCTTCAAGAGGAGGTTGGATAGGCATCTAGCTGGGGTCATCTAAAGCCAGCACCGTTTCCTGCCTATGCAGAGGGTCAGACTCGATGATCTATTGAGGTCCCTTCTGACCCTAGCATCTATGAATCTATAAATCTAAGGCTGATCCAAGTACAATATGAATATGGAGAAAATGTAAAATATTAAACTTTAAATTCAATTAATGGTATGGAAGTGAAAACTAATTTAAATTTATTTTTTTCATTTCTTTAGTGTATCTGGGGTGAAATATTAATAGAAATTATGAGTTATATAGATTTATTTGGTTAGGACTACACTTTGAGACGACCCAAACTAAGCTGTTTTTTCATTGAAGCCCCTGTTGTTTGAACTGTTTCTGCATCTGCTAGTACAAATAATGACTGATGTCTTAGGGCCCCTCTAGACATGCAGGTACAGACACTATACAATCTGATGCCTGATCTACACAGCCATGCTTCCTGTTATGCCACATGTACATAGCAGGAAATATGATTGTAGGATCACAAATTAGATCCCATTGCAACTTATTACCAGTTCAGGGGGAGCCTGGGATGAGTCCAGGCTCCCCTTGCACAGGAAATTAAGAACTCTTATGAGTGAGAGGTCCCTTAGCTGACAGGACTCCAGCAGCAGGGGTGTACCAGGTGTCCCTGCAGTTGGGAAACTACAGCTGATATGATCTCCCAGTTGTAGAGGCACTCCATGCTCCCTCTCACAGCTGGGAGGCCACAGCTGATTTGATCTTTGAGCTGTAGGAGTGCTTCATATATCCCTGTGGCTTGGTGCCCACACCCCTACATAAGCCTTCCCAGCTTGGAGCTTCAATCAGCTGTCAGGGCTGCCAGCCACAGGAGCTGGTGGCCACACATTCAATTAATAGCACAGTAGGAAGCAGCTACAGAGTTATTGTGCACATTTTATGGACTAACTTTGTAGTTTATGCCTCTTTTTATCATGCTATTAAATGATTGAAAGTATGGTCTGGTGATCACTTAAGATGCAATTAACTTGTTAACCACCAGGGATCCTGGTTTTCTCTGATTAAAAAAATATCCCCAATTTTCAGTTTAAGAAAGGAACCCAAAATTCACATCTTTCCATGATTAAAATGAAACACCACTATTATATTATTGGTGTTTCATTTTAATCATGGAAAAATGTGGACTTTGGGTTACTGATTTAAAACTGAAAGTTGGGGATTTTTTTATTGGAGAAAACCAGGATCCTTTCAATAATGCTTTAAGTGTAATGTGTAGATGAGGTCTTATTGACTCAAATCCCATATTGGAATCTTATAGTCTTCACATCAGAGGAACTTGGAATGGTGGACTCCAATGCGTGATTTGAGTCTATAGTTGAAAAATCAGTCTGACAGATGTAACAGGATACTTTCGTAGCTATCTAGTGTGCGGATGTAGATGCATATGTGTGTATACACACATTTGGACATGTGATTAAAAATATCAATAATTAACATTAAGAAACTAAAACTAAAAAAAAGAGTGAAGTAGTACTAAGCTTTTAAAAAAAACAAACCAACTTCAGCACTCTTGGATATATGGTTTAAACATGGTTTCTTTTTACCATATGAGTTTTTGTTTTCTTATAAAAACATTATATTGCATACACAGTTTGCAGGCACTAAGTTATATATCTTTACAGAGTTTTGGCTTGGCTTGATTTCTAAGAATTGTTGAAGTTAAATGTGAAGAAATCAGTTATAATTATTCATTATAAGTGTAAACATTCTATTCAGTAAAGTTAAATTAGTTTAAATGTGAGTGAGCCCTATTTCAGTCAGAACAAATTCTAAATCAAATTATTTTTAAACAGGCTTAAAAAAGAAAAAGCTCTAGTCTGATGCATTTAACCAGTCCTATTCTTAGAGACATTGAACTAACTTGCTTTAGATATTGTTGGGCATGTCTACATAGATGTTTATTTAGCTGACTAATTAGCTCCACAGTACACATCTTGGTGTCTACATGTACAGGGCAATTAGGCTGGAGTAAACCAATTAAGTCCACAGCAGGATAGTTGTTTTTTTTACTTTCTGGCAGCTCATGTGTAGATGCTGACATGGCTGGCTGGAACATGAGGGTGCCTCTGTGTGGGGACTGCCTGCCAGCTAGCTCGGCACTAGAATTCCCTCATGCCCTAGCCAGCCCCTCTGCAGCATGATGAGGCAGCGGTGGAGCAGCTCTGGGCTTGCAGGATGACCGCTGGGGCCCCCTACCGGCTGGGGCTGCTCCAACCCAATTCAATGTGTTGCAGTCCTGGGTGCACATTCAAACAGTGCACACAGGAGCAATAATTGCATATATAGATGTGCCCACTAGGAGTTAAACCTAAGCAAATAGTAGATGTGACTTCCTGAGAAGGCATTTTGGGGGCTTCAGATAAAAGTCTTTGGAGAAAGATCATTTTACTTTAAATGATTATGCATGGCCTGTTTATCACTGGATGAGTCTACACATGCATATTAATGTGAACCAATAAACTCCAGAGTTTATTAATGTGAAGCTTATTGCTCTGGAGTTCATTGTTCCAGGCATGCCATTTGCACATGCACATGGGACTGCAATATATTGAGACAGGTTGCAGCAGCCCCAGGTGGCAGGGGCCTGCTGGATCAGCCTGCCAGCCTGGAGCTGCTCCCCCTGGTTAAACATGCAGTGGAGGGGCTGGCAGGGGCACAAGGTGCTGTGGAGACAGCCCCTGGCAGACAGCCCTTACCTTGAAGCACCCTTGTGCCCCAGCCAGCCAGGGCACTGTCTACTACAGGTGTGCTACCGTGGAATAAATTAGTTTACTCCAGCCTAATAGGGGTGCACGTGTAGACGCAAAGTGTCTACTGCACAGCTAATTCCTGCATGAGTCCTGAGACCTAAATACTAACGTCCTTGGCTACCCCACCATGAAGCACTCCACAATGTACACACATAGCTGACACTGGGCCCTGGGTCCTGGAGAACCCCACACTCAGGTACAATCCCACAGAGCCTGATGCTGGCTGGTTACCTAGCCTGGGAAACCCGTGTCCACATGCTTGGGCACAGCACCATGGGGCACATCCACATAAGTGTGGATGTTCATTTAACTGGGGACAAGAAGCAGTGGCATACTTTGTGTTTCTACTTTCCCCAGGGAATGCTTGTGTCACATGCCCTCTGGCACATGGCAGGTTACCCTGGGTGGGATAGTGGAAGCTGGGGCCAGCTGGGGTCCTGAAGGCCTCCTGGGGCTGCTGCAGTGGTGATCCTGCTGCTCAGATCCTGGACAGCATCTGCAGTATGGCTCCAGGTGGCCAAGCTCCAGGTTTGAGTAGCGCGCACTGTGCCCGCATGCACTGCTTCTCCCCCTTTTTTTTGCATGTTTTTTTTTTTTACTCTGGGCTTTCCTGAATGTGTGGTATGTGGTACTGCAGATGTCACATACCACATGGCCATGCTCATCTGGACGTGGCCAAAGAGCCCAACCCTGGCCACACACCCAGCCAGGGAACCCTATGCCCCTGCGCTTGGGCACTGCCCCACATAGCCTGACCCTGGTTTTTGCACATCACATCTTGGTGGCCAGAGATACCCTGCCACCTAAACCATAGGATGGACCTCCCCTCTCCCCACAAAGCAGAATCCAGTGCGAGCAGCTTGTCTCTAGTGTGTTGGGATGGCAGGGGACAATACATAAGGACAAGCCTGCACAGAGGCAACCCGGTGATGTCTTCAGTTCAGCCACTGCTCATTGATAACCAGGTCATGGGCAACCAGGGTGCTTCAAGGATTTTTTGGCCCACAGCTACAAGGTCCTGGGAGAGGTGTGTGAGGGTGTAGAGAGACAGGGGGTGGGAGGTGTGCTTGCTCATGCCTGGCAGTCAATCAGTGGTGGCCCAAGTACTCAGTTGCACTTGGCAGTCTCCAAGCTGGGAGACATACTGGTATGCCCCCAACCTGCTCTTCTCCACCAGTGCAGGCAGCCTGCATGTCTACCCCTGCCTCCCCATGCTAAAGGATGAACATAGGCAGACAAGGTTCCTTGGGTTAATTTGATATCTTTTATTAGACCAACCCAAATGGTTGGAGAATAGTTATTAAGCAAGCTTTCGCGTTCAAAAACCCTTCGTCAGGCTAAGGAAGCTGCAGCAGTTGGTGTGCGCTCTTCCTGGATGGAATGAAAAGTAAACAAGCCAGGGGCTGGGCTGGGCTGGGGAGTCAGTTGCCAGGCAGATTATAATGTATCAAAAATCCAATGTGTATATTTAGTCCCTGATCTCTAGTATCCAGCAGGTTGATGAAATGGAGCTCATAGGCTTCTCTCTGGGAAGTGTTGTGTAAGTTTCCCTTGAGGATCAGGACTGAGAGATTGGAGAGAGCGTGGCCCTCCTGTGAGAAATGTGCCCCCACCGGTAATTGGGT
>NW_005842418.1:332981-339257 GCF_000455745.1 Alligator sinensis
AGGAAGTCTTCTTCCAGGTGGCTCATAAAAAGGTTGGCATACTGTGGGGCCATTTTAGTGCCCATAGCTGTTCCCATCATCTGGAGGAAGTGTTATTAAAAGTGAAATTGTTGTGTGTGGGGATGAAGTGTATAAGCTCAGTAATATCTTTGGGTCTGTATTCCTGGTTGTAATCTTGTTCCTGTAGATATGTAAGGCAGGCATGGATGCCATCCTGGTGTGGGATGTTGGTATATAGGCTGGTAACGTCCATGGTGGCTAGGAGTGTGTTTCTGGGAAGGTGGTCTGTGTTTTTAAGTTTCCGTAGCAAGTCTGTAGTGTCTTGGACAAAACTTGCTCTGTGGGTGACAAGCGGTTTTAGGATGGATTCAACAAAACCTGATATTTCCTAAGTTAGGGTCCCATGGTTGGATATGATAGGTCTGCAAGGGTTCCCTTGTTTGTGGATTTTAGGGAGCATGTAAAAAGTCCCCAGGTTAGGTAGCAGGGGGATCAAGGTCTGTAGTTTTTCTTGTAATCTTGGTGGAAATGATTTGATGGTATTGAGTTTTTTGGTGAAAAGGGGAGTAGGATCTTCTTGTAGTTCTTTGTAGTAGGTGGTGTCAGAGAGCTGTCTCTTGGCTTCCTTTATGTAATCCTCACGGTTTAGGATGACTATGGCTCCTCCTTTATCTGCTGGTTTTATTACTATTTGGTGGTTAGATCTTAGAGATTCTATGGCCTTTTTCTCTGGTAGAGAGAGGTTGTTGTGGTGGGACATGTTGCTGATTAAAGGATGAACATGTGTTTTGTTTACTACCAATCTTACCTAGACCACTTACAGAAACCCGCATAGGTTAGATCAATTCCTCCTTGGGCTTTTTGAATGTCTGTACCTGGCCTTTAAGCACGACATGCCCAACAAGCAAGAGACAAGCAATAAGGACATATGGATTTAGATGAATCCTCTCTGTTTTTAATATGTGCAAAGAGTAGGGCAGGGCAAGTTGTTAGAAGGAGCTAGGCATTGTAAATGCTAAACATTCTCAGTAGTTGATTTTTAACCTGAATAGAAAGTTTCCATTAAGGACAATTGTTCTTGCAGGTTCCACACATTTATCATCTGAAAGTTAAGCCAGTTAGATCTCAGTGGGAAAAGGTTTTTTTTACATGGGAGCTGGAAACAGCTCTGTGTGCTCAATGACTGATGGATGCAAAAACAAGATGCGTGTTTGTGAAGGCTGTTATCCAATACCTGTACTTTTTTGGATACAGACTACAGATTCCCTGTCTCCTTAGAAACCAAAGAGACAGCTAATTATTAGCTCAGGGAGGTACAGCTGCTGACTGTAAGCACCTTTAGACTGTTTTGCAGGGAAGATTCTAAGATGTTTGGAGAACAATTTAAAGAAAGCCATTGTCTTCAGATTGGAGAAACATGCATAGAGCAATATTTATTTTGCTATATCATAGAGGCAGAGAAATCATCTCTGTGAAAATGTCAGAAGGATTGTGTTTATATTTTGTACCAAATTATTAAACTGTACGGGTGCATCCACACATGCAGGCACATGCGCTTTCAGCAGCTCAAATAGGAGTGGCACAAATTTGTCCAGAGATTTTTGCCTCAGAGCATGTACCTGGACATGCATGTTGGTGTGGGGCAAGTTGTGCCACTTGGGGCAAAATGACCCTGCTTAGCTCCTCCTGGATCTGCAGCCAAGGAGAGCTAGAGGATGGGGCTAGCACCTGTGCTAGTCCCAGCAGTATAAAAACCTGCCCTGTGCTCACCTCAAGAACATAAAAACCTGCCCTGGAAAACAGCTCAGGGCTACTTGCCCTCAGGAGCTTCTGAGGCCCAGCCACTTGGTATCTGGAGACATTACCCCTTGTGCCAGCTGGACTGCTAAAGCAGCCCTAACCTGGAGTGGGCCCTTCTCCCTCTACCTACTGCATCAGTCTGGCAGTGGGGGCTGCTGCCGCCTGTGACAGCATCCTCCCCCTTGGATCTGTGACCCCACAGCTGCACATCTGCCAGACCTAGATGGGGTGCCCCCCGCTCTGCCATCTGGGCAGCTATCACCAGAAGATGTGTTCCTTGTGGTGGCCCAGTTTGTACTGTCAAAACATGTCCTCTTGGCCCCAAATGACCAAGAAGTCAGCTACCTTGTCTGCTTACCAGCTGGGTCCCCAGTGCTAGCCCTGGACAGGCTCCTCTGCCCAGGTCTCACCACTTGTCTCACCAGCAGAGATCCCGTTGTTCCCTGTTTCAAAATTGCAAATACTCTGATAAGAAACCCAACTTCTCTCATTAAAATACCCCAAATAGTGTTCTTTCACTATTAAAATGAAACACCACTATATATAGCGAGATCAGTTGGACAATGTGTTATTGATATATTTATAAGTTTAAAGCAATTTGGAAGTCTACCAGTGCCCCTATCATCGTAATAAAATGAATTCTAAATATCTATACACTTTGGCATTTACTTTTGGGTTTTTTGTCATAGAAAAATCAGAGCGACCCCCACCCTCTTTGCTTACCAGGATGTGCAGCACTGAGCAGCACTGATACACTAGTGCCCTGCCCTTGTCTCTCACACCTGTCCCACCCACTACTTTGTAGCTCTGAGCAGTGCCAGCCCTTGCTGTTCTGCTCCCTGTCCCATCCTTGGAAGACCTCAACTGGGAATTAGGGACTGAGCTGGGCCCTTTTCTCCCAGTCTGTCCTCCCCCTGCACAGACTGCTCTCTGAGGGCAGATGGGCTCTTAGCCCAGATCTGGTGGCCTCTCCGACCCAGAGGTCTCCCATATCTGTCTCTGACACCCCTGCTGCCACCTCCACCCCTCCTTCCAAGCCATCCCACCCTCCAAGTGTCTCCTGGGACCAGGAGCTCTCCCAGGTTGGGGGCTGCATGTCCCAGCACTGGTGTGGGCATGGAGCAGGGCTGTAGTTTGGCAGCCACAACCACCCCCAACAAGCCCCATACCCTCCCAAACCTCACCCCCACAAAAACCCACCCCATTCACACCTGGTTTGTGGTTGGGTATGTAGGTGAGAGGTTTGTGGGGGTGCTTTGGGGGTGTGGGGTTTGTGGGTGGATTATGGAGAGACTGTGGGTGTGGGGGGGGCTGTGTGGAGGGGCTGCTCAGGAAGGGTGGGTCCCCTGCCCCCCCACAGGGTGCAGCCTCCCCAGACAGCTCACAGACTGCCCCCCTGCAAGGCGCACAGCTCTCCCCAGCAGGGGCCACAGCCCGCCCCCCCCCACAGCTCTCCCCTGCACCAGCAGCAGCCATCAGGCACTTGGGGCCTGCTGGTACTAGAGCCCCACAAAGCACAGCATGGCATGCCCCCAGCCATCTCAGATGCAGTGCCTGTGCAGCTTGTCTCAGGCCCAACATGGCTCAGTGCAGGGCTATGCACCTTCAGACAGCACTGGGCTGCTCCAGCCATCACCCAGGGCCCCACACTGCTCACAGGGACCATGACCTTTTTTTCATTCTCATCATGCCTCATGCAGCATTTCAAACTGGTTTGTAAGAGGCACTTTGCAAGAGGCACATGAGCAGTCATCTGGACAGGCCCTTTGTGTTTCTTTGGAACCTTGTACAAACATTTTTTCTGTTATTTAAAAAAGGTATTAAAAAGTATTCCAGTAATCTCTATATACTAACTGGACCTACTCTCCTCTCTGCTCAAAGATGGGGGAAGCCCCTTAGGGCTTACCCCTTACCCCCCAGCCCAACTAGACAGACCCTGGCTGGGATCAGTGTGGGCCAGGGTGGGGGTTTAAACCGCCCCCCCCCCCATCATATTTATCAAGGCAGGCTGGGGGTCTGGCCACACTCCCCTCTTTTCTTGAGTGGGTCGGGGGGAGCCTCCACAGGCTTCCTTCCTCCCCTCTTCCCTACCAGGCAGACCCTGGCTGGGATCCGGTGCTAGAGTTTTCCTCCCACCCCCTTCTCTGCTAGCCAGGGGAGCAGAGGGGCAAGGCAGACCCTGGTCTGCTGGAGCAGACAGCACAGCACAGCCCAGGGCTGCAAAGTATCCTAGCATGATGGTGGACTGTGAGTTATCTTGAACCAGGAAGGGATCTGGAATAGAAGTTCCATAAACTGGTTTGACCTAAATCAGTTACATCTGATACTATATCCAGCAAGATTTATCTTTCTAATTTTGGCCATTTTGAAAGTGGTTTATGTGCTCTGAACTTCTGTTCTGTTATGGGTTAAACTGGTTTCTGATCATTTATTCCAATTTATATGTAACTTCTGTCCCTAGCCAATAAGAGTGATGCAGCTAACATCACATTCAGCTGTCTTAACCTTAAACTCCCTAGTCCAAATGACCACATGTCTATTTAAAGTTTGTTTGACTGAGTTAATGAAGTCTTTGGTATGAGGTTAGAGTGAAAGCCAAACTGACACCAGGTTCTTTTTGAGGATGACTAGAAGCAATTATTAATAAATACATTCAAGGTTTTCCTTTTTATTGATCTGAGGTGTGTATTCGTTATACAGAATATTAATCAATATTTCCCAAATCTATTTTAATTTCCATTATGTATCATTATTTTGCATCATCTGGGTGAGGTGCCCGCCCAGATGGTTTTCCTTTTCTAGTACCTTTCTGACCTGGCTTTTTAGTCACCATTTGTTAAGGTAGCATTTTCCTTGATAATGTTGGGGAAGAGTTTGAGCTGTGGTATTTTATAACTGAGTGTGGAGCTATTAAATCTCCCAACTAGTTTTCTGTGCTTGGAGGATCTCACATTTTACATAAGAATCCAAATAAATTGTGCTTTGAAGTAGGATGACTTATTTTTATTATCAAAGGCTTATTCTACTTTTCTATTATTTGTGGCATATTTTGTGCAAAAAAAAAAAAAAGAACTTAATATAAGGGCATTGTGACAGCCTTTCCTACCTTTACACGACAATGATAAACGTTTCACAAAATATTCCAAGTCTGCATCTCAGCCAGGCAGTCATTGAATCTGACTAGTGTTGTAGTTTACCACTTCAGAGAATGTGTTATTTTTTGTTTCTGTTGCTCCTTTGTGTTTGTGATTATAGCTGCATGAATCTTATCTCATATTGAACATAATAAGGCACTTTATATAGTCATAGAGGAAATATTTATTATTAAATCTAAAATATTGTCAGAAGAGTGTTTCTTGATTAATCTATAGTTTTTAAGTTAGATTGTTTTATATGGATGCTAATAGTGATATTTTTTTCCAGTGGAAGTAAGTAAATGAGATATGGTTATGTCCAGGGTTTTTAAGGAGCAATTGATCATCATACTTTTTGAGATGAATAAAGGACAGCTATAAGGAGTAAACAAGAAAAGGAACAAAACAGAATAGTAATATTTCAAATCAACTTTATCAATATAAATAATCTAGAAGTGAAATACATGTATCATTTTATACTGAAAATACAGAAATAAATATTTAGGTTTCACTTAAAAATACTAAATATGTTTCCCTGATTAACACAATAAGGTAATCAGGGAGTTAGTTTTCCAGAGCTGAGACCTTCCTGAAGTCATATAATTGGACTTCAGGAAGGCCTTCGATACGGTATCCCACCCCATACTGGTGAACAAGGTAAGAGGCTGTGACTTGGATGACTACACAGTCCGGTGGGTGGCGAATTGGCTGGAGGGTCGCACCCAAAGAGTCATGGTAGATGGTTCGGTTTCGACCTGGAAGGGTGTGGGCAGTGGGGTCCCGCAGGGCTTGGTCCTTGGACCGATACTCTTTAATGTCTTCATCAGTGACTTGGACGAGGGAGTGAAATGTACTCTGTCCAAGTTTGCAGATGACACAAAGCTATGGGGAGAAGTGGACACGCCGGAGGGCAGGGAACAGCTGCAAGCAGACCTGGACAGGTTGGACAAATGGACAGAAAACAACAGAATGCAGTTCAACAAGGAGAAATGCAAAGTGCTGCACCTAGGGAGGAAAAATGTCCAGCATACCTACAGCCTAGGAAATAACCTGCTGGGTGGCACGGAAGTGGAAAGGGATCTTGGGGTCCTAGTGGACTCCAAGATGAACATGAGTCGGCAGCGTGATGAAACCATCAGAAAAGCCAATGGCACTTTATCGTGCATCAGCAGATGCATGACAAATAGGTACAAGGAGATGATACTTCCCCTCTATCGGGCACTGGTCAGACCGCAGTTGGAGTACTGTGTGCAATTCTGGGCAGCACACTTCAAGAGGGATGCGGATAACCTGGAGAGGGTCCAGAGAAGGGCCACTCATATGGTTAAGGGCCTGAAGGCCA
>NW_005842418.1:339455-348645 GCF_000455745.1 Alligator sinensis
TTTCCTGCTTATGCAGGGGGTCGGACTCGATGATCTATTGAGGTCCCTTCCGACCCTAGCATCTATGAATCTATGAAAAATCAAATATTCTGTTCCACTTGTACAAGTACCTTTATTTATGCTTTGCAGAGTTTCTATTTCTTTGCTGAGATTATCAAACCAAGGTTTTCTTTTATTTTCTGTAGACATAATTTAGACCTGTTGAAGCAGATTGGCTTTCTAATTAACCTCTCACAGTATTTGCCCACATACTGTCTCTTTACTTTTGCTATGATTTGTGTTCTTGTAACTCAGATGTGCCTGCATTACCGCTGCTGTCATTAACTGCAATCCCCCCACCCTCCCTTAACCAAAAGTTTATTCCCATACCATGGGGATCTGAAAGGTAACAAATGGAATTTTCTGTTCAAAGTACAAGCATCCTATACAGAACTGTGGGCCTTCTATTTTATTTATTTAATAGCTGGAATCTGATGGTTGGCACCAAAAGCATTACAGGTCTGACACTTTTGAACTATGTGGCTCCAGACAGAACTTAAATGATTCCTTTTCCTACATATATGCAGTCCATGATGTCATTATAATGCCCTTTTTGTCCAAAGGTACTTGAAAGGTACTAACCAGAAATTCCTACAGTCTTTGCTCTTAATTGTTCACCAAACAAAACATTGAACATTCGAAACATTGATAACATGAGTTTTGTTTTGTTTGAATGTGCATCCAATTATTTCTTAAATATAGATTTTAGCTTTTGTTTAAATGATGACTACAACATATCTGTCTTGTAAAGACACTTTGGGCAATCCTTACTTGTTATATGGCATTTTTTATAGGAAATAGTTTCTAGTGCTCTAAAAGTTACATTTGTTGGGATTCTAACCCAGGTGGATTTGAGCATTTCCTTTTATTGTTATTTACTCACCAGATTTCTTGTATGTAGAATTTAAGTGTTTGATAAAAAATGGGAAAAAATTCTATTTCCCCTAGTGGACAATTGAAGGTCAGTTTTCAGCCAACTCTGAGTGACCTATTTAAAAATATAGGGTTTATTCTATTAGCGCTTATAGGATCATAACTGTCTCCATTATAGGAAAAGGATCAGCATTCAGAGATGCATATACATCTCCTAATTCCTCTAATGGGGGCAACTACTGTTGTATGCACAGGGCAAACAGTGTGAATTAAAAACAAACTGGAATCTGATCAGGGGATAAGGTACAATGCCACATTTACTGGAACATAAACATAAAACATACAACATAAAAAGAATAAAGAACAGTTAGGTTATCTCCAAAAGAGACAAGCACACACACACAGATAATTAGACAGCCCTGCAAAGTTTAAGGTGTTACCAAGTTCTAAAGTTGCTCAGGTCAGTCTGGTGGCCAGCCAGGCTGATCACGACTGATGGAGTCAGGTTTTGTTGGATGCCCCCAAAACTCCATCTTGCAGGTGGAAAAGACCCAAATCCTTGTCTTTGTGTTCATTCTTTATAGCCATAGCTGTCCGTACCAGCCTATGGATTCTTCTGAGTCAAACATGAAGGCCATCCTCCTTGTCCTGTTGACAGGCTGGGATCGGTAGGTCATGATCTTCTGGCTTTGTGGTCTGCAATCTTCGGGGGGTGGTGTCGCTTGAAGTATTCAGACATCAGGGTGAAGCACGATTTAGTATTTAGTAATCCTTAATTGCTGACTCATGTTGCTGCAGCCTTTAACCGTTAAACCACAGAAGGCTATTTTCATCTGCTGCAACAGGACTGTCTTCCTCCACGTTGACACATGCATAAATCATTCACTCTTTTGTTACCCCTTTCCACATATACCAGACATACCACAAACCTTGCATAAGTATTTTTCTTATTTTAAATTTAAGTTCTAAAGTCATGAGACCAATAGGTCAAACATATCTAAAATCATGAGACTGATATGTCCAATATATTTACGCTAAGCAATAATAAATTTAAAATAAATGGTTAATTCCAGAACACTAATAATGACTGATCAAATTATTATAAAAAGTAGATCATAACAAGATTAAATTTATCTTGATGTTTAAATATTTAATTATATAAAAAGAAAAATAACAATATAAGCAATTATAGTTACTGCAATACTACACTATATACAAAGAGGGAGTAATGGAATTACTGTTATACTTTAGCCATGTAACTTAGTTAGTTTCAAGTTGCACACTGGTCTTCTGTTAGATTAAATATAATTTTGAACTTTCTGGCCATCATTCCATGAAGCTTCTGCTTACCTGTGGCAAGTTTTATTTATTTTTATTTTTACATTCTTAGTTAATTTGCAATCCTTTCTCATTATTGGCTGGCTTTATGACTTGGCCAGCATCTGGAATCTTAACATTTTAAGCAGTTGCCCTTTGGCTTAGAGTATATTGAAACTTGGTCCATATTTTTGTCCACCTTATATTCCATTGTCTTATTTTTATACATGCAAAACTTATAAAGGTAGTTAAGATGTGAAGATGGGTCCCCAGCAGGTTTTTCAAAAGCACCTAGGCACCTATGACTCATTTGACACTTTTGACAATACTACCATTGTCATAGGCAGTCGTGTATCTTTAGATGCCTAAAATCTGGAGCTGTTTCCAATCTTTTTTCTTTGTTTTCCTGTCTTCATATTAGCCATAGGTTTTCTTTTTAAGCTCTTTAAAATGTTTAACTTCCGCTAGTCGTGCCAACACTTCAGACATAAATGCTTGCACTATACTCCTCCTTTTTTTATATCTATGAATTAGAGACCTATCCCTTTCTGATGATCCATATTGAGTTATGCTAATGAAATCAAAATATCTTTCATTTAATGACTTCTACTTCTTGAATTATCACCATCTATCTTGTTTTTGTAGACTGATGTTTTAGTCCAGATACTTTTTTTCATTTTCTTTTAATTCCAAACCACATTCTTCTTTGCTTTAGTCTGAAAGTATCTTTAGATCACTTGAGTTAATAAAGCTCCTCTTCGCTATCTAAAGTCCATTTAATAAACTCTCCTGGATCAGGGGGGCAGCTCTAGTGCCATTTCTGTTAATCCAAGCAGACTGTCATTACACAACGCATGCCAATATTGCAAAAGTATCAAGTATACATAATTGCAAAGGGAAATATTTGAAGGAACTTAATATTCAAGGGCAGATTCCAATTTTCTTTTTCTTCCTGGTTAGTATCTGGTACCCCCACAACTATCATTGAAACCAAGGCAATAATAGGAAAGTCAGGAGAAAAGTGAAAGCTGATAGTGTGTCTTGAGGGAGGAAAGAGGGTCTTTTCTAGGCATAGGGGGGGATTGTGATTGATGGAGGTGGGGAAAGGGAGGAGGAAATCAAGGGAGAAATAAGACAGAAGACCTAGAAATAAGACAAGTGAGGACAAATGAGTAGGTCAAATAAGTACAGCTTTGGAGATAGACAGGAGCAGAAAATGCCTTGTAAGCACCAGCAAGGAATTTGAATCTTGTATATATTCAAAGCTGGGTAGTCAGTGGGAAGGGTCATTTTTTCTCCTACAGATAAAAGGTTTCTGAGGTGTAAGATGCATGCAACATAATAGCAATACTTCTTATTTAATTCTTTTGACATCTCAATCCTTCTTTAAATAAAGCTGTTTTGTATAATAACAATAAGGTTTTCTACAAATGGAATAGAAGTATTAATATTATAGGACTTCATGTTCCTTTCGAACAACTAGAATTAAGTAACAATGCCAATTGCTATCCACTTTACCACCATGAACATTAACATGACAGTAAATGATACTTCAATGCAATCTTCTGTTCTTCTTATCAAGTCATGCTGAGAATTACTTATTAGGAAGGCTTACAAGTGTTAATGAATTGAAATGTGTTTATTTAGGGATATGGTTTGTGAATACAATACAGAGTTCACTAAGATATGAATGCTAATATTTTCATGGGGATTAATTCTCAACTCTCTCTGTCTCTGTTTTTCTCTCCTTCAAACATATATATGCACACACATGGACCCAAACAAATATGGGAATATATTAGAGGATTGTAAAGAAGTTTCCTAGTTGGTATGTATGTGTTTACTATATCAGTATCATTACTGGTACATAATATCACACCTTAATGTGATGTAAGATATCACACCATCTAATGAGTATTGCTCAATAATGTTTAACTGAATAGTGTTATTGTTAATCTCAAATCTCAAATAGCACGTAGCCAGATGACAGTAAGTGAGAAAAGAGTTTGTGTAATGAATGTCAACCAGTGTGAAGTAAGGTTTTACTTCCATACTTAATAAAATGTATATTAATAATGTAAAAAGTCTATGATCTAAATCATGCTAAAATATATCAATTTCATCATAAAAGATTGTTGAGGGTAATATCTTTTATTGAACCAACTTAATGGTTGGGATAGACTTAGGCAAGCTTTTGAATGCTTCCTCTTACATATTTCCTAGACAACTACAGCTAAAACATCACTCTAATATTACCAAAACATAGAGGTTCCATACTTTAAAAGTGTCTTTGTTAAAAACGTGCAAACTATAAGACTCACCCAAGAAAGCTACAAGCAGGAACGTTTAAGACTACATAAAACAGATTCATTTAAAAATATTCTTTGCTTGAGTAAGAGCTATGGTTGGGGAGGAGACACAAGCGTTCAGGCTTTAAATCTCATCTAAGCCTTAGTTGTAGAACCATATTCATAGAGATACAATGAAAAACTTTATTTCATGTAAACACCACCTCCCCTGAACAATTATTAGAACATCAACACTGACTGATGAAAACTGATTTAATTTTTTTTTAGAAAGAGGGATAGTATAATTCAAAAGCATTGGCTGACCTAGATTACATTCCCATTTCTGCTAGCACGGGACCCAATAAATAATTGTTTTAGAAAAATCTTCTACAGCTCTCAATTTGGAACCTAAGCTTTCTAATACCATCCTATTGCAAAATAAATCTATTTGCCTGTTCATTATCGTTGTACAATTCTTTATATCATTGTAGAACTAGATTAAGGCAATTGATGCATAAATATGCTGGCTACAAATTGAAGGGGGGAGGTTATCTTAAATATACTTTGAAGATAGAAATTCAAGTGTACTATGGCATTATGGGTATAAGACATTTAGGATAAAAATGTAAGGGAAGATCTTAAGTACACATTCTTCATTTAATTTTTTCAATAAAGATTTGAAGAATAATAGCTTTGCTAAATTTATTTTAAATGTTCCATGAATTTGAGAATAATCTTCTCTTTCATTTCTTCTGAGAGTGTAAGCATGTATCACGATCCATATTGCATAATGTACAATAGCTTTTATAATGCATGTACCAAGTGAGCTTCAGCAAACTATTAACAAAAAGATCATTTCAAATGGTAGTAGCAATGAGGCTTTGGAAATTCAGGTACAATAGCAAAAGCAATAAAAATGATTAGGCTAGGATTTTAATTCCTTTCTTATGCACTAACTACAAGAAGTCTATTTGGTAGTGCTTGCTTTGCTTTTATTTTGAGGCAATGGTAGCAATACTGTGTGGACTGTGATTATGGCTATTAGAAAGAAAGCATTTAAAAATCATTCAGATTTGATGTGTGTGCATGAATACGTTCAGATAAGTGTCTGAAAGTGTTTGTTTATATGAATTCAGTGTTAAAAACAGCTAATTTTCTCTAATGCTGATGAATGGATGGAACATGTTTGAGTAATGTCTTCTTTCTCTTTGCCCTTCTCCCTGATTTACCCACGTGAAAAGATCAACTTCTGATTTCTTTTACTTCTCATGCTGTTCCTGAGGCTGAGCGCCAATGGGGATAGGCACAAGGAAGGAAAGCAAATTATTTTTATAGACGAGGTTGGGTATGGGGAAAGCACAAAACTGAAATGCATGAAATGCACGAAAAAAGGACATTTCAAGTAGAGGTGTGACCTTGCCTCAATACCAGTGCTTCTCAATTAAGTTGCCATGGGGTCTCATGAGATCTTTTCAAGGGTACCGTGGGGTGCCACTAATATTGGAAAAGAGGTTTTGGGATGGGGCACTTTTTTCATTTTTTTTGTCAAAGGCATAACAGAATGTAATAGCTGGAAGTTAAAGTTAGACAAAAACAACCTTGGAAAAACATGTAATTTCCTAGCAGTCATGACTGGAATAGAAGGCCCACCACCACTTAGAGTTTTTTTAATAAGATTACATATCTTCTGGAGAATATCTTTTTCACCAGTTACTGGTAAAACTATCTGAAGCTTATACATGTGGACAGAACTGCTACTCAGTCTAGATGATTAGGATGGTTCAAAACTTGCAGCCAGTGACTGAATTTATGAACCCCTTTGTTAGTTGCTGTCCTTCATGGGGCTTGCAGAAATGTTGCTTTGCAATACTTTCAGCATATTGATGTCATTCTTAATTTCATGGCTAGCAATAGCAGTGAAATGGACAAGCACAGCATTTTCACTGAGCAAATGCAGATCTTTATATGGGAAAGAAAAATATAGAATTTTTTTCAAATGCTTGGCTGGTATTTTGCTCACATGGCCAGGGTCATGGTGATTGCCAGATAAGGAATGAGGAAAGAGTTTTCCTTTAGGTAAGATAGCTGGAAACATGTCGTTTTTTCACTGTTTTTTGCTGTCCAAATTATCAGCTAAGATCATCTGGACAAATCTCATGCAATTAATTCCTTGCCTCAAGCATTAATAATATCTTGGTCTCTCTGGCTGTCTTTCAATAGGTCATACAAGTTTAGTAACTTGATGACTGATTTTTTTTTTTTACCCTAACTAAAGTCATTGAGCTCAATATAGGGGTATTTGTATTAACTTTAATGGATAGTGATATAGAAAGGTCAGTTTAGATTATATATAAATGCTTGTTTCAGGTTGAAAGTATACAGCTAGACAATCAACAGCAAAGTAGGACAGGCAGGTAACCATGAGAAGCTGGTGAATAATCATAATGTTTCCATCAGCATAACATGTTTTTCCCTCACAGATATCTGAGCATGGTCCACTGAACAGAGTGAACAATCACATCCCAGATATTATTTTATGTAATATATCCTGTGACTGCCACTTCCTGATACAAAGCATGGAATCATAATCATGGAATTTAATGTCCTATGTAGCACCAAGGTTGGAGTCACTGTTACAAAAATCTTAGGTTAATACTCCAGGAGGCAAAGAAAACAGTCTGCAAAAATTAATGTGTAAAGCTGTGCCTTGCATTTAAATATAATATGATTACAGTTGCAGATGCAAATGCATTAAAGTTTTAATGTATAAAATGACAACTGTATGGTCTTGTAGTGTTTTCCATATCCATTTACCTGGTTGGCATATGAACTATTCAAAGTTTGAGTTAAAATACTTTGGAACGTATTCCCTGCTCCTCCAACCCCCAATCTTCCTCCCCTCCTCCTCCCCCATTTGGAATGTGTTTTGGTTTTTTTTTTTGTTTTTTCCTATTTTCGCTACTGGTCTTGCCATGGTGATTTTGGAAATACATCTCCTGTTAGGAAAATACAGCTTGTTATGCAAAATGCTTAACTTTATAATTAGAAAGTATGAATAATAGTTGTAGTTCAGTCCCTGAATTGTATTCATATTTCATTTCCTAACTTCCTCCATCAAGGCTTAATCAGAGGAAAACTTATTCTGAATACCAATGAGTGAAATGGGAAATATTTCAAAATCATTTCTATATTACTTCCAGTGATGGCCATGCAGAAAATAGAAAACTAGCACATCACTTCTTTTTCAGAGGAAAAATCTTTCTAATTCTAACCTCCCTAAATCCCGTTGATAAGAAAGGTTCACACACCTTTTATCTAAAATTGACATTACAGACAAATATGAACTTCCTTTTTTTATCTCCAATGAACATGGCCTAATTCCAGCAGGAACTTCTTCATTTCTGTTTCTGTATAATCTATGGTATTGAGATCATTAGGGAAATGATATCACAGCTCACTATGATATGTTCCAAGATTGTAACTGCCTTGGAAAAGCACTATAAAAGGACCCAGCTGCAATTTGCTGCAAACAGATGTGTTCAGGTTGGGAAGTTTGTAGCTGAATAACAGAATGTGTTTTATTTTAAGATGAGCTTTGTGAAGTCTTTCTCTGTACCTAATATCCATATTTTAAAATAAATAGGAGCATGAGATTTATATAGGCATAATGGGGCCCGTCTCCCCACCCCCAAGTTCTCAGTTTTCCAATGGCAATTTGCAATTGTTTTCCAACCACTAGAGGTGGCCAGAAGAATTCGAATTTCTTTTTTGGAAGTTGCTGAATCATAAAAATAGAACTAGTTTATAGAGAAAATGTGATATCAATGAAAGCCCAATGGCATGTAGGCAGAATTGTATCAGAAAGCTGCCTGGTGTCCTGCCAGCTCATCTCTCCAGCTCCTCAGCAGCTTGCCTGCCAGACTACTTCAGAGCCAGAGATCCCTGGGCTTCCAGCACAGCTCAGATAATCAGTTTATGATGCTGCTTGAATGTTTCCAGACTCAAGAACTTGGTCCAGACATAATTTTATGTGTTATTCAGGCAATCTATAGGGGTACCGAATCTGCTTGTAATTAGCCAGGTGAGAATTCCCTTAGCAGGAGGTGAATTCTCATATGATCTGATGTAGGTCTGATGTACCCAGCTGCTCCAGTAACTGATCTCCTGCCCACCATGTTAGGGATGGGGATTATGACCAGCTGTCATAATTTAAAGTAGCTTTTAAGTTTCTGTAAATTACAATACGGACAGCACAGACATTGGCTCTCTTCTCTTACCTAGTAATCCAGAAATCTGACTGTTGAGAGAAGTTTTGGGAAGTGTGGGGGGTCATTTATTTGTTTGTTTGTTTGTTTTTAGATAGAGATACTTGTTTTATTTCATTTAAGTTTCCTTTATTATGAGGCGAGGTTTTCTGGAGATGTTTCATGTCTCCTCTACATAGTCAAATGGGATTTTTAAAATGGGAGGCAATAAAATGTTTCAACAGTTTGCTGTGTTAAATGTATCTTCTTATGTTTATTTGTAATTTGGCAGTTGCAAATATACCCAGCAACTGTTGCCCAACTGTAGATGAGGGATGTTGTTTCCACAACTAGTCTTACATCTCTCAAATTTTAATAGAACCATTTTCTTGCATGTTTTTTTCATTGTGTCATGAATAAACACTCTTT
>NW_005842418.1:348676-370613 GCF_000455745.1 Alligator sinensis
TTTCTTATTCCCTTCTATACTAGGAACAGTTGTAGAGACGTGTGAAAAACACCTGAGACTGGATATTAATTTTCATTGGACTAACTAATTTGATGTGGATTTTTTTTTCAAATGTATTTAGATATTGTCATTGTTGGAACATGAGCACTGCAAACAGATGCTCCATAGGTTTCTGATAGAAGAATAAACTTTCTTACAGACAATATTAGAATGGAGTCTGGAAAATGAGACTACTGAGCTGATGTTAGAGATCTCTGAGGAAAATTGTAGACTGAAGAGTGCATGTAATACAAGAAAAGTTTAAGCACAGAAAGGTGAGATGAGCCTGAAATCTGAGTTAAATGAATAAAGAGTGAGAGCTACAGCAGAGGGGGAAAGGGTGAGAGGCTCTGGCAACAAGAATATAAGCTCCAGAGGTAATTTGAAAGATGGAGACAGTGTTCATATAGAAAAGGATGCCTGTATTGTCTGTGCACCAAATAATGTTATATAGATGTAGAATTCCCATAGTGGCTTAGTGCCAGGGCTATATCTCCAGGGTGCAGCTAGTACTTAAGACCATTTCTCAGCTCTTTGTACCAAGGATGGGCTGCTTAGGATGTCTTGTAAATATGTTTGGCATGCTCATTAATTAGGGACTTGTGCACCCGGAAACTGGCTCATGCCTGAAATTGAGTTCATGCTCCCTCATGTAAACCATAAGATTTGGAAGTCTTGAAAAGAATTTTGTGCAATGCATCAGTGGAAGACCTTATGCTTAAAAGGTGTTACAAATCTGTAGTTGAGTCATGTGATCTTTGAACTTCTGAATGACATAGAAGGCCATTTTAAACTAGAAAGGACTATGGTGGTCATATAGTTATAGGCTTACAATGGGAGAGTTTTATTTGTAAAGTCATATATGTATAAAAGTTCCCCTTTGTAAACCTATTCCACACTGCTTGAGTCTCTGGAAAACCATTAATGTTCTTACTTTTTTGAGTGGGGAGGAGGAGAGGCCATCCACTTTTTGCTCACCTAGCACCTACCAGTTAGTGCATTTAATCAGGAGAAATGTGGGTTCATAGCCCCATTTAACTTAAGAAGGTTTGACTCCATATTTCCTGCTACTCATGAAAGTTGTCTAACCTCCAAGCTGCTGAGTATGCAGAATAGCATCCTCTATCCCTCCTGTTGAATTTGGGCCTGGGTTAAAAGGGATAAAAAAAAGTCAGAGACCAGAAGAAAGCAAGCAAGGTGAAAACCTGGCTCTGTAGGCCAGTGAAGAATGTACTCTCCCAGGAGTTCTAACCCCTGCTCCTAATATTTTAACTAACAGCTACGTAATGGGCTACAGCGTCTCTCTCTTTTGCAACACATGCCACTTTTTGATCAAGTGATCACATATGCTCAGATGTCCAATAGGATGTGGACCTATTGGTTCTTCTGGAGCTCTCATTTTTAAAAGACAGAGGATTTTTTTTTCTAGTTCATTGACTGTGACCTGCAAAACCACAATCTTAATTAATAAGCTAACTAGTATTCTTTGCTTTAGCAAACTCATTTTAGAGATTGACATACCATTGCTGTTCTTTTATTCATTCCCTAGTTTTACATTTTATACAAACACATATGCTTTACCAAAGTGCATTTCAACAAGCTTTGTGTAGCTGGCAAATATTAAATAGCTTAAAATATCCTACTACAGGTTTCCCTCGTTTTATGCTATACATGAGTTCCTGGAAAATGGTACATAACTTGAATTTGCATAAAGGGAACCCACTTTACAATGTAACAAATAGGGATATGTTCCACGACCTCGACTGTACTGACCCCCAGACTCATTTCTACCACTTTTACGAGACAATTTTGTAACAGCAGAAAGTAGACACAAGCACAGGGTGGTGGTGAATATTATCATAATGGGGATGGCAACTACAGAAACACATCACAGACCACGAGCAAGGAGCACAGATCCACACAGGAGACTATATTTTGGTGTGCATCATTCCACAATGCACTGCACAAAGCAGCTGACTGTGGGCTTCCACCACACTGATTGCATAAGAGTGAATTTACCTAGCATATAACAAATTTTGGTATTAAAAAGGTCATCGCATATGAGCAAATTCACACATATAGAACCTGCATAATGTGAGGGAAACCTGTATAAGTTTTTGTAAGTTTATCTTCTAAGCTTTCTTTTTGACCTCTCATATGTAACATACAGCTATGAAGGCTCAACATTTTTCCATGTACCAAACTCGGGAAAATATGTAACTTTAAAACAAAATCATTGTTTAACTACATTGAATGTAGCCCCCAGGACAGGAAAAGAGGAGGTCTTGGAGTGCGTCATATCTGTTCCTTGAGGATCTATGGCATGCAAATAATTTGGCTTGACATAAAAATAACCATGATAAGGTTTATTTGTTACCTTTTCTAAGACATTTTTTTCTTCTTTTCAGATAAGTTTTATATTTCTTTTGTTCTTCCTCTCTCATGTTTCAACAGATATGTCTTAAAGACACTTTGAATGAGTGAGGCATTGAAATACTCAATAATTATTATTACTTCAAGGCCTTTATCTGGTGAGTTGGAATTGCTCTCTAGATCAGGAATGCTTGAAAGACTCTGTAGAAAACCAAATACACTCAGAAACAGGCTGTTTGTGGCATTTGAAGTGCTTATTCAAGGGTCATCTCTTTCAAAATGAAAGTTAATTATACTGAAGTTTATTGTTCAAGAGTGCCAACTATGTTCTAGTATGTCAGTGTGGGCAAGAAGTCTGTTATTCTGTGTAATTCTGTTGGTAGGTTGTGAAGGCAGGGAGAAGAGTATTTAGCAGTGCGGCTAGAAATGGATGGAAGAAAAGATAGATCTATATCTAGATAGATAGATAGATTTGTATCTATATATGTATATATAGGAATAACCTTACTTTCTCACTGGCAACCATTATTGAAGTGGAGCACTGCACTTGAGTATATTTTTAATTTGTCTGATAGGCATGCTTATAGAAGAAATTCTGGATTACGTATGTGCATCCTCCACTGTGTACTATTATATTGGAGGTCAGATACTCTTTTGAGAAAGTTTGAACGAATCAAATTAAAATTAGCATGACATTCACTTTATTCAATGTATTACAAAACAGAACTAGAAGGTTTAGATAATGATATTGTTTGGCTGAACATCCCAACATCTATAGTTTTTGTAAAGAGATGTCCCTATGTGCAACACAACTTCTAAGATCTATTTTTTTTAAATTACACTATTGGCAAAAGATAAAATGCTTTATAAAATATTAAGATATGCATCCATCTATATCACTTTCCTTGTTAGACTGTCATTGCAGTCTCAATTTTTGTAGCAGCCCCCAGTTTTTTTGTCTTGCTCTAAGTGCTCATCTGACAACATGCTAACAAAGACAGAGTCTCTTATTTACATCTCATCACATAATAGATGCATCCAGTGATGACTTCTTTAATATTTTAGAATATTACCATGTTTGTAGTTCGGACAAGACAAAGCCCCTTGTTTTCTCATTGTCACCTTGAGAAATGGACCAGAACTATAGTCTTTTTAATGAACATTTTCACGTTTCTCATGCAAGGCAGAGATTTGACTTACAGTATCAGAACTTGCTTTGTCTTGGTTCCTTCTCAGATCACAAACCAGAATTTTTTTTTTTTCAGATGTAGGCTATTTCAGTTTTTGAATCCTCATCTAAAACCTGTTCTAAGTTTTAGCACAAATTCGTCAGCCTATATCCTATATCTACTCCATGAAAACATGCTTCTACAAAAACTTGATATTATTTTTTCTCGTCAGTTAGGCAACAATGATGCAATAACAATGCATCCAAAATTTGGTTGAATAGTGATGAAGCTTTTAATAAAGCTTTTAATGAAACTTGTTCAATACATAAAATAAAAAGTGCAGCTTCAAGAACATGCAAAGATCGAGGTTCAAATTTATTTTAAAATTTGCTTATCACTCATTATGAAATGATAACAAACCAGAAAATAGTTTTTGCAATGGAGCCAGCTAACTCAGACTTAAAATGTAGAGTTAAACCTATAGCAAATCAGATCCCATTCAGTAGTATTTAGCTATGTTCCATTTCTTCTGTCTAATTTAGTCTGACATCCAGGTAAATCAGTGTCAAACTATAAAAATCCAGTTTTTTAGAAAATATGTAACCTGACATCTGGACAGTAGGTTAGCCATAGTGAAAGGGTCTCGCTTGTCCACTGTCATTTTATAGCTTGCCTTTTAAATATGCAGTATTGTCTTACCAAATTTGTTTCTCTTGTTTGTCACAAATGTTCTTAGAGATTATATTTTTGGAAGAATTCCATTATTTGAAATAATTTTTAAAATGTCATGCTGATTTTTTTTTATCTGGACCTATAAACTGTAGTATGCCAATTAAAATGCACATATATAGAACAGGATTTTCAAAATCATTCAATGTTGGCTTAACATTTTCCATTAAAATTAATGGCAAGCCTTCATTTAACTGTAGTGGGCAACATCTTGTCACCATCTCTCAAGATTATATCCTGGATCTCATGCTATTTGATGGCTTTCTTAAAGTCCCCCCACCAGTTAATATCAAAAGTGCTCTGTGGCACATTAACCAGACATATTTATGGGTGCATCTACATGTGCAATTAACATGTAACAATGAACTCCGGTGCAGTTTGCACTAAAGTTTATTTCTCCTGGGCACAGCATTTGCATATATGCCCAGGACAGCAGCACATTGAGCTGGGGTAGAGCAGGCCCCAGGCTGGCAGGGAGTACAGGGGGTCAGTCTGCCAGCCCAGGGCTGATCTGCCAGCCTGGCTCAACGTGCTGTGGAGGGACTGGCCAGGGCATGAAATTGCTATAATGTGGAGCTAGCCAGCAGGCAGTTATCACACTGTAGCACCCTCGTGCTCCAGCTACCCCTCATCACTGTCTACACACGTGTTTTGGAAGACATAACTACTCTGATGTAGGATAGTACTTGTCCAAGACAGTACTATTCTACAGTGGAGTTAATTAATATGCTGCATCCTAATAAGGGCACACATGTATACGGTGATTCTCTATTGTGAAGCTAATTACTCAGATCCACAGTAAAGTGCATGTATAGATACATCCTTTGTATTTAAACAAGGGGAGTACTGTAATTTAATTAACTGGACTTCACTAAAGCCTTCCACATGGGAAATTATTGGTTATGTGAATATGAGGACTTGGTATAAAAATTGTAAGCGATGTGAAAAACTGTCTAAAAGAGAAGAGTACTCAGTTGTGCTGAAATAAGAATTGTTGAGCTCTCAATTTGAAACCTAGTGAAGCTAGTGAAATTCCTCAAGGATTAGTCTTTGGCTTGATCTTGTTTAATATTTTCATTAATGGCCTTGGCACTAAAAGCCAGAGGTATTCTTATGAAACTTCCAGATAATCCAATGTAGGGATGGAAGTAACAGATATACAATAACATTTAATGATATAAAACAGAATGCTTAGGGACTAATAACAAGTCTTTTTGTACTAAAATTGGAGCAGGTGAGGTTACCAGTAGGAAACAGATGAGGAAATCAGATGGGTGTATTAGCTGATCATAGAACGACCACAAATCATCACTATAATATAGCCAGGGAAGAGTGGCTGCAGAAGAGTAACAATGGACTAGAGGGCAGAACTGACTCTTGGGAAAGGAGGCAGAGGGACTGGGAGGATAGTTATGGCAAAAGATAGTTGGACTGTAGACGTATAAAAGAAAAAAATAGATAGGAATTTTGTTTAAGGGTGAAAGGTATGGCTGCTGTTTGGAGAGCAAACACATGCCTGAGGGAAAAAGATTAAACAAACAATTATTTATTATTTGTTAGTAATAATAGCATTAATAATGATAAAAAGTGAGGGTTAGTGGGAGAAAATGTAAAATAAGTACATACCATAAATCTCCGCTGAAATATGTGAGATGAGTTTCTATGTTGACAGTTTAGTAAGGCAAGAGTTTTCTGCAGTCATTTAACCAACCCTCAGTCTTGCCACTACATGTAGTTGTATAAATACTTGTAAACCAACCAATACACAGAAAATTGTATGTCCTCTCATTTGGCTATGTTTGTAGGTAAGTCATTAAATTTAAAACACAGTAAAACATTACTGGATGAGGTTTTCATTAATAAAATGAAGAATTTCTCTTAAACGTCACTTGGGTGTTCCCAGGTATAGCTTCTTAGATATCACTAGCCTCTACCAGAAAGGGATCTGCAAGGCCTTTGGGGAAACAATGTTATCAGAGCATTAGCTGCAGTAAGAGGGTGTCAACAATTTTCTCAGAAAAAGCGGACAAAGCAGTGTGAATACAGATAGAGGAAGGAGCATGCTTACCTGTGCTGTTTTTCTAGTATAAGAGATACTTATTAGTACTAATGAGTATGTGTTTTTGAAGGCTAAGTATTTTGCTCATTGGGATTCTAAGGTAAAAATAACTTGGGGACGGCTGCAGAGAAGCAGCAGTCATGTCCTCTTACCTTGGCATTCTGTGTTCCAGAACAAATGACACAGTTCTGGAGGATAAATCTAAAGTTTTTCAGACAGCTGTGAGAAGGGGCAGTCACAGCTCATTTTACACTGTGACAAGGCTTCTTAATAACATTTAATCCCTTAACACCAGACAATGTTAGTGCTTGGATTAATAGAACAGGTTGCTTGTTCAGCCTTTTTGCACCCCATAGAGATTATATTGCTCTTTGAAAATCTGAAATTCTTAATTCCAGAATATGTTTTGAATTTAAAAATCTATCTCACTCGAAAAGACTCTCATAAAAAATAATTAAAATGAAGTAATCTGTACAAGGCTACTAACTTTAAACCCATACAGGCAAACAAAAAGGGAAATACAGAGCAAACAAGCAAGTAAACATCATTAATCTTTAACTAATATTTCTTGTGAGCCAAGAACTTCAGCAAAGGAACCAGCACTGCAAGAAATATTAATTCCAGTAGATGGCACTCTTATACTGTGCATGAACTGGCAAAAGTTTTATTGCTGTTGGTTTCTATGCTTATACTTCCCAATTTGTTCAAACTATGTAATTGTTACCTATATATAGCGAAAATGGGTTCAACTGTAACATCTAGTTATCTTGATGCAAAATTTACAGTAAGAAACCTAATTTATGTTAAGGGATATATCAGCAATAGAATGGGATCATTTTCTTTAACTAAGAATGACATATAAAGCTCAATATATTTAATTTAAAAATATATTTAGCAATGGCATGCATTAGATCAAGCCTTGAAGATGCAGATATATTTATTTTTCTACCGAATGTAGCACTACAGAGGAAAAAAATTATAGTAGTAAAAAGATGAAAATAGATTCCTGAATATTATGGTCCATCTTTAAATGTCGACTTCAGGGGATACCTTGGCTACCCACAATCTGTAGGTCAGTCTTCTCAGTAACTGATAGGATGATAATCAGGATTTTGTTTTGTTTTTTTCTTGGATATTTTTAAAGACATAATACTGTATATCCATTTGAAGTCAAGCCTCCTTTGTACGGTGCAAGGTGGTGAAAAAAGAATAGATAGAGAGTCTTTCAAATTTTTAACTACAAAAAATTATTCTATGGTAACCGTTTGTATAAAATGTTACAGAGATGCTTTGTATTTCTGATCTATAATAAAGTTTGCAATCAGTATCCCAAGGCAGTATGAATCTTTTCATAGCCAATTAGTATCCTAAATGATTTTCACCAAACTGACTTGTACAAACCTCCTCTAAGTATAACATACAGCTTTAGCACATATATTCCATAAACCTGTGCATGCTGTAACACAAGAATGGAGAAATGCAGTGGCCATTAGAACTGTAAAATAATGGTTGTAACCTTAAATATTTGGGAATGGAGCAAAACAGAGGAAAAGGTATTTCTAATTATGAAATAAATGAAAGGTTTGCATCTGATAAACCATGAATATTATTGCCTCTTCCCAACCCCTCTCCCCCTCCACACTCTTATATTTGCTCTTTCACCAAGAATGCAATCCTAATGGGATGGGTGATTGTTTTCCCTGTAAGGTATAAATCTTCTGACACATTTGGATGCACATTTTTTGTTTAATTTTCAAATGTCAAAGACCTGGATGAAGTACCATTTTATATGGTATTCCTTCCCACCTCCTCTTCCCAAGGTCCTGTAACCAATTTGTTGGCCTTTACAAAGCCTTATAAGCCTACTTTACAAAAATGTATGGTGTCTAGTCTAATGGTAACATTATGGCATGGGACCAGATGTGGAGCAGCGGCAGCATGGGGTGGTGGGTTGTGGCGGCAGCCACCACATGCAAGCTGTCCCACTGCTCCTGGGGTGGTAGGTGGTTGTGCTCTGTCCCCGTCCACTCTGTCTCCATCATACTTGTCAGACAATTCACTAGTATCTATATATTAGTGGTTGTTCATTTCAATTGTGGGAAAATATGGATTTTTGAGTTATTTTTTTAAACCTGAAAATTGGGTATGTTTTTGACCAGAGAAAACCAGGATCCCTGGTTATTACTAACTGAATGGCTATACAGTGATAGGCATATAAGAACATTTAGCATTATGCATTAAGAGTCAGACACCAGGCACAACAATACAAAACTAGGCATCAGGCATTAAAGCAAAAATTCTTTATTCAGCTACATATTGGGCACATTTACTGCGGAGTAGATTAATTAGCTCCACAGTAAAACATCACGTACAGCCGAATTAGGCCACAGAAAACTAATAAACTCCACTGCAGGGTAGTATTTGTAAATACAAGTACTATCCTACTTCATAGTCATTTACTGAACAGCAATGCGTAGAAGCTGATCTAGACATAAATTGTGCCACACTCCTACCTGCTGCCTAGCCACATGGCTCCGCAGCTGCAGGAGCCTTGTGGCCCAGCCAACACCTCTGCTGCCTGAGCCAGCCATCCACTGCCCAGGCCTGACCCCCGTGCCCTCTGCCAGCCTGGGGCTCCCCCGCTCCTCCCCAAACCCAGGCCACACTGCCACCACTAGCCAGAACCTAGGGATGACCTGTGTGCCCCCTGCCAGCCTGGGGCTGCCCCTGGACAGCTGCATCCTGAGCCTGGAGTTCTCTCTGGCTCCTGCAGGAGGGGAAGAGTAGAGCAGAAGCAGCCCAGGCCTAAACTGCTCCTCTCTGGCTCAGTTTGCTGCTGTCCCAGGCACATGTGTAGATGCTGTGCCTGTGAGTAGTTTACTGTGTTGCAAATTGCTCCACAGTTTATTTAGTCACATTAATTGCATGTATAGATACACCCATTGAGTCTTATCTGAATGGGAGAAATGAACAGTGCTTTAAGCATAAGCATTTGGCTAATTAGTCTATCTCTGTATAACTTAATGTAGTAGGGTTGGAAGAAGGGCACTTGCTGCCCCAAACCTTGCTCAACTTCTCTTCCTGCTATATAGTTTGTTCAAGATATCACATAAAATCCTTGCCCCTGTGATTCATTACTAGGCAGCTGATTGAGTTGGGGTGTGTATCATTTAGGCTCCAGATCCAGCCCTACTAACAACCTGACCCACCTTAACTTCATTGGAAACTACACTTCTTGCCCCATGTAATAAAAAAATGTTATAAAAATATTGCATATGCAGTAACTAACTTTTTATGCTGAATGTGAATGTGACACTTATTCCCTCCTCATCCCCATTTTGAGTATTATAGATGTTTTTATTATATATATGCTTGTAGTGTATTTAAATAGAAATTGTTTACGCATCATCCCTGCTGCTTCTTTGTGATACTTTGTTACTTAGCTTATATTTGTAAAAGCACTTACCCATAGTCTGTCCACAACTTTCTGATCTGGGAATCAGGCTGTGAAATGTAGCTCTCATCAATATTTCTGTGACCATCTGGTTTTATTTGGTCAGGCTTTCTTGGAATTTTAATATGTCGGTTTCCAAAATGAAACCTAAGTGCAAAGGAGGCCAAAAAGTTAAAAAGGTTAACAAACCCTTTGTATGATACAACTCTATGAAATGTATCAATGATGGGAATTGCATGGTTCAGTGGATAGTGCATGAGACTGGCAGCTGAGAAGCCCTTGGTGATTTATTCACAGATAGCAATTGACACTTTGAGCTTGGGCAATTCATATAACTCCTCTGAGCTTCATTTAATTTCCCCAAAGGACAAGAAGAGTAATACAGGGATGGTTAACCCATCTTTTTAAAGTGCTTTGAAGACTACGAACAATAAGGATGTGCTAACTGTCATACTGGATGAGACCAAGGTCAGTCCAGTTTTCTCTCATCAATGATGGCCAGCCCCCAATGCTTCTGGCAGTAATCAGAGATGTGATAATATTCCCTGTATGCTAAATGTAACACTGGCCTCTGGCTTAAGTCCTGAACCATGGGGTTAATCAGCCCTTTTGTTATTTCTGCTATAACAACTGTGGACTTTGTTGATAATATGTATTTGTATATGACACAATGGTTATACGATTATACAGTTATATGGTTATCAACACTATTTTACTATATAAAAATATCAATCCTATCTGAATACAGTGGAACCCGGATTTTTCACTGGATGTTTTGCAACTTGCGTAATTTGCAGAGGGTTTCCGAATTGAAAACAAGCTCCCCAACTCATTGTTTCAGATTTTACCCCCAAAGCTGCTGTTTCTCCAGTCACCAGAGAGCCTCAGCCATTCTGTGCAGCTGTTTGCTGTGGTTGTATATACCCTGCCTTGTTTGCAAAAAGGATAAGGAACTTAATCCTTCAAAGAACCTGGATTCTACATAGGATTGAATCCAAGATGATCTGTTCTCCCAGCCTCTAGGGCATAGTGGAACCTTGATATGCATTTCCAAGCTTGGAGATGTATCAGAGTCAAAGGCTTCAATGCACCCCTCCAGCTGGGAGCAGGAGTCAGCTGATTAGTGCTTCCAGTCTCAGGAGTGCATGGGAGTGCACATGCAAATTAAGGTATGATGGGAACCATCCACCAAGTTTTTACACAAAGTTAAAGTATTCCAAAGTTAATTGCTTTAATTTGTGCCTGTATTGCTACTTAAGATATGATTAATATGATGGGTTGGAGTGAGGGCAGATCCAGCACTGCACCACCTAGGTGTGTCCCTTTCCCCCCCCACTCCTGGCTAACTCCCAGGGCCTAGCACACAGGAAACCATCTCCCATACACCCCCCACCCTCTCATCTCCCCATACAGTATATGAGTAAAACTTTATTTTGAGCTATCATGCAATCACCTCTAAATACACTACTTTAAAAAACAGAAATCAAGAAAAAATATTTTTTTGAAATAAAATTAAATTATGTTATAGTAGATGTTTGATTTTTAGTATATGTGTTTTTTTAATCTATAACTTGTTAAAATGATATCTTCTGAAATATTTTATGTGTGTGGCCCTTGACAGCTCACCAAAACTCATTAAGTGGCCCACCAGCAGAAAGACTTACCCACCCCTGGTGCAATGTCTGCCAGGGGCCTTGTTCAAGTGAGTGTTACTAGAGGCTTACAGCCCTATTAAAAAAAACCAAGAAGTTCTATTATTATATCGCTTGGCATGAAAGCTGAGAAGTAGTAGTTAAAGTGACTTTCCCAAAGCTATAGAGGGAGGCATCTGCTTTTTGTGAGGGCTTTTGTTGATCCTTTTCCAATCTGTCTAATTCTCCCCATGCACTGTATAGAGAGTAGTGACCAGATACTATTCCATCTATTGTGGATCTAAGTGGACATAGGCTTCAAAGTATGATTCTGTTCCAACTTATTCAAGCCTCTGAAAATCCATTAATGTAATTACATATGTGACACTCCATCATCTTACCAGTAAGACTGAGTCACAAAAAGGTAGTCAGGAGGTAGAGACACCCACCTTTTGTATTAATAGTTTTTCAGGGACTTTATCAAGGTGCAATACAATCTCAGGTGCCTAAGTCCACTTAGAATAGAATCTAATTCTGTATATCTAACTCAAGACTGGATTCTGGGGCCGTCAGGGCCAATCACCTAAATGTTAGGTGAATCAAGGTCACCTGAGTCCCAGGCTAGTGCACTAATCTTTGGATTACACAACCTCTTTTATGAAATCTATTCAGGTTCTATGTTATGTTATTTGGCTTCATGTACATAATTACATTTTGTGGAATATGCTGTTTTGATTTCTAGTGTGTTTAACTCTGCAGTTGTTTTTTATATGTCCATTTATTTTCCTAGTCCACATGGTTGTTCCCTTAGTGTTGCTTTGTTTTCTAAGATAGTGTTTTGATTTGCTTTTCCATTTGTCCCTCATTCAACACTCTGAGGCAATCTGTCTTGGAGTGTTGTATAAGCACAAGTAGTTAAAATCAGGCTTCAAAAACTTCTGACAAATTTGCAGTGGTCAGAACTTAAACTGGCTTATTTTTAACATACTTAACTTTAGTTAAGCCTGGCATATGACATTTTGAGCTGTGCTAACTCCCAAAGCCATTATATACCAGACTCACCACTCCATCTGAATCTGAAAATCAAAACGTGTTAGAAACACTGAGGCTCTGAAAGGTTTTGTCTTTTTTAGGTTTTTTAACATATTTTGAAAAAAAATCACTTCAAAAATATTTGAATTGACTATTTTATAAAACTGCATACATTAAATTCTCATTTTAATTTTAAAACTGTTTAATAGGCTGCATCTGCACCAGTGCAAGGTGCTGATTTTTCTCAGCACTCCTACGCAAAGTACAGTGTGGGCAGAGTTAATACTTTCAGATGTTTTAAAAGGTAGTGTTAGTAATTCAGAAAGTCATGGTAGTGCTTCTTTTTCATCACTAGTATTCTCTCTCTGTTTTTCTTTTGTATGGTGTCACATATCAACCTCCAAATCTATGAGCTACTGTCTGGTATTTTTGCTCAATGTACAGGTTCCATCTGCCCTGTTTGGGCATTTTTAAAGATTGCAGCTTTTGACTAAGTGCTGTGCTGTTTGTTGGATCCCAGATTTACACAGGGGTCCGTCCAAGATATTCATCTCGTATTGTTTTGAAGAGTCTGTATCCAGATCTCAGCTTGACACATGCTTTTATATCAAGGTCATGCCCAGTGAGGGACCTGTTTGGTGTTAGTATAAAACACTGTAGGAATAGACCTGATCTTTTTGCAGCAGTTGACCCACTATTGTGCTGCCCATAGGTTTGGTTCATCATCCCCAATCTCTTTCAGGAGCTTGTAGGATTCATTTACAAGTAGTTTATGGCTTTTAAGCCTCTTAAGCCTCCATCTATTTGGGTCTTTAGTTAATGTGATGTACCAGGTAATTTTCATCATCTCGTTCCTCTATTGCCAGTAATGATGTTAAGGTCTGTCTTTTTATATCACGTGGTCTAGTCTCCACAGAGCCTACCTCTATGATAAGTTAGTGTCAGCATAATACACTTACAGTTCGATATGGAAGATCGATTTAGTGCAAGTTGCGAGGGATGCAGAACACATGGTTGAAGAACAAAGCAAACGAGATCCAGAATTATGCATTATGCTGAAATAATGCAAAGAAGTTCTTTGATGCCCTAAAGGCTGTCTACGATCCACAGGTCCTCAGATCCTCCCCTTTGCTGTCTGCCTACGGGACCACACTGCTAAATGACAAGGCCCAGATCCTCCAGATTGGGCTGAACACTTCAGCACCATCCTCAATTGGACCTTCTCCATCAACAGGGATGCCATACACAAGCCACCTCAAATCTCCATCAACACCATGCTTGAAGCTCCGCTTACAATCGCAGAAGTCCAAAATGCCATACAACAAATGTCTAGTGGCAAAGCTCCTGCAACTGATTCAATTCCAGCAGAGGTCAACAAATCAGGTAGTCATAACCTCACAGAGAAACTAACCAAGATCTTCTGCAGTTAGTTTAGAAATCCTCAAGAATTCAAGGATGCCTCCAGCATCGACCTGTACAAGAGGAAGGGAAATTGCAAATTTAGTGACGATCTAAATGATCTACTGCCTGAGAGCCAATGTGGCTTCAGAAAAGGATACAGATCAACTGACATAGTGTTTGTTTCCTGGCAGCTTCAAGAAAAGTGCCAGGAACAAAATGTTGACCTTCTCCTCATGTTTGTGAAGCTAACCAAAGTCTTCAATATAGTGAACCATGAAGGCCTCTGGGAAATCATGAAGAAGTACGGATGCCCCGGAAAATTTATCAACATGGTTTGACAGTTCCACAATGGCATGATGACATGTATCCTTGTGAATGGTGAATTCTCTGACCCCTTTCTGATCTCAAATGGCATCAAGCACGACTGTATGCTTGCACCTACCCTCTTCAGCATGGTATTCTCTACCATGCTGTTGGTTGCCTTCCAAGACAATTACCTTGGTATGAGGATCAGATACCATTTTGATGAAGACATCTTCAATCTGTGCAGGCTCCGAGTGAGGTGCAAAGTCCAGACATGCAACGGTCCATGGACCTATTCTCATCAGCCTGTGACAACTTGGGTCTAGCTATTAACATGAAGAAGACTGAAGTGATGTTTCAAGCTGCACTTGGCATACATCCCAGGAACTACACATTTCAGTTAAAGGTCAACACCTGTTGATGGTTGACAAGTTTGCCTATCTAGGTAGCATGCTTTCCCATGCTATTCACATCAACAATGAAGTCAACGTGAGACTAGCAAAAGCTAATGTGGCCTTTGGCAGACTCTGTAAGTCGGTCTGGGACTGCAGAAGCATTAGAATGTACATAAAACTGTAGGTATTCAGAGCCACCATTCTCCTGACCCTCTTTTACACCTGCAAAACCTGGACTGTCTACTTGCATCATACCAAGAAACTAAATCACTTCCACCTGTGCTGCCTGTGAAACATACTGAAGACCAAGTGGCAGGACAAGATGCTGGACACTAAGGTGGTTGGAAGATCAGCCAGTATTCTCACACTACTGAAACTGGCACAACTGGTCACCTTTCAAGAATGCCTGATACTTGCTTGCCATCTTCTATGGCGAACTGTCAAATGGAGTATGTTTCCACGGCACACCAAAGAAATGGTACAAGGACATCTTAAAGTTGTCCCTAAAGAGTTTCAGCATTGACCCGGAGTGGTCGGAGCAAATTGCTCACCACCATCCATCCTGGAATTCATCAATCCAGAATGTAGCACTGGCCTTTGAACAGCAATGCATGACAGAAACAACAAAGAAACGTGTGGCCAAGAAAATGAAATACTCTCATACCCAGTCCTCATCACTTTCCTTCCCCTGCTGCAGCAGATGGTTCAGGGCAAAGATTGGGCTTTATAAATCACCTATGTACCCACGTCACCTAGCTTCCACCCCCACCTCCTTCCTCTTTCCTCTTTTTTCTCCTTTTTCCTTTTTTTCTCCTTTTCTCTTTTCTTCCTCCCTGTTTCTTTCCCATTTCTTTTCTCTCTTCTTCTCCCTCCCCCTCCCCACCAATGCAGTCGTCTTTGCCCATGAGTACATAGTACATCTGTGTGTCTGTAAGTGGTGAGTCTCAGGGCACTGTTAAGTAGTGTTGCACTTTTTATCATGACAACTTCTGGACCCTACATGATCACAGTATTCTGCTGGGGCATACACTATTTCAAGTGCCGTGGTTCTGAGCACTTTGAAGTTGCTACCCCATGGCATGCTGGCTAACAATCAGCTGCCCATGCAGAGACTTTACTACTACCCTTCTGAATGTGATGTTTATAGGTGAGGGAACCATCTAATGCAACTCCTAGTTTGGTTGGGGTATGGTCATGGGAAAGGATGTGGTTGCCCACTCCGATATTCAGTGTGCTCTTGGCTCAATGATTACCCAGGTGGAAGTGATGATACTAATTTACTGATGCTCAACTTTAAGAGCCACTTGTGCAGCTAATCATCAATGTATTTTATGTCAGTACTCAGTATCTTTTCCAGTTCTATCATGTCAGTTCCTTGGGCTAGTATAACAATATCTTCAGCACTTAGATGTTGTATGCAGAAAGTCTGTGGGCAATAGTGACTACCTTCTCATGGTGTCTCCTGTCAGTAGCAGTAAAGCAAAACTAAAAGTCACTACCAAGGTATACCACTACCAAGGTAGATTCTTCTCCATAGTATTACTGTCCAGTTATCCTTCATTTTGTATTTATGTATGTTTTCTCTGCCAATGCTGTAGTACCTCGCATTCGTCTTTGAATTTTATTTGAATTAATTGCTCTTGATAGCTCAGTTCTCTAATTTATTGAGATTATTTTTAATTCTACTCCTAACCACTGGTGTTTCAACCCTTGCCAATTTTATGCCATTTTCAAACTTGATCAGTAAAAACTTTTTTCATATATCATTAATAATCATTAATAAACATGTTAAACAGCACTGTACTCAAAACAGATACCTGTGAAACCCTATGCAAGTTCTTTTGCCATTTTGATATTGATCCCTTTATAGTTACTTTTTATGTAACAAGTCAAATATCTACCTAATGGTCATTTTATCTAGCCTCTATTTTACCTATTTACTAGGGGTGTGCAAAGTGGTCCCTATTCCATTCAGATTTGGCCTGAAATAGGGACAGTGATTTGATTTGTTGATTTGGAACACTGTCCCTGATTCAATTTGGCCAAACCTGAATTTGAAGATTTGATGCTGATTCAGAGAATCAGCGATTTGGACACAAACACAGCTTTAAATGTTTTTTCTACATACCTTGAGGTACCAGCATGTCTCATGAACACTGCGATGCTGGGGAGAATGGAGTGTTGCACAGGTGTGTGTGTGTGTGTGTGTGTGGGCGGTGGGGGGGGGTCCATGTGCTCAATGGCAAACCGGTCCAAGAAGTAGTTCCAGTCCACTTCCAGGTCCACTGTGGAGCATGAAGCCCCCCGCCCCCCTCCAATCCACCAGGCTCAGTGATCTTCCACAGCGGGACCCCGGGTGCCCCCCCCCAGACCCAGAGGCACATGTTGCTGTACCAGGGGTTGCAGGGGGGGGAGGGGGCCCAGTGCACTCCCCAGTGGACCTGGAAGTGGACCAGAAGTGCTTCTGGTCCACTTACGGGTCTGCTGCTGAGCATGCTGGGGAGTCTTCTGTGCTTCTGTGGGATGCTCCATGTACCCTAGCATCGCAGCATGCTCCATGCACCTTAGCATCGCAGCACTCATGAGCTGCCTGCTACCTAGAGGTATGTAGAAATAACATATAAAGCTGTGTCTGTGTTCAAATCACTGAATCTTTCCAAATCTCTCCGAATCGATTCGGAGGGTTCTGATTCAATTTGGAGAGATTAAAGGGTCTCCTGATTTGATTCGGATTTGGAAAGTCAGCCACTGAATTGGGCCGAATCTCCTCTGAATCAAGTCAGGGACCAAAGCTATGAAAATATCATGCAAGTTGGGCTTAAACATTCCCCCACAAAACAAAAACAATAACTCAGAAAACAAGAGCTGTGTTTATTGTAGTGAATTGCTGTTTCCCTGTTCCAGTTTTTGGTAGGTTCAATGACGTCCACTGCATAAAGTATTATATTTTCCAACAACTGAAGCAAAATGCAACTATATAATGATGTGGTGTGATAAAAAAGGTTTATCAGCATGTGTTTGGTACAGGCTGCTTTACTCATAAATGGAACGATGTCAAGAATTAAAAAAAATTATGTTTGCTGTCCATCCAGCTATAAAACCAAATGCCAGGTGTTCAGGGCTCAAAAAGGAACCTTAGAATATTAGAAGGGTGACCCATGACATTTTTAATATATTTTTAATATATAAAATGTAAAAGCTGTAGATACTGTTTAGTCTAGTCCTGAAAAATGCAGTTGGTCTCCAAGTAGAATCTATCAATCTCCTCTTCTCAATTGGATACAGAGCTTGGTTGGTTTTTTTGGCCCTGCAGGCCTGTGAAAATGTGGACTGAAAAATCATGATATTTTTGCATAGGAAAAAATTTAAATGGCCTAAGGCTGAATCTCACTTGTCCTGGGCCTCTGACAAAGATAAGTTATTATTTATTATTTCTATCTTGATAATTCCTAGAGACTTTGGTTAGGCCCATTGTGCTAGGCACTCCATAAACACATATGAAGAGACAGTTCCTGCCACAAAGAGCCTGCAATTTTAACACCCAGCCCTGCAAGCTACTTTGCACAGATGGCCTCCTGATGTCAAGCCATATGTCTTTATCTTCAGTGAGACTCTTTACTGGTACAGGGGCCTTCCTGCCTAGATCATGAATCTTGTGGATTTTAATCCTAAAACAAGAGGTAGAATTCAAAGGGCAGAGATGAATACAACCAAAATACATTTGATCTTTTTTATGTATAATATATTTGTAAACAAAACTTTGGTTCTATAAATTACCATATCTATCCCCGCAAACCTGTTCTTAAGTAGTTGATTAATTATTTGTACCCACCAGAGAAGGACTGGATCTTCAACCCAAGCTCCAAAGGGCAAGCCTGCTACACATGTATCTATACCACAAATGTCTATACTACAACTACTATCATAAGTAGTTGTGACTATACCTATATTTTTGTTAAAAACTAAAAGATGGCAACCTCCAAAACAGTGTTTACTGCAAACATACTGGTACACTGATTCTAAAGGAATCATTCCTACTAGTTGTGTCAATCTCTGAATTTCCTTTAGTATCTCAATCAACTAATTATGAAGCCTAAATTGTGCTTAACTACTTTTTATGTTTAAATGTTATTCCTAGTTTTTTCTATCAGTACATGGTTATCACAAACTGTAGCTAAAATATTCCCATAGTTTCTCTAGAAAAGATTATACATGATAAAAATTAAATAAGATCTTTTGCTTTGTGGAAGGCACAGTGGGCTATGGGTTTGGTTTCATTTTAGGCAGCTGTTTCTAAATTTTATTCTCTGGCTTTGGTCTGCAATTATCTGTGAAAAGAGGAAAACTCATGCTAATCAGTTCTTCACCTCCTGATTATCTACAATTTTCACACTGCCATGATGATTATAAAGTTGTGAGTGGCCTAGAGTCATTTGCATTTGATTGGCTAAACTGGATATTGTATTTACATAAAGGCCAACTGACAGTAAAACGTCATCTCCTAAAGTACAATTAAAGGGCTTGTTTGCGCTTTCATATTTAGACCTGAAAAGGGAAGGTGGGTTGGTGCACTGCCCCCAAAGTAACTCTGGGAGGAACTGTAACCCTCAGTTAATTAGCTAACCTGCTTTAAAAAACCATCAATTTTAATAGTCTAGACAAAGACAAAATGTGGGACTCTAACTGTGAAAAATTATTAAATGCTAATTAAATCCAATATCAAGAGTTGCAGAAAACTAAAAGAAAGTTTAACTTTTGTCTATCAGATCAATCTTCTCTCAGAGTCAGAAAAGCAGCTTGTATTTCATGCTGTTGATACTACCAAGCACTTTCTGGGTGTATCTACATGTGCTATTAAGACAATGCTATAAACTCCAGTGTTAGCTGCTCCTGGATGCAGCATCTGCACATGCACCAGGGACTGCAGCACTTTGAACTGGGGTGGAGCAGCCCCAAGCTGGCAGGGTTCCTAGGGGGCCAGGCCTGGGTTCTGGGTGGCAGTCTTGAGCAGCAGAGGGACTGTCTGGGGCATAAGGGAGCTGGCTGGCAGGCAGGAGCCATACTTTATCACCCTCATGCTCCTGCCAGTCCTTGTCACTGTCTACATGTGTATTTCAGTGCATGTAATTACTCCACTGTAGGACAGTACTGTCCCCAACACTACAATCCTACAGCAGAGTTAATTAATTTACTACACACTAATACCAGTGCATATGTAGACGGTGACACTTTACTGTCAAGCTAATTAGTCAGCTCAGTAAAGCGCATGTGTAGATGTACCCCCTATTTCAAATATAGAAAGGAGCCAATTAAATTGAAATCCATATCCTTCCTTAAGTCTGATATTGGACTTATCTTGCTATCTGGAACATCATGTGACATACATACCTCCTTGTGGCTCACTCAGATGGAGAATTTTAACATAGGCACAACTTTGGGAGTATGTTAAGAAATATTTAGCATTTGTCCACGCTGCAGTGGCAGTCTGTTCTGTTCTTAATATCCAGTTTAAATTTATTCATGGTCATTATAATTTAAATTAATGTATGGCCAAGTAAGATTGTGAAGTTGGACAGTTATTGTGGAGTAATTGATGCATGGTAAAGCTCCATCCCCTTTTAGCTTGGAAAAATGGTTTTTTTGTACATTATTTTACATGTTTATCTTTGAATCTGTAACTGGACTTTCTTAAAAACAGATGCAATAAAGGATTTAGTTGCTGCAACAATTAATTTTTAGGTTCACAGTTTTCTACCTGAAAGGGTTGACACTTATATATCCCAACTTAGAGGAAATATTGTGGGTGAGGTATTTGTTAGGGCAGTACCTAAGATGTGGAGTTTTAGATTTAAGTCCCTGCTCCTAGTATTGCTTATGCATGTTAATCAGTGAGACACCTGAGGAAAATGGTATCCTTCACTTGAAAACAGTGTTGAACATCCCTAACTTTATGATTCTTTACGTGTGAATGATTCTATTTTGATTGTTGTCCCTGATTGTTATCCTTGATCCTTTTAGTTCTGTGTTTTTATTACATGTTTGTGAATATTGCTGTTTCTACAGAAGACAGCAAAAATGATGCATTCACATAGACAAAGTGGGAGTGCAAAGGATGACAAAAGTTGTGCTACAAGGCAAGACACTGACTGATATTTCTTCTAGAAGTACAATACATTTCCCTCCCCTGTTGGACCTTGGATAAAGAATTCATGCCCTAACGAGGCTTACTTCACAAAGCACTTAGGTGGCTTGGTTTTACCTTATTCCCACTTAATGCACCTAATTTTAAAATTACATTTCTCAAAACTATTGCCTAATCCTAAAATCACCAGACACCTTCCCTTATTTTATCTTTTGGCAATGTGTTGAAGGAAATGACTCGCCTCTCCTTGTCCTTGAAAGAAATGGCATTGGAGCCTAAGTCCAGGAGATAATTTAGAGCTATAAATGCTAAGAGGAGAGAAGCACCTCCCTGCTACTCAGAGTAAAGCGTCTGAAACCCCGGCCTTTATCTGGTTAACCATGGCTATATTGCTACCAGTACCCAACCTAGTGAGTTTGGAGCTAGTTCAGGTATTTTTACGCTGAACTAAAGTGTCTAATACAGGCATTCATTAAGTCTTTTATGGATATAGTCCTACATCTGAAACTGAGATTTTATCCCCCAAAAAGAAGAAGAAAAGAAAGGAAGGAATTGCTTTACTGTTTTAAAGTTCTCAAGATACGAAGAGTTTCAGAACCTCACCAGTCTAGGTATATGCACCAAAGCAGGATTCTATGATCAAGAAACTAGGTGGTCCTCTGCCTAGGCCCCCTGAGAAGGCCTGGATTGAGTTTCACATAATACTAGAGTAATGGTTGCTTTCAAAAGTATATGAAGAAGGCAGTAGATGCTTCTTCTATTGATCTTTATATAATAGCCTTATGGTAAGAGGAAGTCCTCTTTCCTCACCCTAATGAAATTCAAAGTCTTATCTCCAAAGAGAGTGCTCTAACCACCAGTCTATGGCCTAGGCTGCAGTCAAGGCCTTCTCCATTCCTTTAATGAGGTTGTACCACAATGCAACAGAGGAAGCAACATTCATCAGGTGTGAAAGAGAGCTCAAGTGAATGACTTTTTGGTATAATGGTCAGAGGACAGATCTGGAATCTAGAGTCCTAGAATCCAAATCCTTCTCCAAGAATTGTAAACCAAGTCAATTAAATAATGACTCCAAGTCATTATTTAAAGAAGTAAAATAAATTTTATTTTGAATGTCAAATTCTCAGTGGCTATGAACAAGTCTTGCTACTTCTACCTATGTAATGTTTTAAAGTTCTGTTTTGTTAGATTTTGGGGGGGGGTTGCGGGG
>NW_005842418.1:370644-385636 GCF_000455745.1 Alligator sinensis
GACTCATTCTTTGGCTTCTGTAATCTTGATGCTAGGCACATTGCCATCCTCATCTCCATTCAAAGCACCGCAGGTTCCTGACTAATTATACTGAGCTCATCAACCCCTTCTGTGTTCCTTCCCTTTCACAGCATCAAACACAAGCTCCGTGTCTAAGGCTTTTTAAGGGTCTTAATTCCTTAGGCCCTCTGATCTGGAATCTACTAATTTACCACTCTGTAGACTGTCGTACAGCCAACAGGATCAGTATCAATCCCCTGATTACCTTTTATTCTTATCAGAACACCTTCACACTTTCTCCTATGCTGTCCCTAGCCATGGAAGGAAAACACTCCCTCAAAAAGTTGGAAAGGAGCCACTTTATTTGCTCCATCCTCATTAATGCCCACCTCTGCTGTGACTCCAAAAAGTCACTTCTATCTAGTATTGGTTAGACATCTTTTTTCCTTCCCCTGCTCATTATTACCTCAGTCCCCTCACTCACTTTTCTGTTTCATCTGCTTGTCAGTTTCCTTCTGAGACTTAAATTATGAGGCAGAGACTAGTTTCTTGATCATGGGGTTTTTTTCATAGTACCTAGTACAATAGTACTCTGATGCTTGATTTGATAGCCCATAAAAGAAAATCAGAAACAGATAATTAGGTTTTATAAATAAAGTCTCCTGGAAAGACATTCTCTAAATTTGAAAATCTCCACTGAAATCAAAAGGATTCTTTGTGGAGTACAAACATAAGGAGAGGTGGCAAAATATGACTTCATTTATGTAGGGGCTTAAAAATAGCCCTGCCAAACACAAATGAATTGAGTTCTAAATTGATTGGTGTGTATCAATGTACCATTCTCTTTTCCTTCATGTTTTGGACAAAATCAGTTGATTAGGCTGTGCATTCCTAGGCAGATCATTTTGCTGCCACACACAGTCATGAGTAAATTTGCAGTGAATTAACATTTTACTTTAACAATAATGTTTAATAGTAATTAGAGAGAAAATATACTGGGTTATGTACCAAAGTAGGTAACATGGGAAGAATTTGTTTAGTTGCTGAAATTCTGGGTTGTATATAATTTTCTTTCAGTACAAATATGTTTTGCTTCTAATGTGATTTTAATCTGATTAGTTTAAAATGTATTACAAACATTTATGTAATAACCTTCAAAGCATCTCTGTGAAGCAAACAAGTATTATGGTGCTCTTACAGTTTACCTTCAATTCACTACTAGGACTGTGGGAGGCTAGGGAGGAAAGCCATACCCCCAAAGCTACCCGCAAATTCTCCTGGCTAGGGGAGAGCCAGCTGAATACAGGATAAAGGCTTAGTCCTCTGAGAGGAAGTCTGAATGCCTGGCCTCTGGCCCAGGGTTCCCAGGTTGGGTCTCCTGGAGTTTTTGGAGCCAGCAATGTGCCAGCTTGGCTGGGGCCATACCCACTGGGGCAGGTTGCTGGCTTGGGGCCAGTACCACACCCTGGGCAAATAGAGGTAGGAGGGTGGAAAGTTCATCAGGGTGGAGAGTCTGAAGCCATGCACCCTGGGGTGCTGGACTATTGAAAATTGGTCACTTTATCTCTGTGGAGCAGACTAATAATAGCCTAGCTTGATCTAGGTAGTACGGCTCGAAGATAACCCTCACCCGATGTGACATAACTTTAAGATGCTTGCAGGGTCTTTATCACAGTTTAACACCCGTTAATTCATGGGCACTCCTGTTTTAAGTGTCTTAAAATGGTTTAAAGGTAACCTGTAACACTATCTTTAGTATAACCAATTTAGAGAGAGATGAACTGAATACAAGTGAAGTGACTGGTTTAAATTCACACAGGAATTGAATGTCAGAACTAGAAATAGACCAAAGAAGTCTTCACTTCCACTCCTCTACATGAGCCAGAAGGCAGTGCTCATTCCATTCAAACAATATTGGGAAACTGACAGTTGGGTTGCAAATTCTTTTCCCCTTTAAAAATGTATTTTAATAAGCCATTTTTTTTACTCCATCATGACAAAAACATACTTTATTCTGACCTTTTTGCTAATATATAAACATCAATTCATAAGCAATAACAGAGAGTATTAATCAGATCAATAATAAATAGCATATATTTTATGTTTAAAATAAAAAAAAAATTGTTAAAACCAATTTAAGAACAATAATTAGCACCCATGCATGAATGGCAACCCCTGCTTGTGTGTCAAAGCTATTTTACCATTTGCTTCACAAAATTTACCATCACAAAATTCCCCAGAAGATGTCAATGCAATTCTACCAGAGACTACATTACAGTGTCAAAGCTTTAATAAATCAATCTGTGAAGATGTCAATGGTATAGTTATGAAATCAAGCCAAAGTAAGATGATGTCAGTGCATGTCTGTGGAGACTGCATTATCATGTCAAAACAATGGGAAATGATATGTAAGTTACATTGTTACTGATAAAGAAAAGTATTTAAAGACTTTTGTGGTTTTAATTTCAAAGGGACAAATTCAGAGAAATTTAGAGAGCTAGGATCTAAATGTGGAGAAGCTGATACTAGGAAGGGAAGAAACAATGAAAGGATGATGTAGAATATCAGGCAGAAGTGGAATGGAATATATGGAGATGGAAATTACCACATCTAGGGAAGCAGAAGTCAATAAATTTAATGGGATCAATTTAGGAGGTGAGAGAAATTGATATTTTTTATTCCAGATTTCTGAAGGAACTCACCCATGAAGTCTCAAATCTGATAGCAGGGATTAAAATCTATTAAATTATGAGTGATACATTGCAACTGGGGAATAACAAAGTTAGTATTTTAGGAGAGTGAAAACCTGACCTGGGTCAAAAAAAAAAAATTCCTAGTCTGACCTCAATAGCAAACCTTTAGAACAAATTTTTGAAATAAAGAATAACTGAAGACATGGAGATAATTGATATTAAATATAATGTGAATTGTACAAATCTAGAAGACGTCAGATTAACCAAGTATATTTCTTTGATATTTGGTTTTGGGGGGCTTTGGGGTTTCTTTTAGACAAGGGAAATGTAGTATTCTAATCTATAAGGGAATTTAGTAAAGCATTTTATATAGAGATGATAATTTAGTTAAGATTGAGTTGATAGGGCTTAATATGGGAACTGTAAAGTAGATAATGAACTGGAGAAAAAGGATACAATGACAACAGGTTATGCAAAAGGAGAAACTCTCAGGATTGGGAGAAGCTACTAATGCATTTCCTCCAGAATCAGTCTTGGGACGAAAATATTTTCACTAATATTTTCACAACCTTGGCATAAAAGGGGAATGCCTTAATGACATTTGCTGTTGAAACAAATTTGGGAGGCATTGTTAATTTTGAGGATGACTAAAATATTATACAGAAGACTTGGATAACCTCGAGAACTGGGATAAGAGAAATGGGGTGACATAATAATAGAAAGTGTAAGATCATGCATTTGGTATCTAATGACAAGACTTTTGCAACAAAATGAAGACTTTCTAGTTGGAAATTGCTGAGGAGAAGGAAGACCTGGATATATCACAGGATGGTTATAGGACACTGATGTGATATGGCTGTGAAAAAGACAAATGCAATCCTAAAATATATCAGACCAGGTATTTCCAGAAGAGATAGAGATTAATGTCTTCGTACAAAGAGCAGGTAAGAGCACACCATTAATACTATACATATTTCTGGTCAGGCAAAGTCCAGAAAATGAACTCAAACTGAAACAGGTACAAAGAGAGGTTGCTAAAATGATTTAGGAGAATGGATGTATCTTATAGGAGGAGTCAGAAAAGGCTGGCTTATTTAACTGAGTAAAATAAAGACTGAGAGAGTATATAATTTCTCTTCATAAGTACATTACAGAAGTAAATATCAGAAGGGGAAAAAGTTACCTAACCTAAATGACACTGTTGGGATAAGAATAAAGATTATATGCTGATTATGAATAAATTTAGGCTGGAAATTAATGAAAGATTTCTGATTATCAGATAAATGAGTTTCTGAAATACCTTTCCAGTATATATAAGGGAGGTAAGGCACCTGCCTAGTTTGAAAATACATTTAGGGACAGGATTTTACAATGTGGTTACCTGTAATAGTTGGGGCTGAAGTCTGTGATTGAAAGGATACCTTCTACTGCAGTGTCCCTATGTGATATACCTGAGAATCCTGGAAGTGATGGACAAAAACACTTTTATCAAATCTGCATTTGATGATTTATTAGCCAGAGGATTGAAGAGGATTATTATTTTCTGAGGCCTGACTCAGTCCTTCAGTCAGCATAGTCCTATTCATTCTTGTGGGACTATTTATGGGTAAGGTTCTACTCAGTGTAAAAAATGCTAGAATCTGAACTGGAATGAACAGAAATCTTTTTCTTTTTACCTCTCCCATCTCACTAATTTTGAGATAGGATGGAAGAGTTTACATTTACAAAATCAAGATACTACCAGAAAGTTTACAGATTCACAACAGTTTAGGGCTGGAAAGGACCTTGTGAGATAATTCAGGTCCAGTCCCCCTGCTTTGGGCTGGAAAGACTGCTGGGATCAAATACATTCTGGGATCTTCAGCTTAAACTAACTAGCTAAAAATGAAAAATGGCTGGATGCTACAGCCTGCAAAGTGAGGATACTACAAAGCTGACAGGCGAGCAGTCACCTACCTAACTTTCCAAGCACATGCAACTATAGCTTAGCACCCTGGGGGAGATCCCAATTAAACTGTGAATGCAATGGAAATAGAAGATTCATTGTGCAGACTTCAAAATAAATAAAATATGGGATTCCCTTAATGGTACTGGCCAGGAGGAGCAACTGAAGTCTAAGTATTAAGAAAATTGCTTTTTGGTCAGGGAGACTGAGCAGAGGCAAAGATCAATTTGCAGTATTTTTGGACAACATTTTCCCTGATACTGCTCAGTGTTTTCCATTTTCTGTGATTTCTTTTTCATCCCCTGTATGTCAAAATGTTAAAATGCAAATTTGAATGTTATATACAATTCTGATTAATGTCTAGCTTGTGGAGTCCATTGAAAGGGGTGATACAAAATCATGCTACTTCTGGAAAGCATTTAGGTTAGATCCCAAAAGGACAGAAGAACCTAAAGTGGCCGTGTAAGCCCAAAAATGTTATTCTGAGAATTCCTATACAGTGTAACTGCTGCCTGACCTGGGATGCAAAGGCAGCTACTACTCTGATCAACAGGGATCCTGGTTTTCTCTGATTAAAAAAAATCCCCAATATTCAGATTTTAAAACCCATATTTTTTCCACAGTTAAAATGAAACACCACTAATATATAGATATATAAGGGGGTTGAGACAGTCATATGCCTTGTTTCTGGATCCTGAACCACCTAAATCTATATATTAGAGGAGTTTCATTTTAATAATGGAAAAATGTGGATTTTGGGTTACATTTTTTAATCCAAAAATTGGAGATTTTTTTAATCAGAGAAAACCAGGATCCCTGCTTTTCAGTATGGCAGGAACTGGCACTGTTCCATGCCTTGGCAGCTGCCCTGGGCATGGACCTGCCCTGCTATGTCTCTAAGAAATTCCAAACCTATTTCATGCCTAGGACTAAACAGGATCCAGAAACGAGGCAAATGCCTCTCTCAACCCCCTTAGGGACTTGATAGATTTCCTTACACTTAAGATACACTGCCAGGTTTGGGCTCTGAATAAATGTGGTGGCAGCCACCACTTGCTTTTAGAACATAGCCAGTGGCAGTGATAACAACTTTATTTAATAGTCTAGTGGTTGAAGCATGTAAACTTGAAGTAGGAGATCCAGGTTACATTTCTTCCTATCCCAAGGAAACTCAATCCTATATCTCCGACATCCTAGGAGTATGCCCTGAACACCAAGCCAGAGCTCTCTCTGGGCAAAGAGATGGGCGTTCTCCAACCGTCTCACTGAAGCTGTGTAGAAAATAATTCCAGTTTCATTGCACCAGAGAGAAACATGAATCTGCAGGTTAGTGGTTAAGGCAGCTGTCTGCATTAATGACTGCTTAATTTAAAGTGCAAAAACAGTTCTGGGATCAGACTGAAGCTAAAGACTCCTTGTATCTATTGGTTAGCTGTTGTAGCTTCCTTCTTGGTGTGTTCACTATCCTGAAGCCATTTCTCCCAAAGTACCATGAGGGAGGCCAGATGCTTCACTTGGGGCTTGTTTTAATTTATAGTGATTTGATTCAGCTTATAGAGCCTGGTGCCAAAAGGTTGACTTTGTGATACTGTGTATTCATTTCAAAAGGATAACTTATTCTTATATTTAAATACAGGGTAGTCCCTGTTTCCTGTCATAGTGCTGCCTGTTTTCAGTGGCTTGTGGTGATGAAGATATAAGTATGGTATACTTTTTGCCTTCTCTCCTCACCACTCTCTGGGAGGACAGGTGGTGGGGCACAGTCTCTGCACTCCATCTTTCAGATACCAGTAATCTGGTAGGTAATAGAAGTCCTTATTTCTTTCTGTTCCCCAAGTGAGGTCAGTATGGCTCTAAATGTCTGTCCTAACATTGTAAAATGAATGACTTCAGGTTCATAGAAAAGTTGGGCTGGAAGGGACCTCATGGAGTCAAGCAGGTCTTTATTCTAAGCCATTTTACAGAGAAAAAGGCCCACTGCCCTTCATAAAATTACATACCTTTATGAAAATTATCATGGAACTTCTTAGTCCAGTTTAGAATTTGTAAAGGAAAGTAATAAAAGATGCTTTTGCCATTCTTTGTATCTTGTTTTGAATATTTCCAAAGATGCCTGGCAGCTGGACCAGGCATCTATAATCCCAAGTAGAACAGAGCACTCAGGTATCCAAAAATTAAACAACAAGCTTTTGCTCTGGAGCCCCATGCAGAACCAATGCAGTGCTTGTGTTTTTGTCCCACTGATTGCTGACTATTCATGTTTTAGTAGTACTGGATGGTCCTGATGAGGAACTGAGCCCCTGTTACTTTGACTGTAAGCTTTTGGGGCAGTGACCTATGTGGGTACACAAGTAATCTATTGAAATTTGACTGGCACCTTTAGGTACTGGCAAAATACAAATAGCAAGAGTGTTATCACTATATATATATGATCTCTACAGGCTAGATTAATGCAATAATATAGTAGGAGGATGACGCATTAATATGAGCATAATTCCATTTGGTCTTGCTATATATAATGGGTGCCCATAGGCATGCAGTTAGGCTGCTACAGTTACATGCTGTAATTACAGCATGTCAAAGCAGACTTGATTAATCAAGTCTGATGGAGCATGGTAATTATTGTGCTCCAGCAGACTCCAGCATTACATGTATCAGCAGGTTCCCCAGGTTGAAAAATGGTGGTGGGGGCACTTGAACTAAAGTTTGTTCAATGAGTTTTAGTTAAAGTGCCCTGCCTCCATTTTTAAGTGCAGGGATGCTGATACCTGTGATGCCACAGGTGGTTTAATTGGCACTCTTGGAACTGCTCTAATTAAAGTGCCCTGCCCTCCCTCCCCCCAGAGCATGTATATAAAAACCCAAAATGTAGCTTGATATATGATTTTTAAGTGTTCAGATTGTCAAAGGGTGCTGTTGAAGGTTACCTTTAAAAAACTTTAAACATTTGGAGTATTATTAAGTCATAAAGTTTGAACAGTTTCACAGCCGTTACAAGTTAAAGCTTGATGCCATCTCAGGCTTGCACAACTGTGAGTAGCTACTAGAGGGTCTGATGAGCAGGGGTGTGGTCAGGACTCTATTCCTTCTCTTGTATGGAAGAGGAGTGGAAAGGGTGACATGTAACGTGGGCACAGAGAACCCAGCCTGGGGTCTTTGGCTTCCCCACCCTGCAGCAGCAAGAGCCAAACCAGAGCTACAGGTGGGAGGGGAGAAATCTTGAAAAACTATTTGAAGTGAAGTGGGGAGGGGCCCAGAAAAGTAAACAGAAAGGAATGAAAAAAAAATAATTAAAGGACCAAAATCTTGCATGTGTCTCAATTAATTGGGATTGGATTGGACTATGGGGGATGGCAGGGGCAATGGCAGGAATGATGCTGGATGGGATGAGAAATCTGTTGTGGGCTGGGGGGCTGGAGGAAGGGAAGAATAACCAGGACACAAGGCTGAGAACTAGCATGCTCACTGAATGGCACATAGCACACACCAGGGAAAAGCTGAGAACCGGGGGGTTTGTGGGGCCAGGGAAACTGAGGCATGATGAAGTGGCCATCCATGAGGGAGGGGAAGCATAGCCAAGGAATATGATATCATTTTGGAAGGAAGGTGGCTGGCACAACAAAGATAAGGGAGCCTCAGCCCACCTTGGCTTCAGCCCACCTTGGCCTTTTTAAATCCTTTAGGGTTGTGTAAAATGTTTTAATGTAATTATTCAAAGCATTTTTATTTGAAATGAAATAAAAGAACTGAAAAAAAATACTCTCTTATGTGTTAATTAACTGTGTATGGTGGGGAGAGCTGGGCTATGTGTCAGCCTGCTACAATGAGCCCCCCAGCTCTGCCTTCTCTGAGGAAGTCTGGAGGGCTGGCATCAGGTCAGGGGTAGGGGAGTTGTGCAGGCTGGGAGGGGGGATGCTGAGGTGCAGGGTGGGCTGCACTTTCCTTTCCTTGCTGGGAGGGTTGGGAGGGGGCTGGCAAACCCCAGCCACCTGCAACAAACCCTGCTGACCCCCTGCAGTTCTCTCATAGGTGGTGCGGTTTGGAGTGGGGGGAGCTTCCCTCCACTCCACTCCCCCCCCCCCGAGTCCTCCATGGTCCCATCCCAACCTAGAAAGGAGGGGGCTGGTGAGTGCAGAGCTGATTTGCTCAAGTGGATGGCTCCATGCCAGCTGCCTGCAAGAGCCCCGTCAAACCAGATCTCAAGCCCCTCACCCCACCTTAGCCCCCGCCCCCACAAGTTTTGCTGAGGGCTATGTACCCCTTTAAGTCAGGCACAAGGTTTGGGAAAACTTCAATTAACTTCACTTTACCTGAGGTTACTTGAACTTTTACCATACCCTCCTGGCCCCTTTCCCCTGTTCTCCCCTGGCCAAAAAGGTAGTGGTGGGGAAGGGTGGGGGAAGTTTTCCTTTGAATCCCCACAAGTCCAGTCCCAGGTAAGGGGGCTATGTGAACCTGGGATGAGTGAGCCTAGGGGAGGCATGCTTCCCTGCTACCACAGATAACCCCTAGTAGTGGAGAGTAGAACCACCAGGCAGCAAGACCATGGGGAAAACTGTAGTAAAGCTCCAAAGCAGCCACTGGGAATGATGCATCCTGGTATGTTGGAGGAATGAAAGTAAGCATTTTATCTCCCCAGAGCAAACTATCAACATCCTGGAATGAAATAGGTGAAACGGATCAACAATAACCCTTTCTGGAATTGGCATAACTTTAAAAGGATACTTAGGATGAGTTAATACCCTTTAATGGGTGAACGCTCCCATTTGACGTGCCTCTATGATAGTTTAAAAGTAACCTGTAACAGTGCAGCTCACATTCTACCACCAGGACTGTACAAAAGAAAGCATCTTCCCCCACAAAAGAGATTAATTATGCTTAACCTCTGTGATATGTGATCAAATGTAGTATAATCTCTCAACTTGGAGTTACAATTGCCTTAAACCTCCCCCTGTTGTGCATAAGAATAATAGAATGCATGGGTCTTTTTAAAGTAATTCCTTAATATCACAGAATATTACATACAGTAGCACTGAGAAAACATTTATTTCACCAGCATGAGATTAATATGTCAACACATGTAACTATTTTGCTCATCATTCATTCTACTGTATTAAATTTATTAATTTCACTGATGTGGACTCCCGACTGGGAACAAAATGTTTGACGTAAATGTACTTTGCAACAGATTTTCCCCATTTTTCCTGGACTTGTCACTGATTTATGCAATGTTATGCATCCCTGAAGATACACAGCATCATTTCCTCTTCTGGCTAAGGAACAAAGGAACAAAATGAAAGCAACTACATGCAAGACTGAGAAGTATCCCATGGTGTGTGTCTGAAAGAGAGAGTGAGTGAAAAACCCTTCGTTCCGGCCTCTGATAGTTGGGAGCCATGCTAAACTCCCAGTGGGTTGACCTGGTAATAGCCTCTCATCTTGTCAACTTAGGAAGCTTGGTAAGTTTACTTTGTGCTGTGACCGAAGAAGCAATTGCTGGTGACTTTGTGCTGGGAGAGAGATGAAAAGCACACAGAGCTGTGGAAGGAGTAGTTTCAGCAGGCCAACCTAGTAGCAGAGGATAAGAAAGCAGTGAGCAAAGACTGTGTGGAACTGATGAGAAATCCAGCAATACCAACCCCAACCTGGTGGTGTTTATTTCACAACACCAAGCTAATAGGCATAGGCATGAAGCCACCCCGGGTAGCGCACTGGAGTCAGCTGGGGAATACAATGGCCACAATGGTGGCAGGGGAAATACCCTGACTGAAGTAATGCAATTCAAATGGCACTGTGTAGTGGAGGGTTTCACCCTTGTCTGCTTGAGGACAGGACTACCTATGAGAGCCTCATAGTTAGCTTCTCGCTGGCCAACTTCCAGTGGGAGGATCTCAGCCACATGCCAACTTTAGGGAAATGGGATACTCCTCCCTAGCATGCTCCTGCAGCCATATGGCTGACGGCAAGCCAAACTCGGAGTCATCCAATCCTGAAGCTTCTGGAAGCCCAAGCCCAGGATACCTGCCAAAGGATTTGAAAGCATCTGAAGCCCCAGGCGGGGTTGCAGGATGTTTGCTGGTAGTAGGGTCACATTTGATTCTTGAATGACTAACGGGTTTGGAATAGATTTGGCTGATTTGACTTGGAACATGAAAAATTTTCCTTTAAAACAAAAAATCTCTATTTTCACTTCTGGGCAAAACAAGATTGTTTTTAGTGTGTTAGAAATACTTAAAACAAGTCCTTTTCAAGTATTCTGCCCCTAGTGTATCACCACACTCCAGTTTTAGCATAAACAGCAGTTGCAATTAAGACTAATCCAGCTGCTTTTGTCTTACTATACCAAATGTTTCCATTTTGCTTTAACAATGCTACACTGAAGCTAAGCAGTTGTAGCTAGTTTAATGCAATGTATATGGTATTGTAACTTAACATGTAGGAGTTAAGTAAAATTATGTGAAACTATAGTATTTTTCTGGACATGAACTTCATAATATTCATAAAAAGGCAATTTGTGTCTTTTTGCTTTGCAAAGCTGTAATGAATTCCTATTTCTATGCCAAGCAAGATGATCCGATCTTAAAATTCTTACTCAGGGGGAAAAACAATCTCATTTAAGTGCTTCATCTTGCAAAGCACTGAACAACTTCTGAATGCTTCCAACTCCCTTTGTAGTCATTGAGAGTGCAGGGTATTTGCATCTTGCAAAGTTGGGCCTTTTGTGAAGTAATGATCATGTATGACCATTTAGTGTATGGTTATATAATTAATTTTTGTTTTGTTCCCAATGGTTGCACTAAATAGGAATGAGAGACTCACTCTCCTTTTGGGAGAAGTGTCCCCACACGTATTGTGACTTAAAAGTACTGCACCTAAATAAATATCCCTTGTTATACACAACTTCAAAAATAGTTGGTTCAAGGCTGATTTTAATGTTACAATTAATAGTTTTAGGATTTTTTTTTCTTTCATTCAAAGTTATTTTAAGGACAAATTATTTGGATTTCATTTTCACATGTATTAGTGCATAGGACTGGTATATACATTGGTATCAACACCATAGTCCTGTCAAAATATCCATGTAGATTCTCAGGCCTAATGTTTTGCTTTATGTACCTAAACAGAACATAAACAACCATGCACCACCCTTTGTAGCACATATATGTGGTTTAGGATTCCGTTTCTCCCTGTAGGAAGATATATTTGACCTGAACACTTATCTCAGAAATAAAGTGGGTGTAGTACCCCAAGAAGTGGTGGGGAAGCCCAGTAGCTTTGTGACTCTTACCCAGAGAGGAGGTCTAGATTCCCTCCCCACTCCACCTCCACCTAGGAAGGGTGGGACCCTGCTTCTTAGCAAAGTGCTCTGACCACTAGGCCATGGACTAGGCATTCTTAACCCTCCTCTTGAAGCTGGCCCATTACACCTTGCATTTAATATCATTAGAAAAAATAGATAAACACCCCTAGGAAAGATCCCCATTAAGAGAAAGAGCCCAGCGTACCCTTCCATGGTAGCATCCATCTCATTTAAACACACTTTCTGGTGCCCCATCTGTGCCTCTCTTGGCTTCCCAGAGCTGAATTGCAAATTGTATATAAGTGCCCAATTATGCAGTTACATACATGCCCTTTAGGTACATGTGGAAAATATGGTTCAGCTTTTAGTGTCCTGTGAAGGCAGAAAAAGCATTTATATTCTTGCATTTTTTCAGATGTAATTGGCCAGGAATATTGCATTAATCACTTTTTTTGGTACCAGTTCTCTCTCCTTTAGAAACACCAAACATCAAATTACATTTGTTTGCTTCTTTTATTAAAGGTCTACAGTTTAGGTAGGGTGTTCAAAAACTTTACTACATCCATGATACCTTGATTTCAAGGACATAATTATGTATCTGCCATATTATGGCTAAAATGTAGACCTTCAAAGGGTCAGATATAATAGGCTGCCTTGTCTGTTCCTGTTTCTGAGATTCTTATGTCTTATGAGCTATTTGCTTGAAATTAAGCTGGTAAAGAAAAAAGCTCCTTGAGTCAACCTTGAGAAAAGCTCACAAACAAAAAGCTGTCAGAAGAGAAGAACTTTTGTAGGAAATCTAATCTTTTTTAACCCTTGCAGAATCTCACCATTTAATAAATGGTGAGCAATCTGTACCATACATCCTCTGTAACTTTGTAGCCCCTTGTTAACTTTCTTCTTACAGGATTTTTGGGGAAAGATTTTAAGAAACTTACTCCTCAGTGGGCACATCTACATGTCATGCTTTAATGCGCATTAGCCAAAGTTAATGCACATTAACATGTGCACCCTTAATTGTGCATTTAAAATGGCAAATTTAGACTTTTGCAGGTATCAAATTTAGGCATGAACAGTTAAAGCACATTAAAATTTGTGTAGTTGTGTTAAAGTGCATTGACGCTGTGTGTGCAGACTGACTTAGGACTAACTTTAGTCCTAAGAAGTAGCCTTAAGTCTTGGTCATGTGGGCTATTTTGCAATATATGCTATCTACTAACACATACACACATTTCATAGCAGTGCTTTGCTTTTATATATATACTTTACTATCATAATTGTAGTTCCATTTCACTTGGGGATATTTAATGGGGTAAAGATAAAAGAGAAACAAAGGATTAGAGCTAGATAAAAACATCAGTGTGCTGTGAAGCTGGGATTATAAAATAGTCTCAAAGGGTCCTGACTCTAAGCCCTTTTCTATTTTTACTTAAGTTTAATATGCATCTAATAGATAGTCTCCCTTCAGGTAAAACACTAGGCAACTTGTAGGTTTTTAACACTTGGTCTTCACAGTGGGTCAAAACAAAGTCATACAGTATGGTGCTTCTACACTTACAATTCACTAGGAAAATCCAGAATATTCAATGACCTTCAAGCCATACAGAAGGTAAAAGTTACACTAAGACTATTTTTTTTTCAGTCTGATTCATGGAAATTTAGCCAGATTGCCTCCATAAGGAATAATGTAACTTGTTACTGTTGGATGGAAAAGTCTAGATGGAAAGTAGGTAAAGAGTGAAAGTACCTGAACTTTTCTGTTGCTGTTTGTAAAATTAACCTTGTAATGCCCTGGTTCTAATGCCTCCTGTATCTGTCCTCTCTTTCATCTAACAGAACTTTGATTTCCTATGGGTTGGCTTTATCTTCATGACATTTCTGGCAAGTTTCAGTTATTATACAGCACTCCTCCTTTCCTCAAGATGGTCCTAGCTTCTTAAGACATTTCAAAACACCTCAAGTACTCCCTGTTCTCTGACTGTTCTGTTATACTCTAGGAAATTTTGAAATGTATATACAGAAGAGATAGAGCAACTGTTTTGACTTGTTATACAGGGAAGAACACTAACATGCATTTAAACTGAAGTGACAAAGATTTAATGTAAACCTCAAGAGGAAAAAAATGCATAACTGTACAACTGTATACACTTTGTAACTGTAAAACGATAGGACAATGGAATGCTTAGAGAAGTTGTGCTATCTCCTTCACTGGAGTTTTTCAAGAGGTTGAATAAGCATTCATTCAGCCTGGTATACAAATAGCATATGCTGAATACATGTAAGGGGTTGGGCTCAGATGACCATTATTTTACCTATCAATAAATGTCTTAGTACTATGCACTCCTTGAGCTGTCCCATTAATTTTAACATGTCTACACAAGGAATAAATTGCACTATTCAGCATCTGTAGAAGAGGCAGAATGAAGTCTGTTAAGACCAGACATTCAATTTTCCAAAGCATTCAATCCATGTTTTCAAAACTGACTTGGGCACACTGGAAACTATATTTTTCAGTCTGTCAATGAGCCTTAAGTTTCAAAGGAGATTATTGTCAAATAAATAACTAAATAAGAACTAGGGGTTATTTTGAATGCATTTTCTCCTATTTTTACCTGAAAACATCATCCTCTGTGTGTCCAGATCATCCAAGTGACCTATGGGACCTAGAGTGCTAAGTTCACTTGAAGCACTACAGAGAATGATGCTCTAAACCATGATTAAAACACTTTATCAGGACATGTGGGTACTAATGATGTGGCCAGGAGAACCCCTGATCACCTGATGGCGGACTACAGTGCTCTGGGCAGCGTGCTGAGGGAGTTCAGTGCACAGGTGGTATTCTCTTCCATCCTACCAGTGAACGGACGCGGAAGACGGCATGAGAACTGCATCCGAGAGACCAACTGGTGGCTTCGGCAGTGGTGTCTCGAGGCAGGCTTCGGCTTCCTGGACAGCGACCCACACATCACGACGAGGGACATGCTCAGCTGGGATGGGCTTCACCTGTCCCCCAAAGGTAAGCGTGTGTTTTCTTCTAGGTTGGCGGATCTCCTC
>NW_005842418.1:387619-390852 GCF_000455745.1 Alligator sinensis
CAAGAGAAGGTTGAGAGGCGACCTTGTGGCTGCCTATAAGTTCATCACGGGGGCACAGAAGGGAATTGGTGAGTATTTATTCACCAAGGCGCCCCCGGGGGTTACAAGAAATAATGATCACAAGCTAGCAGAGAGCAGATTTAGATTGGACATTAGGAAGAACTTCTTCACAGTTCGAGTGGCCAAGGTCTGGAACGGGCTCCCAAGGGAGGTGGTGCTCTCCCCTACCCTGGGGGTCTTCAAGAGGAGGTTAGATAAGCATCTAGCTGGGGTCATCTAGACCCAGCACTCTTTTCTACATATGCAGGGGGTCGGACTCGATGATCTATTGAGGTCCCTTCCGACCCTAACATCTATGAATCTATATACAAAAGTGTATCTTGACTTATTTCTATGCTAAAGACCATTTTAAGATATCTAATATTGGAAAAGATAGAAGTATAGTAACTAGAGTAACTCCAGTGGCCATTTCTAAAGAGACCTCATCGAAAAGCTTAAAGAAAAAATGTGAAAATATCTCATATTCTTGAAAGCATTTACTAATCCCCATTTCTTATTATTCATTAAAGTGATTTCAAAAGCAAAAAAGTTATGAAATAATTGCAGAAGAACTGCACTGAGATCATACAGGCCAATATCTTGACAAATATCTATCTTGCATATACTTAACTTGTAGGCGGGAACTTTGCAGGAAATGGTTCTTTCATCCAATGAAAGTTTCAGGTTAAAAATTTCTCTCATTCTGTACTGAGATGAAATCATGACTTCTTGAAGTTTCTTTTTCATACACACATACCAAACTGCCATCTTAAAATAGCCTATAACCCAAGAGTTAAGGCACTCATGTGTAATGTGGAAAGGGGCTTCAAGCCATGCTCCACCCGATTCAGACAAATGTGAACTTTGATCTGCTAAATCTGAGTACTTTATCTGCTGAGCTATTCGCTCTTATAAGGTTGGCTCTTTTTCCTGTTTTGACCAAAAAAATGTACTGAACTTGGAAAAAGAAGGTAGTGGATCAGATTAAGTTTAAAAGGTGATATTAACAATTATGTTTTGTTTGGTTCATATAGCATTGGAATTTTGAATGTGTGTAGAGAAAAAGAAGTGACAGAGAGAATGCTAGTATGTTCAAAAAAGATAAGGGACTGAGATGGATGGAAAGGACAGATGAAAAGAATAGGAAGCTGAAAATAGAGAAAGAAACATTGAGTCTGTTTTGGCCATAATACATGTAAATCAATGACAAGGCAACAAGAAGACATCAGGCTCTCTTTCTTAAATGCATGGCTGGAGGGAAGGAAAACAAGCCAGAAGCAGATAAGTCTATTTGTGAGTCATTAATATAGCAATTGAAAGTTGAAGCTTGAGGACAGAAGTTTTTATATTTTTTCATCATATGGCTATTTATTTCAAATATATGTCTTCTAGAGTAAAACTGCTGGAATTTCCTCTTCTAGTGTAATTTATAATTCAGTCTTGTTCCCTGTCAGTAAACTTTTGTGGTCAACATGTATCCATTTTATGAAAATAAACACATGCTTATTCATACACTAGCTGCAATGTTTTATAATTAAAACATTGTTTATGACTTTCCAACAATAATACTCTTCATTTGAACATAATTCCCTTTCTAATTATATGAAAGAAGCATTTTGTTCACCTACACTGATTTTTTTTTCAGTCCAACTTTGCTCATTATGGCTGCTCATAGATGTGAATAAAAAGCACTTTACTGGAAGAGGAAGCACATTAGTTTGAGCTGGCTCCCCACCATCTGTATAGATTGAGCGCTTCAATGGGGCTGTTTGGTGCATTTATCTAAAGCCAATTTAATCAGCTATTAGATAAAAGTACCAAAAAACCCTGCGGAAGCACTGAATTTATACAACATTAGGTGAACCGGGTCAAACTAACATGATGCCTCTTTTGGACATGTGCTGCACTCAGCATGGGCGGGGGCACGCTGAGCTGAAAGTAAAGTGCTGGGTTTTTTTTGTTTAAACATGTCTGTAAGTGGACTATTTATCCTTATATCCAAACAAAAGCATTCTAAAGATGTTTTAAAGTGAGTATGTTTTACTTTTGCTAATGGAAATATATCACTTGTGTAAATTTTACAATAAGCAGTATAATAGCAAGTCAGCATAGTCTTCTGTAGCCTTCTAGTTCATCCCTCCCCCCCGCCCCGCCCCCTGAGTCTTCCAATACCTTTAGAACAAAATAGACAAGATGTTGCATTTCTTTCCTGCTAACCCTTCAATTTATCATTTTAAAATGTTTCTGGTTTATTGCTTGTCCCATTTTGGCTGCAAGAACGGTATTACACTTTTGTTGCTACTGTATAGCAACCCATATTTCACTGATACAGTAGCATAGGATGGTAGAAGAAGTAGCACAAAATATTGCTTTTGCTTTATTAATGGTAAATTCCTGCCATCCTAACTCAGATAGAACTCCCACTGAAGTTGATGGGAATTTTGGGCACCTATACATGTGCTCCAGGGTGGGGATGCAGGGTGTTTTAGTTACAGCAGCTCTAATTAAAATGCCTGAGATGTCTCATGTATTTAGCATCCCACATTTCAAAATGGTGATGGGGTGCTTTAACGAAAGCTCATTCAAAAAGCTCTTCTGCCACCATTTTGAAACATGGGGACACTGAACATACAAGATGCTGCTGCACACTGGAACATTCTGATTATAATGCTCCAGCAGTGAGTCTGCTTCTACTCATATCTGAAGCACATGTAAAAGTAGGCTTTGATTGAGTAAGGATGACAAGATTTTTGCCACCAACAAGGAAGCAAAAGTTATCTCCAGCTTTCAGAAATTTCTCAAACAATGGATTTTTTCTTTGAGATTCGTTTATTGCCTGATCAGATTTTCCTGATCAGTTTACAAGATGACATGAAATGTTGAGAGGTTTCTTTAAACATTATTAAATATACCTCTTCAACTGGCTTTTGAGTTCCAGCTACCTATAGAACATTTTTGTGATGTTGGACCAGTGGTGACACATAGGGAGTGCACAGGGGTGCATGTGAACCCCCTGAGAGCACATTCCTGGGCAGGAGGAGCAGGTGAGAGCTCTGCTGCCTCCCCTGAGAGCACCAGCCAGGGAGTGTGCCAGTAGAAGTGGTCCCTCTGTGGCCGATCCCGCCTACCACGAAGTGCCAGCAGTGTGCCCCCCCACCCTGGCCTGTGCAGTTGGTCGTGAGGGGACCCCCCCC
>NW_005842418.1:390883-397759 GCF_000455745.1 Alligator sinensis
GCTGACTGTCCACTGGGGGAGCAAGTGCCCCCTTCCCCCCCCAGTCAGGAAGCACCATTCGCCCATGTGTTGGATTATCATGTCCAGTTTAACACCAATTGATACCACTGGCATAGGTGCTTTCCTCCAGATTTATATCAGCATGAGAGAAGAACCAAGATTTGGGCTTAATTGTACAGGGAAATATGAAACTTCAACAACTGTACAATCCTAATATCTGCTCATTTGAATTCTAAGAAATTTACCAGACTGCTTCTTTCTAGAGGGTACCATTCAAAACACTGCAGAAAAAAACATGTGTACAGTTAACACAGACCTGAAACACAGGAAAAAAAATATATTTTTAATTGGGATTTTCTTTAATGGGGATCAAAAGATAGCTCAAAAAGCTTCTATTTTACAACCTAATTGAACACAAAACAATATACACCACTTGCTCAGAAAAGGAAACTGGTGTGAAAAATTCCCAGTACTTTATATAACTAATCTCACTATCTTAATAACCAGCTGAAACAAATACAGGTACAGCAGAGGTAACAGCCCTCTGCCCTCGCTGTATGTGACTGTGCAACAGGAGTGGGAAAAGGAAATGAAGTTTTTCCTTTGCCTAGCTGCTTACTCTTACCCCATGACAGCAAGGACCTGAAAAAAGAGAAAGGCAACAATTATACTAAACCATTATTCTATCCCCTGTGTAGTCAGCACTTTACTTTTCTTACTTTTATCCTGCTGCTTTTTACTTTTTTGGGATCTCAGGGAGCTAGCCTGAGTAAAATGAATATAGCTTCCCTAGATGTAGTGAAAACAATTCAGGAGCTACAATATATCTGCCTCAAATTGCCACATTTTGCCATGAAAAGCCTCCGAGGTACACCTCAAATCCTCATAATATTCTTGAGTTATAATATTTACACTGAGATCATTACATGATTAGCATATTGCATTGGGTGAGTTATGCACATAAAATGTTTGTGTGTGAAAGAACACATTTCTATTCATATCCCAGGTGCCTTCATATAGGAGAAGGCTGCTGCATGTCAGCTATTCTGCTTAATGACTGGAATAACTTAATCATCTGAATTGGCCTTCCTTGAAAAGGTCTATCTTTTGGCCAATTCTTTTGGGAGTATGTTAGCCTTGGTGCAAAAGAGGCATTTCTGTCTTAATTAAAATGGTATTTGTAGTGTTTGATACTTCAGTGGATCACTAGGTATATGTTAAATCTTCCAAAGCACTTTCAGTTAAGCTACCTATCAGAGGTCGAGCTGCAGGTCTGTCTGAAATTTGCCCTTCACTTCTAGAGATGCAGTTATTCAGTTTGATAGGAGAATGCCAGAAAGTAGGTGGCTTCATGTGCACATCACAGGTCCTCTGACATCAAGTATCTTTGTGAAACAATTAAAAATGTGCATTACTTTCCAAGACAAAACTTATTGAGCAAAACAAACAAGGTGTGTTTTCCTCTTATACAGAAGCAACTGACTTCAGTGAAATCACAGCTGTAAAACAAAGAATTTGATGCTTTGAGTTTAAGTTCACAGAGCTCGTCACTGATAATCTTCTGATGATCCCCTCAAAAGATGAGACATCGAGCTTAAAATAAATAAATAAATAAATAAATAAATAAATAAATAAAAATCAAGAGCTGCTACAGATACATAGTAAAGACTCATAGATTGATTCATAGGTTGTTAGGGGCTGGAAGGGACCTTGCTGATCATTGGGTCCAGCTCCCCCATTCTAGGTAGGAAGCCAATTGGGGTTAGGTGATGCCAGTGAGGTGACTGTCCAGTCTTGTCTTGAAAACCTCCGGGGTAGGTAACTGCAGCCACCACTGAAGGGAGTTTATTCCACAGATGTCATCTAAACATAGATGACAGACATGTGGACTGATCTTCTAGAGATTTGCCATCAACCTCCCCCTTGAGCTGTATGTTGCTAAGGTTTAAATCCCCACTGCCATCCACACGCTTTCACTGCACACCTTCTGAAGGGGACAGTATGCATGAGGCATAAAAAGGGAATTCCTACTGTTTCAAGAAACAGCAAAAACTTAGCAGAGTGCCACATAGCAAACCTTTGATAAACTCTTGAACCCTGTTGTGATGAGTAGCTATTGCTGAGTTGTAAACCCTCCTTCCCCTCCATCAGCTTTCCTTAGCCTAAATACCCCTCTTCCCCAAAACTGAGAAGCCCTCACACTGCACCCGGAACAAGAAACATACATGCCTTTCACAACCATCCATGCGGCTTTGTGTGTCGCACCTTGCTCCAATGCACACCCAGAAGAAGGTACCATATGCCCCATAATATGCAGTGACTTGACTTTAAGAGTTAAGTTCCTATAACTTAGGTGAACAGCACTTACAGACAGCTATCCAAGCTGAAACTGACTTGGGCTGCATTATGCAAGGCAATTTTTCCATAAGAATAAACAGTTCTTGAACAATTTCTCCAATCTATTGGGCACAAACAGACTTTTTGTCACCATCAGGCATGCATGTTTCCCTTCCAATTATTTTTTTTCCTTGCACAAATGTTTATTGAGGACCGTGCTGATGAAATCCCACTCTATTTCTGTATGAGTTCTCTCCTTTCTCTCTCCTACAATATCGAGCTCAGTCAGGCAGTAACAGATCTTGTTCCAAACCCATATCTTTGTTAAACTCCTGCTCGAGACTCTTATGCTATAGGGAAATATTAGCATTTACTGACCTTCAGCACCACTAATTTAATCTTTTCAGCACCAAAATTGATTATTCTCAGCTTGGCTTCTAAAGAACTGGGGTGAGTTTTTTTTTCCCCCCAGGGGTGGGAATTGGGCAATAGCAGCACTTAAGACTTCCAAAGTGTCTGTATCTGGTTCATAAGCATGGATAGAGTGTGTTCTGGCAGCTCTTCTCATTGTACAGTAGCTTCAAGTCTCTGCTCTGCACATGGCTGAAATCTGCTGATGTTGCTAAATGTTTTACGAAGTGTTTCTTTAGCTTTCAGGCCAAAACCTCTTGTAAAAGCAGATAGGAACAGCTCTTACTGTAGTGTAACTGAGAGCAGGATATGGCTTCCTGTATGGTCAAAGAAGACTATCAACATTTTCAATTTCTTAAAAACAACATGCATTTAGGGTTGTGGTTATAAATAGAGGATTTGTTTGAGCAAGACAGGGGAAGAGGGATTAAAGCATAAGGTTGTTATCATTTTCTTCCTGTGACATCTAAATATTTTTAACAGCTGAATGACATACAAAAGTTATCTTCAAAAATGCATACATCCCATGCTACCAAACAATCCTTGTAAAACTTCTCATGGATCATTGATTTCCAAGTCATTCCAGTCTAAAGGGGAACAGCAAAGGGCAATTCAAAATTGAGCTGTTGCGGAGATATGTACTGAATACCTCCAAAACCAGGCTGAGTGAAGTTTTCTGCAGAGAAACAAATTTTAAAGCATTTACAAAGACAGACTTATCCTCTTCAAAAGCCAGTCACTTTTCAGGTTTCATCAGGCACTTCTGTAATATTACTGACTATGACTTCCTGGTCACCTTTCTCCTAGAGAAATAACAGGCATTTTTGTTTGCTTATTCTTCCATCTTTACTGCTCAAAGATCAAGGCTCATTTAAGCTCCACATACTGTAACTTAGAGAGATTCCAATAAAAGGATAAGATTCAATGACTGTTTCTTGTGATAATTTTTACTGGTGCAAGTAATATGCATGATAAAGACATCCTACAAGACAAGGAACTTGAACATCTACAAGAAAAGGGCAGGTTGAAACAGGTTGACGGAGAGGGAGCATCACCAACTATAGGACAATTTAGCTTTCCTAAAAACTTACAGCTTGTCCTATATTCCGTAAATGTATTTTTGCATAAAGAATAAAAGTAAGAATCAAATAGTATTTCCTTTTTTAATGTTTAAAGTCTACTATGTGTACTGCTTCATTTTATTTATATGCATCATCATATATAATCAATTTTAATTTAATGTTATTAGAATGTGTAATTTTATTGTATGCTTTTCCCAAAAACAAAATATCACCACCTCATCCTGCTTATTCTCATCTAGAAGAGAAAACCATTTTCTGCCAAAGTATTCACTTAAACAGGAACTGGGAAAAATCATTTAATTAGAAATCAGCACATTTTTGAGCTCTTCTGTCAGCTTTCTTTAAGTAAATTGAGGCTACCCCTAATCCAATCATAGTTTCAGCACAGTATACATTGTCTGTGTGGTTAAAGAGCTGGATAAAAATTGCAGTCCTTTTAACCTTTGCTATCTTGTCTACTTGATCTAGAATATTTTATTTCCCCTTTGCAAGCTGCTGTTTTGGCAAATCAAAATTGCTTTTTACACATGGCAAAATCTGTGACATGATATCCAACAAAAAGACTTTTGTTTTGCCCTTTCCTGCATCTATCAGAAAGGCTAAACTTAAAAGCTATTCATTATATATGTTTACACATACACATAATCACACATTATACTCACAAGACATGGCAGAGTAACACTTCAGAACTCGTTCACTTCAGACTAACATGGCTAACGACCTCTCTCTACATTACACTCAGAAAACTATACTGAAAGGGAAATATTCAGGTTTGAAAGTTAACATTAAAAAGTTAGGAAGTGGGAAAATTGTTTGCCTGTGCAACCTTAATTTGCCCCCCTTGAGCATACATATTTTGATAGGTCTTTAATTATATTATCATATTCTATTTTTCTATATTGCCTTGTCCCATTTAGGACACAAAGGTTAAGGACAGAAATGACACATAAACCAGTATAAGTGATTGGAAACCAGTTCAAATCTATAACACAACAGAATTTCAATGCATATAAACCACTTTCAAAATGGCCCAAACCAATTTAAGATAAACCAGGATGGATGTAGTATCAGACTTAACTGATTTAGATTAAACCTTTTTTTGAACTTCTGTCCCAGATTCCCTCCAAATTCAAGTTAACTCACTGTCCCCCAGCATCCCAGGATACTTTCCACCTCCCTTGCAACCCTCTGCTTTCCCCCCTCCCCCATATTGCAGTATGGGTGGCTTTTGCCTAAGCTGTCTGCCTCTGCCAAGCAGGGACCACCCAGCACATAGCACCACCCAGCTTCTGGTCTGGGTCACTACAGGGATGTAGCTGCATTTCCAAAATCAAAAATGAATGTCTGTTCACTTGCTTATCAGTTCACTCTATGCAGTTTAGACTAACCTGAAAAGATTAAATCAATTCAGTCTCAGGCTTTTTGATTGCCCATACTTAGCCTAAATGAAGGGTGTTCTCCCATAGGGTTACCATATTTCTGAGTCAAAAAAAGAGGACACCTATTGTGCCGGGGCGGGGGGAGGGGAAGGATTGGACTGTGGTGGTGGTTGTGGGAGGGCAGTGATATGCCAACACTCTACCCCTGCCCATTCTGTTGCCCCTCACTCCTAAGCCTCAGCCCCCCATCCCTGCTGCTTCCTCTCACTCTTAAGCCACAGCCCCCCCAGCCCTACCAGTGCCCCTCACTCCTAAGCCTCAGACCCCCCCAGCTGTGCTGCTTCCTCTCACTCCTAAGCCACAGCCTCCTCAGCCCTACCAGTGCCCCCTCACTCCCAAACCACAATGCCCTGCTCCCCTGGGCATGCTGCAGCCCCCTGTCCCCACTGGTGTCCCTCACTCCCAACCCACAGCCCACTGCTCCCCCTAGCCCTACCAGAGGGGTCCCAGCTGCCCACTCCTGACCAGGCTGGAGTGCAGGGGCTCAAAGCAAGTCCAGCCATACCATGGGCTGGATAGAAGAGGAGGGGAGGCTTGTGGCAACCTCTGCCATGGCTGAGGCTGCTGCACCATGCCAGGAGGCCTGGCCTGGCCATGATCTCCCTCTCCTGGACAGCATCTCCTGGCTGCTCCACCCCTGCAAGCACTGACACTGGCCCCTGTCCTGCCAGTCCACTCATGGAGTTCCTCACTGTCCTCAAAAGGCCCTCCTGCCCCTTTTCCCTGCTGAAGGGGTGGCAAACCCTCCCCGCCCTGCTCCCTCATCCTGCTGCAACCCCAGGCCCCCAACCCAGACTTACCTGCTTGCAGTTCCCAGGATGCATGCAGACATAAGTGATGCTCCCTGCCTACAATTGCCCCTCCCCCTGATCCTACCAGCAGAGCACAGCAAAAACCTGGTCGTTTGGTAAGATTTGAAAAACCCACCCGGACGGAGATTGGAGGACTCAAAAAGAGGACATGTCTGGGTAAACCCAGACATATGGTAACTGTAATTAACAAATGGTAACCGTAATTAATGAAACCAAGGCTACTTGCCTATATCAGCCCACTCTTACCTGGTCTCCAAAGTCATTCAATATAAACCAAGTTCCTTTAGGGACCCTACTACCTTACAGCTCAGAGCTCCTCCCTGCATGCTGTCTGAGGAAAGACTACTTGACCCATGCAGGCTCTGGACTTATATAGTACCAGCGTGAGCCCTTCTGGTCAGGCAAGCCTCTCATTAGCTCCCCTCTGCCACTTGCAAGCAGTGTTTCAAACAGCTTGCTCTCTTGAAAGAGCAGGCACCTCCAGTGCCCTGCTACAAAGAACTACTGAAATTGTATCATGTGGCATCATAAGAAACCTTTGTGGTTCTCTAGGAGAGCTGCAACCTTCACATTTACCTCAGAGACTTTGAGTAACTTAGAGCAGCACAGCATGGCACAGCACTAGAGAGGATCAAAACTTTTCATAACAGATATTTGCAGAAAACAAATGTAATAGTGGGATCCATTTCAGGCTCTGGAGGGGAGTGTGTGGAAATGGCATAGACTCTTTTGCCAGTTCGTGCCAAGCTTACCCCTTCCATCCCTGACACTTCATCCCAGTAACATTTTCCTCAG
>NW_005842418.1:397769-398402 GCF_000455745.1 Alligator sinensis
CTACTTTCAATCTAGTCTCACTCTTCTCACCCAGCAAGTCTTATTCTCATTGCGGGTGGGAGGGGGGGGTCTTCATCTATGGGTGTGGAAACACTACATTTGGAGCCCTTTAGAAAAGGAGTTTTTCCAAAAGGCAGCACCTGGTACCTCTAATTGTTGTGTGTGAACGAGCTGACCAAGATTAAAATTTTTGGCAATTTTTAACACTGCTCCATGCTGGGTTAACCTTGGAGGGGTTTTGTGCATTTGAATTGTTCTTGACTTGTTCATGCACAACAGTTAGAACATAAAAGCTGCTGCCTTTTTGAAATGTTCCCTTTTTAAAGGGCTCTAAGTGTATGCATGTCTACACTACCTTCCCTTTCCCAACTAATCCCAATTCTCCTCCCAAATCCTGACTCGTCATCAGATTTCCTTCTGGCCTTTTGGTTCCCAAACCCAAAGGTCTCCATACCTAGCCATTTCCAGTTGCCTCCACCTTAACATCCAGTCCATTTCTACCAAACCACTTTTGCAGCCATTAAGGCCATCCTTTTTCCCATCTCACCATACCATTTGTGCCTGTCTTGCCCTCCCTCCCTCTTCTCTTGGTCTGACTCATGTCCCCTCTGTATATGAATTAAACTTCTTTCC
>NW_005842418.1:398433-415220 GCF_000455745.1 Alligator sinensis
CTGGCTGGGCAAGGGGCAAAAGAGAGGCAGAGTCTCTGTTCTCTGTCTTTATGCCCAAATGTGGCCCAGCTCACAGCATCTCAGAGCTATAATTGCGGGGAAAGTGCTGTTTATCTCTGTGTTTGAGCATTTTTCATCTAGACAGAATCTTTGGGGTTTTAGCCATCAATCTTTAGTGAATCTACTGAGCAGGTACAACTGCAATATTTCAGAGTTTTATAAGGATATGTGGAAGCAGAATGAGTTATCCAATTCCTTCACTAAAACTTGGAATAATAATATAATCTTAAAAACAATACAAATGTTTAGATTAGTAGGACATATTGGAAGTGGCATCAATAGAATGGATTTGTGTATGTTGTAAAATAAAAATAATCCTGAAACTATATAAAGACAATACATGCAATTAGCATAAAATTATGTCACTTTCATAAAATGAGACACTGGAAGAGATGGCAAATAGTAAAAGTCTATGGGCAGGTATTATAAATGAGTATTATAAATGACTGAATGTTTCCTCATAGCTCCATAAAGAGGGGTTCAAAGACAGCAACCTAGAAAGCACAACTTGAGAAAAGTACATTGGATTTACTGGTATATCCATAGAAGGTGTTATGGGAACAATAAAGGGCAGGTTATTGAGAGAAGTGCAAGTTCAGTATCTGATTATTTTAATAGGCCTTATTTTCTGCAAACCACATTGATCTCCCCTATAAAAAAAACTTTATTGAGAGTCATGGGGATGTCTTTCTTCTAGTGGCGATGCTTGACAAATGAACATCTAACAGTATGATCATTTCAGATTTTAAAAGTCAGGCTTTCACATGCTTCTTCAATCTGTTAGAGAAAGTGTTTTTAGGATTTCTACAGCAATGTCAGAATTTAATAGAGCTGATAAATATGTAAAAGATGCTACTATAAACTGCAGTCAGCTACCCAAAAAACTGATGCATATATAACCTAAATCTCCCATACCTTTGGCACAGTGAAGTGGATGTAAAATTACATGGTAATGACCTATTAACACTTAACTCCCACTTTGTCCAAGTGTAATTGACTATGCTAGATACAAGACTAGGGAACTGGACCCTTAATGTAGACAATGATGCAATATAACGGGCTTACATTGCAGTTGATAGTGACATATCATTAGTTTCACTGCCTCAATGCATATCCATATATTTAAGATTAGTTTTAGAAACTGTCATGCTTGCTAAGTTCATTAATTGTGTATTTATAGAGAGAGTCCCATGAAATTACTTTGGCCTTCCTGTGTGCTTGTTAAAATTTGTAAATGACACATTCTTAGGAAGCAGATTGATTCCTTTGACAGCAGATGTAAATGTGGAAGAGAAACATCTAAACTTGTCAGCACTAAGAGCAGTTAACAGTACTAGTATTCTTGGGCTTGAGTAGTAAGTAACAGGCATGTTTTCCCTTGGGTGTACAATGCTATTTAATTTTATTCTTTACTATGTTAATCCCATCAAGCTTTATATTTCTATGGAGAAATGACAGCCCAAATAGTATGCTTCTTCTGACTTAACCAAAAAAAAAAAAAAATTAAAAAAAAATTAAAAAATGAAACAAAAAGGAGGGAGGAAGGGAATAGTTTGGCTAAAATTAAACTTTTCTGGTACTCATTCTATGGGTGTTTCATGCAATAAAAAACAAAAATAGGATTCCCTTTACTGATTATATGTGAAGTCCCCAAAACATAACCATCTGAAATCTTTTTTTGTTTTACATTTTCAGGTTAGTTGTGCTAAGCCAGTTAAATATGGTGCTTATAGTTGTCAATCTTGTGAACAAAGGGCATTTCAAATAGAGCTGTTTGTTTGAATATTACTTTTAGTTTTTATAGACTGTTTAGGCGCCAACAGAATGTACAGCCATGTGAAAGGCAAATGGAAAAAAAAAAGAAAGGCTTCTTTCACAAAGGTTTTAGATCAGTGAGGTTAACTGTCAAATGAATAACTGTATCACCAGTATAGATAAAATATGCTTTGGAAAGTGAAATCTAATAATTGAGTTAATTTTCTTCAATTGACTCAATTCTAAAATATTCACAACATGATATTTGCTTGCCAGATTGTTATCTGTATGGGAAACTTGGGGGTGGGGGGGGGTTAACAATAAGATAACATTAGATTTGAGACTTGTTTGCTTTCCCAATGATGTAACATTTCAAATTCTAAACTCTTCTGTCATTGACCTAAAGCACTCTAGAATATCAGTATTCTATCCTCTGTTTAAAGATTGGCAACACAAAGAACAGGAAGGTGTTATGAACTGGGCTAGTTCACAGTTAGTGGAATAGGTAGGAGTGGAACCTTAAATCTCTTGATCTTGACTTGAGGATTGTGTTCAAACCTCTGCATCACATGGTCTTGATAATATGTAATAGGATGCTTAAGTATGATCATTCTCCCATTCTTCATAACTACGATAAGCATGTTATGGTATATTATGATATGAATTCTGGAAAGCAACAGATGAGTTAGATGGAGCGTCTTAAAGATGCTGGTAGGATTTTTTCATGATACTACCACGTATTCTTCCTATTAGATACTTACCTTGAAAATTTATTTTAGAAATGTCTTTTAAAAATGTGATTGCATTTCTCTGCATAGTTAACTATACGTACTGCTTGCTATTAGTGTAATTATGCAGGTCCAGAAACAGGAGGGAAATTAAAATAAAGACCAGGCTCAGTTAGTGCAAACTGATGTAATTCTATTGACTTCTGTTATACCAACCACTTGGGATCTAGCTCCCAACGTTAAATAATTAAATATAGCATTTATAGTACTATAATAATTAGTGTAATACATTTCAAGTGCACCTTCTAAAAATTATGAGCTTCATAAATGGAATCCTAGAAATCTCCTCTCTCAGCTTTTAACAATCTCCCTTTTCTTAGTCTTCAGACAAAGAGATATCTGTCTATAAACCTCTCATTAAGAAAGCACATAATATTGTCCATCCTGGGCCTTCAAGCAGTATAAAATTATAGTGAAAAAACTATATATGTAAGCATGTTTATCGTGGATACATGCAATAAGCAAAAATAAACAAATAAATAAAGGCTCTTAGAAGCTGCTCAGGCCATTTGGAATGGCAGAAAAATTCTTGCTGAAATGGAGATTATAGGCAAAGTGATGGGAAAATGCATGATCCATGGAATGTAAATGTGTTTTGCTTAAATAAGAACATAAATAATAATGTTTGGGTAAAAACTAAACCCTGAAATATTCAGCTGCAAAAGTGCCAATTGGAAAGGAGTGAGTGATTCAAAAAGGGGTTTTAATGGAAAACTTTAAACCTCCTTAACAATTGGGATCACTACCCTTTCTTTCCTTTCCTCCTAAAAAATCTGCATTCATAAATAAAAGTTTGTCCAGAGAAGAATACATTTTAGCATTGGGCGCATCTACATGTGCCCCTGACTGCGCCGTTGTTACTGTGCAGTTCTGGCAGTGCACAGGTCATTTCTGACCCTATTGCGGAGTAGCAATGAGCTACTGTGCAGTTAATTGTGCAGTAGCTCATTGCTACTGTGCTGTAGCATTGGCGTTATGGTATTTTTTATGTAAAATAATAAAGATGACAGTCTGAGGCAGGTGCCAGAACATAAATTAATTCTAAAAAAGTACAATTAAATCTCAAGAGGTTTTGAAATTTTCCATTCCAGCCAGCCACTTACCTCTTTTCACCTAGGAGGGACACCCTCAGCTTATTTATGTAGTTATTTAATAAAGTGTGGCATCCCCTGTGGTTCAGTGGTACAATCCTGGTCTGCCCCACAAGAGACCTGGGTTCAGTTCCTGGATGCTTATGTAACTACAGTCATGGAGGCACCAAACGTCTGGACCCAGTCTGGCCTTTGGATTCTGTCTCAGTGGCCTAAAGGGGAGATAGAAGATCTGGGCAGCCTCCACTCTTCCAAAAAACTCCTGCCTAGGCATATGCATAGAAGATCTGGGTGGCCTTTCATGCATGGATCATGACCCAGAAGGATCACTGATTGCCAGACATGGAAATAAAGTGCATTGAGGGCAGTTGTGGGTATTGGATATTTATTTAGGTGACTAAATTTGAAAATGTCAAATTTTGTAGTTTTATTCCCATGATAGAATAAACCCACTCCAGCCTCTCCTAACAGGAACCCTAGGTAAAAAAAATTCTGTACTATTTGGGCTAACACTGATGCTATGTGGACAGAGAGACTTCTAGTGACTTTGGATGCTTATCTTGCTGGGATCCTATGACCCCAGCTGACTTCCTGCCTTCGGGCGGGGGGCTGGACTCGATGATCTTCCGAGGTCCCTTCCAGCCCTAATGTGTATGGAAAACTCTACATCACCATAGTGACAAGCTATATTGCCATAGCTTGTCCTTACAGCGACATAGCAACTTGTGTAGGTGCGCCCATTCAGTCAGAAATCTAATGAATAAAGTAGACTTGTTCTACCTTGAACTTTTAAATAATTTTGAATCTTAATTATTTTAAGAAGTAATGGTGAATCATAAATGGTGAATCCTTGAGCACATAGAGGTGTGCCATGAAAACCTCATAAGGTAATGTCATGATCCACTTACCATGTTTTTAAAAATGAGTCAAAGAACAAGAATTTTATATATACTATAATAAATATTGTAGTACTTTTTTCTTTCTCATCTTCTGGAAGCATAGAATTAGAAATATTATGATGGAAGTAAATTGATCACATAATGTCCAATTATGTATATATTTATAGATGCATCAAAATCCTAAGTCTGCTAGTGATGGGGAGGGGGAGGATTGGAATCAAAGGACCAGAATTATACCATGAGAAAATCTGACCCTTTGTGGATTTATCTAGCAGCTAGATATAGGTTTATTCTTCAAAGACAAAAAAAAAAAAGTTCCTAAAGCAGACTGCATTTTTAATGGCAAATATTAAATTTGATCACTCATAACCCTAGATGGCATATATAATGACAAAATATTTAATAATCCCTTAAAATATTAAATTTATCAACCAGAACTCAATGTCCCAGGTAGATTACAACAACCCTGTGATATCAGGGGAACTGATGGAAATCTCCAGATGCACACCTGTCAGTGAAATGACAGCAAAAATTCCAGAACCGTAATGTTGCACTTTAACGGCTATTACTGGATTGAAGGAAACATATATATATATATCTACTTAAGTATAACAAATGATACTTTTAGATTTGGATACAACAAATCTCTGTGTAATCTTTTCTCATCCACAAATATTAATAATTTCTTATGATTACACCACATCTAACTAGTACTTTTATAGATAAGAAAGTAATAAGATACAAATTTTGTACAAGTTTGCCTTTGCATTAAATTGCAATCCCTTTGCATAGAATTTGTGTAAACTAGGTGTGAAACAACCCTACAAAATTAGACCTCTTTTACTAAAAAAAGACTAATTGTTGAGCAAAGGGAGCGATAGTGATGCATTTTAGAAATTAGTCAGAAATGTCCTAGAACCTTGTCTCTAGATATCAAAAGGAAAACTGGAAAAAAGCTTTAATTAGCTTTTTAGTATTCATGATCAAAAACAGACAAAGTTTTAAAAAGACAATATCAATAAAAATATGTCTATGCATTGCTAAAGATCCTTTAATTTATTATACATGAAAGAATTTTGGACACCAAATATACTGTTGTGTTTCTGTTTAAATCTTAGTTATTATGGATATTGACTGGTAAGTTTTATCTTTTGGTATAGAGTCAGTTTCTCTTTTTTGGTTCTTTTAAACCAGTAGGAGGCTGGTTTTTGTGTGTTTGCAGTACTGTAAGGCATTTTTTCTAGCCAAAGAAAATATTTCTGCAATACATTTAGTTAAACACCTTTTACTAAAAAGGCCTGTACTTTGGACCTAATCAATTTGACAGGGTTCCATGAAAAGGCTGCCTTCTAGTCATGGGCAGATCTAGGATTTTGAAAAGCAGGTCGGGGATGCAGATGGTGTAGCACATCATCACATATAACAACACATTTTTTTTCCGGTTAAATAGACTAGAAGCTTTACTAATATACTGGGATCTATATTATGCAGTTTAAGATCAAAGCAAAATCAAATATAAATTTATTAGAATATGCACTTATTTGCTAGATTATATGTCAAATTAAAAAAAACCCACAACATAAACTAGGCAAATAATCAAAAGCTAATGTATCATTAGTCCTATAGTCCTTACAGTTAAATGCATATAATTTATTTAGATTTGTAAAAGAAAATATGGCTTTCTTAAGTGTCTTGAGGATGTCTCCAATACTTCATGGTCAGTCATTTGTACATCTGAGTTTATATTACCATACCTGTGTGAAAGTTTTGAGCTAGAGCTAAAAACAGTCTGCAAGGTTGTAAAATGGAATGGTGACATTACTAGGAATGGCTAACAAACAGCAACATTACAGAAGGAAAGATACTTTGAATAACGGAACATCAAGGAGAGAAGGTTGTTAATACTCATAAGTGAAGAAAGATTAACAGGAATCAGGTAGATTTATAATGAGCCATGATATCAACTGACTTCCACAGGGCTGCTTGAAGGGAAATGCCACTGCTACAGCCAGGCCATTGTTTTTAAAGTTTGGGGGAAGCAAGAATCAAAGGGGGAGTGCAACTCCACCACTACACACCCCCTGAATCCACCCCTTCATCTAAGTATGCATCCTTCATCAACTTTAAAAAAAATCTTTATATGGGTAAGTGATAAGTAGTTCATTGAATTCCCTCATAGTAAAATGTTTGCAGAATCAGGTAGGAACAGAACTTGGGGAAATAGGAAATTCTACAAGTCTAGTCTTTGAGACATTACATATATGTTCCTTTCAGAAGCATATAGGTTGGTTAGCTTTTGAGAAGGTAGGGAAGGTGGGTGCTAAAATCTACAAAAGAAGATAATCTTAGGAAGTTGTATCTCCAAGAAATTTGTTAAATGAACTCTCATCTATCCATGCAGCGCATTTCACCCATATTTTAGTTGTCTGCTATGCAGTATCTAGAAAAGTAGTGATGAAAAATACAGGGTGAATACAAGTACTACATGCCCCAATTCTGGAAATATTTCCACAAGTTTTTAACTTACCTCTATAACTTATTCCATTGATCTCAATTAAGAATCCAATCCTATGTAAATTTCCAGTTCTGAAGTTAGAGAGCTTATGGACACGTCCTACTACAATACTTTCCCCACCCCCCCTCTCAGTCCCTCTTTACTCTCCAACCCAACAACCATAGCGACTTTAATGGAAGAGCTTTAATGGAATATAAAGGATGGAAACAATGTAGGTTCAGGGACTTAAATCCTTTAGACTGCATTTTGTTCCATTTCATTTCACATAGTCTAGGATATCAGATTTTCCAGAATGGCTGTGCTAGAGTTGTCTGAAACATAGATGATGTTGTTACATATAGCTTCAATAATAATACAACATAGACTTAAACAATCTGTTGTCTTTGAAATGACTTATCAGCAAAGGTGATTTTAATGAAAGTAATTTTTAATAAAAGTTCTAATGTCTAAAAAAGGTGGGGTTGGGTGGCTTCCAGTCCCAGAAGACTGGACTATTTCATTAACCTTGTCAGAACATTTATTATTTGCATAATGGGGAAGAAAAGATGCCATATACATGGACATTAGCAAATAGAGACCATTTCTTTGGCAGGTTACCAATAAGGATTAAAGCACTTAAATTTAATGGAAATTTAGAAGTGTGCCAGAGAATAAAGCTGTACTTCTAGTGCAGTTTCATTTGACTCTACAGTAACAACATAGCTAGCACACAACATGTAGAACTATGACAGAACAGAAACATTTAAATTAAACTCTATAACTAACAGCAGAAACCAAGTTACATCAGGGAGCTTTCAGCCATTTGCCTTTTGTTCTAGTGCTGCTCTTGATATGCCCTCCATTTCTTAAACCTCAGAATTTACTTGATAATATCAAGATCTTCATTTCCCTCTCCCTCTTAAAGCCTTTTTCATTTCTCATACTTATAAAGATAAGCCTAAATATACTTTTCAAGAAGTAATTTACTTCCCTGAAGTGAGTATGTCTATATGAGACATTCACAGAATCATAGAACCTTAGAAATGAAGGGCTGGAAGGGACCTTGAAAGATCATCAAGTTCAACCCCACTTCTCTGGTCAGGAATACTGCTGAGATCAAATGATCCCAGCAAAGTGTCTGTCCAGTCTCCTCTTCAAGACTTCTTAGGTTGGGGACCGTACCACATTCTTGGAAAATCTATTACAGATTCTGGTCACCCGTACCATAAAGAAGTTCTTGCTTACATCCAACCTGTAACCATCCTCTAACAGTTTATGGCCATTGCTCCTTATCTTCCCCTGGGGCACCCTAGTGAACAGTTTTTCTCCCATCTCCCAATATTCAACTCTTACATACCTATAGATGGCCACCAAGTCCCCCCTTAGTCTTCTCTTCCCCGGGCTGAACAGTCCCAGATCCCTTAGTCTTTCCTCTTAAGGTTTATTCTCCAGTCCCTTAATCATTCTTGTGGCCCTTCTCTGGATGCTTTTAAGATTCTCCACATCTTTTTTTAAAGGGTAGTGCCCAGAACTGGACACAGTACTCCAGCTGGGGTCTCACCACTGCCAAGAGGAAGTATCACTTCCTTAGCCCTGCTTGGGATTCATTGGCTAATACAAACCAGTATTCTATTAGCTCTGTTGACTACAGCATTGAACTGGAGGCTTCTGTTTATCCTGTGATCAATCATAATCCTAAGGATCCTTTTGTTAACCAACTAGCTAAAAATAAAGAGTGAGACCTTTTTAGGAGGAGGTAAGGCAAGATGCTGTGTTTATTGAGTAGTACACACACATACACTCATACCTCGATTTCTGTTCTGGGCTAGCATACATTACCAGTCTCACTGGTGCTCGAGTCATCTTAGTGGCCAGCTAAGTTTATCACGAGTGGGAGCCAGGCTTTTGTCAGTCTGTCTCGTCAGGTGAACCAATGCTGCAGAATGTTATGCAGGACAAGACCCAAAATCGACACATCTCACCCCACCTTTTATAGTTTTGTCAATTCAGTCAGTCTTCTGGGCTTTTGCTGTGTTATCACCATGTTCCTCCTTGAAGGTTGATTGATGTTATTCTCTCGCTGTTCTGGGGTGGATTCTTCTTATTTTGGTCTTTTATCTGTCTTCATTCTTCAGCCAGTAGCCAACTGGTGTTTTTGTATTCCACAAATGCACTCTTACCCATGAAGCATACAAAGGAGTGAAAGGTTGAGAAGCACTTATGTCAAGCTACAGAGCAATACAAAATGGAGTTTCTTAAGGCAGTGCAAAACTCAAGAAAATACACGGACACAAAAAAAGCACTAAGATAATACACAAGATTAAGGTAATAAGCAAAAGTCTATCTCTATGTTATTTACCTAACTTAAAGCTGATATTTATGCTATATGCATAACACTTTTAGACATTGTGCTGGCCAGGACACCTCCTCCTAACCTATAATCATGTCACTGGTTACTTCTCCCCAGATGAAGGATTCTGTATTTATTCTTATTGAACAGCATCCAGTTCCACTCTGCTTACCTTTCCAGCTTGCCCAAGTGCACTTGGATTTGCATCCTGTCCCCTAGCATGACTGCTTTTTCCCATAACCTAGTATTGTCCGCAGATTTGGCCAGCATGCTTTCCACATCCTCATCTAAATAATTAAGAAAGATGTTGAATAGCACGGGGCCAAGAACCAGACCCTGCAGGACACTACTGACCACCTTCTGCCAAGACGATACAGACCCCTTATCCAGATCCCAACCCACCTGATTGTGGACTCTGCCATCCCTCAATCCCACCGGTTTTTTTTAAGCACATCATGGGAGAACATATCAAAGGCCTTTTTAAAATCCAAGTATCAAGCATCAACCATATCTCCCACATCTAAGTGATTCATTACTTGATCATAGTAGGAGATGAGGTTGGTTGGACATGACCTGCCTGCAACAAAGCCATGTTGGCTGTCCTTCAGCATCATGCCTTCTTCCAGCCTCTCACAAATAGACTTCTTGATATTTTTTTCCAAAATTTTACCCAGCCTATAGTTTACCATGTCCTTCCTCCTCCCCTTCTTAAAGATTGGCACTACATTGGCCCTTTTCCAGTGTCCTGGGACCTCTCCTGAGCACAATGAGTCTTCAAATACCTTTGCCATTGCTGCTGCAATGCCTCCAGCCAATTCCCTTAGCACTCTCAGGTGCAGTCCATCTGGTCCTGCCAACTTGAAGAAATTCAGCTGCTTTAAATGCTCCCTTACCAGTTTGAAACTGACCATTGGTTGGCAATCACCCCCTTCCCCCACATCTGCCCAGTATTCTGTAGTCCTTATAGTTAAATGTATATATCTTATTCAGTAGACTAAGCAGCTGTGCAGTAAATGTCTTGTCATCTGCATGTGCATTCCTATTAGGCTGGATTAAACTAATTTACTCTGCAGCAGTATAGCACTTGTAAATACAAGTACTCTCCAGTTATGGAGGAAAAACTCAGCAGCAGCACACATGCTGACTGGGGCATGAGTTCTTCAATGTGGGGATTGCCTGCTGGCTATCCCTGCACTGAAGCACCCTCATGCACCAGCTAGCCCCTCCACAGCACCTTGAGTTGGGATTGAGCCGCCCTGGGCTGGCAGGCTGATTCCTCAGCTCCCCTGCTAGCTAGGACTGCTCCAGCCCAGTGCAATGTTCTGCACTTCTGGATGTACATTCAACTGGTGCACCTGGTAGCAATATATTCTGGAGTTTATTGCTTCAGATCAATTGTAGATGTAGACATGCCCTGTTTAAAGAAAACAGAATATCCAGAATCATCATTGTAACTCTCAAGATTATGATAGGAGAGCTAAAGGAGTTCTCATTAAGTTCCTCCTAACCAGCAACTAAATAAGGCTGGTCTCCCTATAGCTGAGATAGCTCAACATCCAAAAAGTTCTGAATGATTTTTCAGAAGGGAGTATAGATAGATATGTGATAATGTGAAGGTTATGGGAGTATGCCACCTTCTGGGTGGCATAGGGTATTCACAGAAAGTTAGCCATAGCCATAGGCATCTCTCTGCCTTGCAATAGAATAGATTTGCACTGAGTGAGACAGTAGCTCATTAAACATCTATGAGTGTGGCTATAGAGCCCAATTCTTGAGTGACACTCCATTCTACACTTATCACATGTGAAGTTTGTATCTAACAGTCCTGAACATGGTGTGGGGTTCTTCATGAGTTTTTTTTTTCTTTCTTATGCATGTTCTTCTTTCTTCTGTGTGCTTTCCTCAAAAATTCTTCATTCCATGCATAATAGACTATTTCTAAGCACTTCAGTCCTCAGTGATTTTCTCCTAGACCTTTGGCTCAGTGTTCATTGCCTTTCTATCTCTCTTGCAACCATCCTTGAAATGAGATAAGGATGCTCACATATTCTTTCTCTTTTACAAGAGATCTTTACAAGAGATCCTTGAGTCTATGGCCATCGTCCTTTTTTCTGCATATGACCAAACCATCAATATCAATGCCAAATGAGAGGAGAATGTATGCTTACAATGTTGGCATGTTTCAAGATCTCAGTGGAGGCAATATTATCCTGCCACTGGAAAAGAAAGTAAGCACAATGAAACCTGACAAAAATACTTTTTTTTTTTTTTTTACATGAAGTATGCCATAATGTTGTTAATCTTATTTCTACCAGATATGATTGAGGCCAAGAATTTAGTATGAGTCACAGATGGATACAAGATTTCTCTTGGTAATCTCTCTCTCTCTCTCTCTGGATTTCTTAGGGCCAGTGCTAAAAATGTTTGTAGTGCAGTTTGTATGTCATTGTAACCATGGTGGTCCAGGTAATATGTGAAAAGCAAAGCAGGGGGGTTTGGGAGGGGATATCTTTTACTGGATCAGCTGCATATATGGGAGGTAGACAAGTTTTCAGAGGCAAAGGATCCTTCAACATTTTCTTTTTCATGATTTCAACCAATGTTTAACACTTAGTTAATATTTAATCACTGTTACAATATGAAGTTCATGGCAGGTAAATGGTGCAGTTTATTTCCCCTCTGATTTGGGGGTTTCTTGTGCCTTCAAAGAAGAAGCTGGTACTACCCATTGTCCTGTAAGAGGTTCCTGTACCTTGTATCAACTATGACTCTAATACTATATGGCAATTCCTTTGAAAATATGGAGAAGGATGCTGGTAATCCATTCCCTTAAAATTAGTGGTGATATTGTAAGACAACTTTCCATTTGAGTTCAGCCCTGTAACAATGTTAAGGTTCTTCCTGCAGGTTGGAACACAGGTTTTAATGGGAATGATTTGCAGGGAGATATCAGTGAGCTTAATGAGGTTGGAAAATTTCACAATAGTTCTGAGAACATGCTGCACTTCATGGGTGCATCCACGCATGCAGGCACGTGAGCTTGCAGCTGCTCAAATAGGAGTGGCACAAATTTGAGCCAGGAATTTTTGCCTCAGCACACATGCCTAGACATGAACTTTGGTATGGGGCAAGTTGTGTCACTTGGGGCAAATAACCCTACCCAGCTCCTCCCGGATCTGCAGCCAGGGGGAACTAAAGTCTGGGGCCAGTGCCAGTGGCCCCAGCAATATAAAAAACTGCCCTGGCAAGCATCTCAGGGCTACTTTCCCTCAGGAGCTTCTGAGGTTTAGTTGTTCCATTCATCCATTAGCCCCTTTAAAAAGCAGCTACTAGTTAGCCTGGTGAGCCTTGCCCATGGTAATTGGATAGACAAATAAATAGACAGGAGCTTCTGAGGCCCAGCCAGTTGGTATCTGGGGACACTACTCCTTGCGCCAGCTGGACTGCTGAAGCAGTCCTGAGCTGGAGTGGCCTCTTCCCCTTTTACCCAGTGCAGCAGTCTGGCAGTGGGGGCTGCTGCCTGGCTGTGACCTGCTGCCACCTGTGACAGCATCCACCCCCTTGGACCTGAAGCCCAATGGCTGCAAGCCTGACAGACCTGGATGGGGTGCCCCTGCTCTGTCATGTGTGTAACTATCGCCCAGAGGACGTGCTCCTTGTGGTGCCCTGCTCTGAACTGTCTAAGTGTGCCCTTTTGGCAGCAAATGGCCAACAGGTCAGCCACCTTGTCTGTCTTCCAGCTGGGTCCCTAGTGCTGGCCCTGGATAGTCTCACCACTCATCTTACCAGCAGGGATCCTGGTGTCCCCCATTAAAAAAATTCAAATTCTCTGATAAGAAACCCCAAAATTTAATTAAAATACCCAAAAGAGTATTTTTGACTATTAAAATAAAATGTCACTATATATAGAGAGATCAGTTGGGCAATGTTTTATTGATATATTTACAAGTTTAAAGCAATTTGGATGACTACCAGTGCCTCTATCATCATAATAAAATGGATTCTAAATATCTATACACTTTGGCATTTACTTTTGGGTATTTTGTCATAGAAAAATCAGAGCTGTCACTACCCCCTTTGATCACCAAGATGTGCAGCACTGATATGCCGGTACCCTGCCCTTGCCCTTGCCTTTCACTCTCAACTCAGAACCTGCCCCTCACCCCAGTCCCTTCAGTCCTGACTCACAGGGCCAGGTATGTGGGTGAGGGGTTTGTAAAGGTGCTTGAGGATGGCTTGGGGGTGTGGTGTTTGTGGATGGATTGTGGGGGGCATGTGGGGAAGGCTGCTCAGGAGGGGGTGAGTCCCCTGCCCCCCGCAGGGCACAGCCCCCCTACAGAGCTCACAGACTGCCCTCCTACATGGGCCACAGCCTCCCTTCAGGCCCCACCACAGGGGCTACATCCCCCCCACAGAGCTCTGCCACATGGCCTAGATGCCTCCCTGCAGGGCCCACAGCTCACCCATAGCAGCAATGGCTATTGGGCAGGGCCCATGCATGCAGGACCCAACCTGGTGTGACAGGTGGTCCGCACAAGTAGCATGGGGCCCTGGGTGACAGCTAGAGTGTCCCAGAGCTGCTCAAAAGCACACAGCACAGTGCTGAGCCACACTGGGCCTGCGTGATTTGCCACAAGCAGCACCAGGTGCCAAGGGGTTGGAGCCAATCCATGCTGCTTTGCACTGCTGGGGGTGGGGGGTGGCTTTGCCAGGAGGGCCCTGAGAGCACCAATGGGCTCTTACTGAAGGGGGATAGTGCTGTGAGCAATGCAGGGGACAGGCAGGGGACCCACCTCTCCCGAGCAGCACCCCCTGGACCCACGGTCGCCCACACCCTTACAGCCCCTTGACTCCAGTCCCTCCCACCCCCAATCTCTTACTTACCTCCAACAGAACTAGGGTCCATGTAGGCTGCACTGCTCCAGGCTGCCCTGCTTGTGGAGGCAGTGTGCTTCAACACTGGGGCAAGGGGCAGCCACAGAGACACTCTGGCTGGCTACTAGAGCATCTCTTTGGACAACCTGAAGCCTCTTGTTGCCTCACACTTATTTCTGCAGGGTTTGGGGGTTTTTTTTGATACCTGGATTTCCAGGTATCAAATTTTGATCCCCCGCTGCAAATATGCAGCATGGGGAACATTGCTTTGTTCACAGGGTGACTCCTGTCGTGTCTCAAACTCTTTTGAGACATGGCAAGAGGCACATGCAGGCTCATCTGGATGCACCCCATGGCTACAAACAGGAATGCTGGGCACAAGGGATTTCAAATAAGATCCAGGTTTTTATAGAACAAATGGAGTCCCATTATTATTGTATAGAGCTCTGTGCATGAAACAAATCCTATATTTTGTAATCTGCTTTATACCAATTTTGTATGGACATCCTCAGTGTAAATCACTTGGTGGCCCTCTAGCATGGGAGAACAGACACATTAGTTTCCTTATATGGCTTTCACTACCCTTGCACTATATAAACACACCTCTCTTGACTCCCTTAAGTACAGACTTTTTTTCTCTGCAAATGACAATCGTGTCCATAAGGTAAACTAAAATACAGGCAGATATTAAAACAAACAAACAAATAAACAAGAGCAACAAGAAACCCTCCCCTTTTGCTCAAAATACAAAAATATTTTCCAGAACAAATTATACACCTTAATATCAAAAGTTACAGTTGGCAATATTTAACCCACAAAAGGCAGACAGTCCTTCATTTTCTTCAAAGGAGAATGTTTTTTCATCCCTTTGTTCCACCCACCATACCTCTCACTCCCCCTTCACTCAATCCTATTGGGAGGTACAGTCCCTTTGTTTGTTTCTGTAATTAATTATAAGACTCAGTTTACAATTAAGATAATTTTTTGGTCTTCATTTCACATCTTGAATAAGTCCAAAAAATTGTACTGATGTTTCATAAACAGCTTGTGCATTGACAGTGCTGTCTAGAAATGAAAAGAAACATATTACACAGCATAATTGACTTACAATAAATGAAACACAATTGGATTTGCCTTATTGAGTTTACGTAAAGTAGTTAAATTTACCTAAATCTTTGTAATTACAATATGGCACATTCTGAGAAGCAGAAATTAAATCTGCTCCCCAGATGCCATTTATTTTGGGTTTTGCATATTTCTTTATCTCCTAATCTGCTCTTTTGAACTATTGTGTTTTACAAAGTTGATTATATGCAGTTTAGAGTCAGTTCATGAAGAAAATAAATCACCATATAAGCAAGATGGGTTTTTTTATGTCTAAGTTTATGATGTGAGCGTCACATTGCACATTGGGCATTTGATACTGAAATTGAATAAAACAAGCAAATAGTGCAAGTCAGCCAGGTAGCAGCATAATGGTAGACTTCAGCTGTGTCCAGATATACATAAAAGCCAGATCTCTAATACTGATAATCAGTTTGCTAATTAAAACTTATTTACCCTCAGAGTACACAGCCCTGATAAATTCATTCCAGACATTGACATCTTAGATTATTTATTAGACCCTGGGAGCTCTTTCTTTATTATAAGAAGTTCATATTCATTTCCCCTTCAGAAAATGGGATTTGTCCAAAAGGGATTCCCATTTTTAAGTTTTGAAAATACCAAGATGCCAGATTCATAACAACTTCATGCAATGTATTCCTTGATATTACAAAAGCATCAACTACGGTAGTATCTTGTCACCAGCAATCATTGTGCAAAACAGAAGTTTATTTGAAATGAATTAAATATGAACATTGTGCTTTGGACATTGTGCAGTTTGAACATTTAAATTATTTTTCCATCTTTCCTCAATTTTTCTTTTCTGTTGTCGTCTTTGACCTATAGACAATATGCATTGATTACATTTACAGCTCAATACTGAAAATACTCAGACCTTCAAATAGCCAAGGTAAATCAATCAGTTCATTAGTAATAAAAAAATAAACTTTTTTCAAAGGCATATTACAAGTTTAAAGAGTGGGTTCTTCAAACAATAGCTACGTCATGTCAGTGATCTGCCTCAAAATGCGCTGTTTAACATACCTATATTTATATCCCATCTGGTTGCCACATAGATTACTGAAAGTTTCCATGTATTTCCTAAACTGGTTTTGACAAATCTCTTATTTGGGCACACTCTTATCAACCATACAATTTGTGTGTGCTAATTACTATCTAGTACAAAATATGTGGATCATGTTATGAGTTTTTTTGGCAGTTCCAATGCTGCCCGGGTTGTTTCCAATGCTACTGCACAGTAGGGCTGTGCGAAATGGCACCGTTCCATTTTGCCTTGAGTTTCAGTGGTTCCATTTTGAATTATATTTCAATTCGAAACAGCTGTTCCATTCCGTTGAAACAGAAAGAGTG
>NW_005842418.1:415251-422884 GCF_000455745.1 Alligator sinensis
CAATGGGGATGGGAAGTCAGCCCAGCTGAGCTGATATCCCATCCTCAGCACTAGATTGTGCTGGGGGCAGGGTGTCAGCCCAGCTGAGCTGCCTTCCCATCCCCAGTGCTACATCATGCCCAGGGTGGGGAGTTAGCCCAGCTCAGCTGCCTTCCCTTTCCTCATGCTACATTGTGCTGGGCATGGGAGGTCAGCCCAGCTGGGCTGCCTTCCACTCCCACAGTGATCTAGCGCGGGATATGGAACATCAACCCACCCCTGAAGTCTTCCTGACCTGAGTTTTGCAGTCTTTAAACAGGTCCGGGGGTGGGGGGAACTCCTTTCCCCCTCTCCTCAGGAAAGGGGCATGACTTCACTCCTCTTGCTGCCTCCTGATTGGTGGATGGGCTCCACCAATCAAAACAGCAAGATTTCAAGCCTGGGACTCAACCCAAGCTCCGAAAGACAAGCCTGCTACAAATACTAAGAAGGATTATGATTGTGGGTTCCCACTGCAGTACTGAGTATAGTGCAATTGAAATCTGATTCCTGATTTCAAAATCATGCATCTTGCCATGCCCATGTTACATGTTAGATTGTATAGTTGTTGGGACTGGTGATTAAATCCTATCTCTCCTTTAAATTAATATCAGGGGCATACATGTTAATTATTCATTCTTCAATGGACAGACACTTAGCTGGGATGGTGTAGTCAGGGAAGATCCTGCCTTGAGCATGGGGCTGGATTAGGTGACCTTGTGAGTTCCCTTCTAGCCCTATGTTTGTATGATCTGATAATACTGCAATAGGTATACTGTATGAACTGCTGTTCTTTTTCACAGTTAAGATACATTTGGATTAGCGACAGTTCAGGAATTATTTTACCAGCATCTGGTTGATTACCTCATTCAGTTGCTAACCACTGCTGTTCCTATTTCTATTATTACTAACAATAGGCCTTATCCACAATTTAGTGGATGTTTTGTAATTGACTGCAGTCACATTTGATCGTGCCACTTTTAATGAAATTTGAGAAATAGAATGTGCAGTTTTTACATACTCATTTGTGATGGCCCCCTCAGAGTGCTACTGTTAAGAAGAGAATATAAATGATGCTGGTTTGTTGGGTGAGCAAGTTTGTTACTCATAGTAAGCCATAGCCACCTAGTTTTAGAAGTACTGCAGCTAGGGTTATGGATCCCGCGATTGGGGCTTCTATGTGAGCTTTAGGGAGTCACAGGCGGAACCCACAGAGTGGAATTTTTACTAGGAAATCCAAGAGAAGCACTAAACATAATAGTGTGTTTGTTCAGAATAGGTAATTTGTTGGAGGAAATAGTTGTATAGTCAGGGCAGATAAAGTCCCTTTTAGATTAATAGTTCATAACATGGCGATTAAAAATGGTATTGAGCTGTTAATAGTGTAAAATAAAAAGTAGATGCCTGCGTTCAGTCATTCTGCTTGATTTCCTCAGCGGGAAATAATCACTAAGGTGGGGATTAAGGTTGTTTCAAAGGAAATATAAAATAGTATTGAGTCTAAGGTCATTGTTGGATGCTTATATCCAAACAAGTCTTCAACATTGAAAATAAATGGACAATTAATACTGGAAAGGAATTCTGCATTACTGGCCTAGGAAACTAATAGGAAGGTGAAGATAAAGCTCATGTGTTATGAAATGTTTTGAAAAGATGGTGGACTCTGTAAATGTTGAAAAGATGGGACTTAGAAGTTGACAATAATTATTGAAAAACCCTAGTTTCTGTTCCCATTTTTGCATTCACTGGACAAAAATACTGTATTCAAGTAATTTGATCTGGGATTTTTGATTTGTAATAAGCCTTTAAAAACAACAGTCAATAAATGTGTTTCATTCAACAAGTTTACCACTCTGATAGTTGGGGGTGGTGAAAGATCTTGCCATAGTATGAAAAAAAAGTCATGCTGTGGTTTGAAATCTTTTCTTTTCATCTAATATTTGACATCTTTTCTCATTTAAAATAGCACCTTTTAGATGTACTGTATTATTGACTCCACTGAGCTAGAATTTGATTGTCATTTATAAGGCATAAAAAAAAAAAAAAAAACAAACAGAATTCAGGGTAGGTAGCACCTTACAAACAAACTGGTTTAGAAAGGAGTGAAAGATAGAATAGTTAGGAAGGTGCTTCTCTATTATATGCACATTACAATCAGGCACCAATGCCTAATTGGGAAACAGGGCTCAGCTGTATCCTATAAGGGCTGGGCCCTGACCATTAAGCTGGTAGTTTGCCACCAGCAGCCAGAGGAACAACATCTGGCTGAGCTGCTGCTCAAGGAACGACCTTGGAGGTAATAGCTGGGCCCATGGGGAAGGAGGATGCCCCATGGTCCTGGGTGACACTTGAAACTGCTCCCTGCCAGGGAAGGGTGGCCTGGTGGAGCTACCTGTGGCAGGGTAGCTCCCCTGAAATGCCAGGCTACCTACCTCCCCAGTGAAAGACGAGTATGGGGTGCCTTCTAACCCTAGTCTCACATCCCTGATGGGTGAGATCAAGGTAGGGGGATCCCAGGCTCACTGCGAGCATGGAGCCATGGCCCAGGTCAGGTGGAGGGATGTGTGGCAGCACCCAGACTCGCAGTAGAGTCCTGAGGCTGCATATAGGGATCCAGAGTGAATCTCCAGGGGGGTGGGTCCCTGAGCATTGGGGAGAGGTTTGCAATGTTTCAGGGCTCAGGGATAAGTGGTAGCCCAAGGAGGCCTTGGGATAGGGCTCAGAGCCCTGATCCCACAGAGAGGGGCTTGTAGACCCAGAGTTAGCCCAGGGAGGGCACAGGACAAGGCTCAGACCCTTGCTCCTCTGGGGACAGGCTTGGAGGCCTGAGGTGAGACTTGGAGGCCTGAGAGTTAGCACAAGGAGGGCATGGGATGGGGCTGGGAGCCCTGCTCATATGAGTGTAGGGCTTGGAGCCCAGAGGGGACTTGGAACGCAGAATATGTGTTAAAGAACCGAACATGAGGGTGCTGGGACTGCAAGCTCCAGTAGGGATTCAGAGTCCCACATGAAACTCTGAAGCTTGGGTCCCAGTGCTAGCTAGCTTTAGAAAACATCTGCAAGGCATGGGACACAATAAAGGAAGGTAGGAGTAGTGGGCAATGTCTTTAGCATCAGGCAAGAAGATGGGCAGCCTCCCACCTGAGTAACATCATAATTATTATAATCAAGGCATGGCAGAAGAGCTAGGCGGGTGGTTTGCCCAGAAGCAAGTGGGCGGGCCAATGATTTGACCGGCTCTATGCCCACTTGTTATAGGTGCATTACTATGAAGGTGTTGTAGAGATGCATGTGGATCAGTAAAGCCTTTTTTCAGGACATGAGTTTACATAATACTTATTTGATAAAAATCAGTAATTATTTTATAATAAATTTGATAATATTTGATATGTATTTGATAATTATGTTATTTAGTTATCCAAACTGATTTGATAAACATATTATAAATATGATTAAAAAAGTGAACAATCATGTGGTTCTTTAAAACCTTCATTCTAAAGTTATATGTGACTAACATACATGTTATTGATTTGATCACATATCTAGAAAATATATTTTCATATTGGAGTTTTGTAAACATCTAGCCTATTCATAATGTATAGTCAAAGCAACTGTGAGAGGCATCAGCATTTAAAACACAATGTGCACAATGAAGTTGGGGGTAATTCAAAATTTGAATTCCGTTTCTGTAAGCTTAGGGCTATAAGACAATGATCATTATCCTTTACATTGTTTAATGAATTCCCAAAGGCTCCAAATCATCCAGCATATCATGTTGGTTTCTGGAGATCCATAGTAACCATTCTCAAATTCCCCTTTCTTAAAACAGTTTGACTATTAAAAATGCAGAATTACTTTAGATAACTGTATAACTTATTATGACAACAAAGGAAAACAGTAAATGAAATACTGAGGGAAAGGATGACAGTCATTATAGCCAATTATTAAAATTTGTATTATTTTCACAGAAGAATACGCTGTACCTTTAAATGTTAAATATTGATAATGCAGGCAGACATAATAATTTTTATCCTTTTTAGGTTTACAGTGTTAGAATAACATGAATTTCAAATTATCTTTTACAAAGAAATGTGCCGTTAAATGATCTAACTGCCATCAGAATGAGAAAAGAAGCAAACATGTGGACATGCTGATAGTGGCTTCCCACAGCCTACTCCTTTATGGATGAACCAGTTCTATTCCAGGCTGATTACTCTGTCATTCACTAGAGCCTATCTTGTCTGGTGCTGTCACGCTTGGTCTTTGACATTAACAATAAGATTAGCACTGGCACTGACTGTCACAACTCCAGCCAGAGCCTAGAAAGATACCAGAGAGCTTGCTTTGATACAATTAAATTTAAAGGCAGACCTTTAAATCTGTGCCTCTAGGCAATGATTCTCTAACCAGACCTAGTGAAGAATATTGAATTCCAGCTGGAATGTGAAACACAAGTTTCATGTGGAAAGCCCAAACCTATGTCCTTCAGAGGCCTGATGATCTGATCATTATTTTATGAAATGATAATCTATAGTAATATCCAAGTCTGTATAAAAGAATGCGTATTTTTTAAGTAGAATTGTTAATCTTTACTATTTGAGTGCATGTTTTTTCCTTTTTCTATAATTCCTAGAAACTATGATATCTTAATCTAAATTGATAAAACTGATGGATAATGAATGCCCTTCATTTCTACCAACACCTGCACATTATATTTTGTCATATTTATGACATATACCAATATGAAGAAAAATATGCATGTAATAGAAATACAAGACAAATTGATTGCTTCTCTCAAAGTCTTAAGAAGTCAAGGTGATAGGGTGGTGAACATGTAACAGCTGTGGCAACTGTCTTTTTTTATTCTGGGGAGGAATGAAAAAAGTGGCATAAGAAACAAAACCCCTATTCTGTATAATTCAAGGTCTGTCTACCTTTTCATTAAGATTTCTATTTCAGATGTTTCATGGTCTAATTTTAAAATGCAGTGACCTATCCCTTAATATATATAGGGTTCCAGTTTTATCCAAATGAGAAACAATTTGACCCTTAAATAAATCTGGAATAACCATCTTAAACATTTTGCTAATAATGTTTCTTTACTCCTAGTGTTTGAAGCAGCAAAGGGACTTTTAAAATGTTGTTTCAGTGTTAATCCAGCCCAAACCCTTTTTCAAAAAGTTTTAATTTGTTCTAGTTCAACATCCTTAGATCTCTAGACTCTCCCTGACAAAAAAAACAAAAAACCCAAACAAACAAACTACTTCCCTCATCTCTCTTCAGTTCTTTCTCCTTACCATAAAAAAAAAAGTCAACACTGCAGCCATATGAGTGTTAATTTTCATTGTCCTTTGGGTATATCTGTGAAAAGAGCAAATTCTCTTATGGAATTTGACCTTCAAATATTATCATAAAGATTCTTAGGTGATCAAAATGATTCCTTATGTCCTTGAAAACTAAGAAATACTTTATCTTTCTTTTGCAAGACCTCTCAGTGGGTGCATTTACACATGCAATTAATGCATTGCAATAAACTCTGAAGCAGTACGAGCTGGAGTCACCTGCTGCAGGGGCAGGGTCTCCACATGCACCTGGGACAGTAGCAATTTGATCTAGGGTGGAACAGGCCTCTGGCTGCTTGATCTGGCCAGGCACAATTTGCACCCCAGGTCAGCATCTAATGCAGTGTTCAGATGAGAGAACATGTACCTGTTGCCACATCTCAAAGTAGTTTAAGATGCCACAGGAAGCATGCTAGGAATGAAAAAATGTTCCCCACATTGCATATTTGCAGTGTGGACTCTAATTTTAATAATGGGAAATCCCGCTATGAAAACAAAACGTGCTGGGAAAAAGCAGCATAGGACACACTCTTGGAGCATGCCCCTAAGCAACCAAAGGCTGGGTGCTCCAGAGAGACATTCTAGCATGGGGGCAGAGCATCTTTATGCCTGCCGCATGCCTCTGCTGCTCCAGCACACTGCCTCATTGTGCTGGAGCAAATAGAATTGGGGCATGGCTGGCAGCGGTGGATCAGTTCAAGGATCTGTCCCCGATAGGTAGGGATATGGTGGGGGATGGGTTGTGGGGGGCAGGGACTGTGTGGGGGAGGGGCTGTGGGTGGGAGGAACTGCTCAGGAGGCATGAGTCTCCTACCCCTGCAGGTCACACAGAGCCACAGCAACAGCATCCAGCAGCAGCAGGCCATTGGGGCACTCATGGCCCACTGCAGGCAGAGCCCCCATAACAGTGTGCGGTGCCACCTGAGACCCAAGGGCTGCACATAGAGCATGGCACCAGCCTGGTCTGCTGGCATACACCTTTGCACAGGACCAGGCTGGCTCTGGCTGCCAATCAGGGATCCCAGCACCACATGCAAGAGCGGCACACCAGTGGGTCAGGCGGGCTTCTGCTTCCAAGTGCCCCATACACCATCGGGCCGAGCCAGCCCCATGGAACCATAGTTACAGATTTGCAGAAGTTTACAGCTGGAAGGGACCTCATGAGATCATTGGGTCCAGTCCCCCTGCTCTGGGAAGGAAAGACTACTGGGGTGAAATAACCCCAGCAAGGTGTATATCCAGTCTTCTTTTGAAGATCTCCAGGGTACGTGCCTGCACCACCCCTCCTGGGAGTCTATTCCAGAGTACAGTTCCACAAACCATGAAAAAATTGTCCTTATATCCAGTCTGAAACCTTCTAAGAGTTTATGACTGTTGCTTTTGGTTTTCCCCTGGAGCGTTTTGGTGAAAATTGTTTGCCTAGCTTCTGATGCTCATCCCTGATATATTAGTAAGTTGCCACCAAATCCCCCCAAAGTGTTCTCTTTTCTAGGCTCAGCAGTCCCATCTCTTTCAACCTTTCCTCATATGGCTTGTTCTTCAGGTCTCTAATCATGTGAGTCGCGCTCCTCTAGACTCTTTCAAGCTTCTCCACATCCTTCTTGAAGTGTCAAGTCTAGAACTGGATGCAGTATTCCAGCTGCAGCCTCACCAATGCTGAGTAGAGCAGGAGAATAACTTCCTTAGTTTTGCCTGAGATGCATCAGTTGATGCATGCCTGCATATTGTTTACTCTGCTAACAGTAGCATCACTGGTGGCTCATGTTCATTTTATGGTAAATTATCATCCCCAGACCCCTTTCAGACATGGTGCTAGCTAGCATAGCACCACCAAGCCTGTAAGTTTGTTACAGATTTTTCCTTCTCAGATGGAGTACTTTATATTTCTCAGTTTTGAACAGCATCTGGTTCTGGTCCACCCATCTAACTAATCTGTCTAGGTCTGTCTGGGTTATCAGCCAATCCTAATGCATGGCTGCACTTCCCCATAGATTAATGTCATTGGTGAACTTTGCCAGTATGCTTTTCACCCCCACATCCAGATCATTGTGGATGTACCAAATCCTGGGGACCCCACTGGCTACCTTCTGCCAGGTCGATACAGATCTGTCTATTAGCACTCTGGGTCAAACCCCACAGCCAGTTTCTCACCTACCTGACCATTGAATTGAGCCAAGATGGCATCCCAGCCCCTGTGCCACCTTTTTTTATGTACAGGTATCGACAACTTCTGTGTACTGAGGATCGTGTCCTTGAGGAATGACCACTCTTCG
>NW_005842418.1:423050-424712 GCF_000455745.1 Alligator sinensis
TAAAGTCCTTAACTTATTGAAGTCAGCTTTTTTAAAGTCAAGAATTTCTACCTTACTGACAGATTTACCAGCCCTATGATGGACAGTAAAAACAATATTATTGTGGTCACTGTTGCCTAGATTACCCTCTATCATCAGATCACTCACCAGGTCATTTCCCTTGGCCAAAACTAAATCTAGGAGCGCGTTTCCTCTGGTTGGCCTATATACTTCCCGAGACAGGTAGAGCTCATCGCTACAAGTCAGGAATCTATGCAACTGGTCAGGTCTGGCCAAGTGTTCTTCCCAGAAGATGTCTGGGTAGTTCAAGTCACTCATGATGACCATATCCCATACTCTCCCAACCTCTTCCAGTTATCTGGAGAATTCCAAATCTAGCTCCTCATCTTGATTCAGAGGTCTGTAATATAATCCTACAGTTAGATCCCTTATGCCACACACCCCCATATCAACCCATAGGGTCTCAAGTCACCCTTCTTTAGTACCAATTTCAGCTTCCAAGGAGTTGTACTGCTCTTTTTCATATAGAGCTACACCTCCACCCTTTTCCCCTATATGATCCCTCCTATGCAGGGTGTAGCCCTTTATAGCTATCGTTCAATCAGGGGTAAAGTCCCACTAGGTCTCTGTTATCCCTATGATATTGTAGTCCATGTTGGAAAGCAGGAGGGCCCATTCCTCCTGTTTGTTCCCCATGCTCCTGGCATTTCTATACAGGCATTTGAGCCCTCCACTGAAGGTGCTCAGTTTCCTGTCATGTTGAGGGAACTACATTCCCTCAGCTCATGCTGTAGTGTCCTTTATGTCATCTCCTGTTTAATGGTTGTGTTTTATTGGCCCCTGGGCTTGCTCTGCTCATTGCACCCCTGTGAAAGGAGTGCCTCTTTGGGGTCTGTCTACTGGTGGTCCCGCCCACCTGTTATGGGCCAACCGCCCACCTTCTCATCTGCCATGCCTTGTTGTTAATTATTTAATAGATGGTAATTAAGTGGGAGGCTACCCATTACCTTCCCCAATTCCAGGGGGCACTATCTGCTGCTTCTTTCCTCCCCTACACTGCAGCCCAAGCCTCACAGATGGAACTGATGTTGTTCGGTTGGGGCCTTATTATAATTTGGCTCCCTGGTTCTCCCTGGGCTTTCCACAGCCCTGTCTCACACTGCGCCTCACTGGGACTTGGGCCCTCTACAACCCTACAAAGGGCTGCACCCTCTCTGATTCCAGGGTCGGTGCACCGCAAAAGCTTTGCCCTCTCTGGCGCCAGGGTCCCCACACTGCCGTGGGTCCCCTATGAGGCCTCCTCCTTCCCCTAATAGCCTCACCCAAACCACCTGTTTTAGACAGCAAACAAAACACAAGCTCCTGGGCTATAACATAAATCCAAGCTGCCCTGCTATAACATCATTCAAAACCATACCGGGGAATACTTCGTCCCTCAACAGTATCAGGAGCTGCTCCTGCAGGCAGGCCTCTCCCCTTTGGCTGGTCTGGGAGAGCTCCTTCCCCCTTGGTTGCTGGCAGGGAACTGCCATCCTGGCCTCAGGCCTGGGGTTTATATGTGATCCAGGCTCTGCTCCTTCTGGTCAGCTGACTGCTGGCAGGTGTGGGCCACCACCTCACTCTGGTTGCCCTGGTAACCAGCAGCTGGGGCTCCCCCCTCAG
>NW_005842418.1:424722-427171 GCF_000455745.1 Alligator sinensis
CCCTAGAAATGTCCACTCTTTATAGGAGCAGGGCACCTAAGTGCTCTGCGACACACCCCCATCCTCTGGTGATCTCAGTTTAAAGTCCTGTCCAGGACGTCCACCATCCTGCCTGAGAAAAGAGCCTTCACCTTCGGCATGAGGTGGGTACTGTTTCTTTCTAGAAGACCTCTGTCTCTGAAGTATGTGGTGTGGTCAAGGAAGCTGAAATCCTCTTGGTAGCACCATTGCCAGAGGCTTCAGGTCACCTCTTCAATATATCTGTCTCTCCTAGGCCTGCAGCATGCAACCAGGAGGATGAAGGAGAAAACTACCTACACTCCCAACCCCTTGAGTCCAGCCCCTAGAGCCCTGTAGTCACTCATGACTTGCTCTGAGCCATGTCATTCATGGCCACATGGGTGAGGAGCATGGGATAGTGGTTGGAAGGCCAGAAAAGTTTAAGAATTCTCTCTGCCACATCCTAGATATGCGCCTCTAGGAGGCAGAAGACCTCATGGGCCAGGGGATCAGGGCAGCAGCTCACTGCCTCTGTCCCTCTCAGCAGGGAGTCACCCAACACGACCACCCTGCATCTCTTCTTAGGGATGGCAGCTAGCTGTCTCCCCTTATCCAGAGCCAGTGTTTCTGCTGATGGTGTGAGAGGTGCATACTGGTTTGTGATGGGGGAAGATTGTGTGGCCAATTGCAGTGCTGGCCCACCACTCTTTCTTGGTCAGTTCATCCCGTCTTGCCTGCCATAGCATGCTGTTCAGTAATACAAGATGAAATAAGTGGGAAGCTGCCCATTGAATGCCCTGATGCCATGGGGTCTACACACAACTCCAACCTAGCCTTACTGTGTCCCATGCCTCACAGATGGCATCCAAAGTTATTAGTTGCTTCAGCCAGAACCTGGGCCAAACTCTGCTCCTTGCTGGGCCTCTCACACACTACACATACTCTCCGCCCCCTCTCACAGGGCCTCACTCACTCCACCCCATCTCACAGGGCCTCTTTTATATGGCCCCTCACTGTGCCACTACCAACCTGCCATGTTTCTCTTGAGTGGACCCTTTGGGCCATCAGGCTAGCCTACTTCCATGCTGGGTAATCCCCCTGCAGCTCTTTGGGTACCTCCTGCAGCCTACTTTACAGGTGACGGTCCTTCCGCCTAACACTAGGCTAACTCTAGCCACTAGCCCCTCACTGGGCACTAGGCTCTTCCCGCCCCCATTTCTGGGGACATTCTTTATCCTCTCACTGGGGCTAACTCTATGCCCCCTTCCTGGGGTCTGGGGTCTTACACCCCCAGGGACTCAGGTGCCTTTCCCTCAGTATGCCTGGCTCCACTGCCTGTTCTATCACCACTGAGTAGTGGGGGCTAGGGCCATAAGATACCTCTACCGGTCTTTCATTGGGGAGGCAACAGGCTTGGCATTTCTGGGGAGCTGCCCCACCACAGGCAGCCCCACCTACATGGATGCCCGCGTTCCCAAACAGGGTGCAGTTTCAAGTCATACCCAGAACCAGGAGCCTCCTACCATCCCCATGACTCCTTCCCTTACCTCCAAGATGTTTCTGAGCAGCCGCTCAGCCAGATGCTGTTCTGCCAGCTGCCAGCAGCAGACTGTTGGGTCAGGCTTGAAGGCCTGCGCTAAAATGAAGTCCATTCAGCCCTCTCCTCCAATCACATGGCCCTTACCAGGTCATGTGGCTGCTTCATCAGCAGGCATCTTCTGGCTGCCCTGCTGCCACTCAAAGCCCTTAAACTGACAGGCACCAAAGGTGCTCTGTCACACTGTTGCTCAGTTCCAAGAGAGGAGTGACCCTGGTACTGTGTATCTTGGGACCCAGGATGACTGTCTTCCAAGCATCCCTTGGGTGGGGCTCCCAGTTGATCTTCCTGTTGCCCATCTTCATGTAGGCAGGCATCCATGCTCTTCTCTCTTCATTTTTCAGAAAAGCCTGATAGTAGTAGTCATCAATCTCCTGCTCATGGGCCCTAATAATGGTGCAAAGCCTGCCTACCGGGGTCTGGAGCTCAGTCACCTAGCACTCTAGGGCTTTATTAAGGCTCATACCTCACAGGTGTGGGTGACCTTGCTCCCATTCCCAGTTGTTGGCAGCTGTCCCAGGAAGCCCCCACAGCCCGAGTCAGAGGCTACACCTGGGTGGAGGCTGGAACCATGGGTTCCATCTGCATAGAGGCCTCAGTGATGCAAGGGAGAGGAGCACCAGCTGGGGCCAAGGTGGGAAGCCATTGGGTTTGACACGTCCCTACTATTGTATGGTAATAGACTATGCTACTACCCACAAACTGGCCTACCCAACCTGTTGGTGTGCAGCCCCCACATGTGGTGTGAGGAGCCCCAGGTGGCAATAAGAGCTGACCCAATTCTGCCTGAAGGTGTGTGCCAGTGAGCTGGGTTGGTGCATGGTATACCACCATACACTGCTCGGGGGGGGG
>NW_005842418.1:427198-446253 GCF_000455745.1 Alligator sinensis
ACCGGCTGGGGCTGTTGTTGCTGGTGCTGCTGCTGCTGCTGCTGGGGGAGGGGCCTGGGGACCCATCCCTCCTGAGAAGTCCCCCCTACCCACAGCCCCACCAGCCACACACAGTCCCCCCACAGACCACCCACCCCCACATTGCTGCTTACCTGGAGCCCAGGTCCAGTCCACCGCTGCCAGCCATGTCCCACTTCCATTTCCTCCAGCACACTGAGATGGCATGGTGGATCAGCAGAGGCATGTGGCAGCCATAGAGACACTCTGGCTGCATCACATCCACAATTCTCCCCCAAACCACACACCCACATACTCATCCACAACACCCCCCATCCTGTCAAAAAACCCACACCCCACAAAACCCCCACATAAGTCCCACACCACCTCACAAACCTCACCTCCACAAATGCTACACCCAGCCCTACACCCGCCCACAAAGCCCCCCAACCCCCACTTCAAACCCCACATCTCCTCACAAATCTCACATCCTGCATGCCCAGCTGCCAGACAGGGTGGGACCTGCTACACTGCAGCCCTGCTCCATTCCCACACCAGTGCTGAGACATGCAGCCCCAGCCTGGGGACACTCCTCATCTCAGAAACCACTTTGGGCTGTGGGGAGGGGTGAAGGTGGCAGCAGGGTTGTTTGTGAGAAAGAGAAATGGGGGTCAGGGATGAGGAAGTGCTCCAGGTAAGAGTAGCTACTAGAGCTGGATGTAGAGCCCTCCTGCCTCCCTAGAGCAGCCTGTGCAGGGGGAGGCCCACAGTCCCTGAGTGCCAGTAGAGTTCTTCCCAGGAACAGAATGGAGATCACTGGGGCCTTGGCACAGGCTCTGAGAGCAGAATGGTATTGGGTTGCATCACTCAGCACCACAAAGCAGCGGGTGGGACAGTTGCAGCTGGACTCATCCTGGTGCTGGGATGGGGCTGCTGCTGGGAGGGAGCTCATGGGGGGCAGGTAGGAGCTTCAGGTCAAGAGTGATGGACACTGGTGGGGTGTGGGTTGGGAGCGAGGGGCAAGGGCAGATGCAGGGCACTGGCATATCAGTGCTGCTCAGTGCCTCACATCCTGGTGAATGAAGGGGACAGTTGCAGCTCTGATTTTTCTATGATTAAAAGAAAAAAAAGCAAACACCAAAGTGTATAGATATTTAGTGTTCATTTTATTATGATGATAGAGGCACTGGTAGGCTTCCAAATGGCTTTTAACTTGTAAATATAGCAATAAAACATTGATAAACTGATTTCTCTGTATATAGTAGTGTTCCATTTTAATCACAGAAGAACACAAATTTTGGATATTTTAATGAAAGAATTTGGGTTTCTTATCAGAGAATTGGGAATTGGAGCAGCAGGGGAAGCGAGTAGGTATTGAGATGCTCTGGATGGGTGCCAGAGTGTCTCCTTGGAGGACCCAGACTCTGGTTGCTTCAGGGCCTGCTCCAGGAATACACCCTGTGCCATTTTTCATTGGGTTATCTTTTTATACCAGGATTTTCGGGTTGTGTGCTACCCAAAACCAGAGCCTGGATAGCCAGAGCCATGCTCCTGCTACCAGCCAGGATCTCTGCTTCTGTATTACTGTTACTGCAGTCTCCAGAGGCCTCCAGACCCCATGTAAGGCTGCTGGGACCAGTCCAGGTGCTGATCCCAACTTCTCCTGCCCCACCCAAGGCAACATGCCATGCACCAGAGTGCACGCTTATGGATGTTTCCCAGGGACAAGTAGCAGTGACACACATTGTGCATGCAAAGTGCACTGTGAGTTCCCACCTACTGATTCGCATTATTTCAGTTTATCCAGTAGTCCAGAACTACTTTCAAATTAAAAAGGACCAAAATCAGAACAGTTAAAGCATGCCAATTTTCTCTGCCCTATGAATCTAAAATAAATTCAAACTGCCCCTACTACATTTTTATAACACTTTTCTATGTTCTAAATACACAAACTCATCATGAACTTTTTTCTAATGTTGAGAAATTATAGGATTGGGTGTTTATGAAGATCAAAACAGGACATTTATAGCAAAAATTGTTATAGCTGTAACTATGGACATAATTACTATTATACTAGGAGTTAAATATTTAACTCCTATCTTTATGGTATCCAAATCTCAGTGTCTTATCTAGTTATTGTCTTCTGCTAATAGTTTTGCTGATACCTGTGTCCTCTTTTCTTCCTTCTTCCCGAACAATCTCCATTTATAATATGAGCTACATCTTAAATGAAAAACGTGTTTCAGAGAAGCTCTGAATGCCATCAAGGTCTCCTGCAGTCAGCATGTGTTGTGTGCTCAGAATATACCTATCTGAATCCTGCTCACAGGTTACAAGAATTTATATCTCTAAGGCTGTGCAAACATATACCAGGCTTGCACTACTGTACATTAAGCATCACTAAAAACCATGCAAACCTGCTACTGCACATTAGCATAGCATAATGCACCTTAACTTAGTACTTCACATTGGAGGTACTAAATTTAATGCACAGTAGAAAAGGCACATCAATGCATGTGTAGACATGCCCACAAATGCCTTCTTTCCCACATCAAACATATTCATAAGGCTTTACCTGCACTAAGGGTCATGGAACATATTACATTTAAAGCATGATTAACCAATTAACCACATTTTAGTTGTTACCTGGACACACATTAATGCAATTATTAGAATGAAATAATAACGAATAAGCTACAAGATTATTACACAAAAAGTATGTAATAACTTTGTGTCTGGTTCCTTTCATACCATTAACTGAACATGTGGATAGGCTGGGGCTGTCAATCATAGAGGTACAGCTGGGAGCCCTGTCACCTGATCCAGGCTCCCCAGTGTGCCCCTGAGGCTGGGAGGCAGAGAGGGATCTTGGGGTCATAATTGAGCTGGCAGTGTAACGAGGACATCAACAAGGCCAACTGGACCTTGTCATGCATTAGCAGGTGCATGACTAATAGATCAAAGGAAGTGATGCTCCACCTCTATGCAGCACTGGTCAGGCCGCAGTTGGAGTCCTGTGTCCCTGTTCTCAGCATCTTGGAGGCAGAGAGGGATCTTGGGGTCATAATTGAGCTAGCAGGTGCATGACTAATAGATCAAAGGAAGTGATGCTCCCCCTCTATGCAGCACTGGTCAGGCCGCAGTTGGAGTCCTGTGTCCATTTTTGGGCGCCACACTTCAAGAGGGATGCTGGGAATCTGGAGAGGGTCCAGAGGAGAGCCACTCGCATGATTAGTGGCCTTCATGATAGACCCTATGGGGGGAGGTTGAGAGAGCTGAATCTCTTCAGCCTTCACAAGAGACGGCTAAGGGGAGATCTTGTGGCCACCTATACATTTATTAAGGGCGGTCAACGGGGAATAGGGGAAGTGCTGTTTACTAAGGCGCCCCAGGGAGTGACTAGGAATAATGGGTGTAAACTAGTTGAGAGTGAATTTAGGTTAGATATTAGGAAGACATTTTTCACAGTAAGGGTGGCCAAGATGTGGAATGGGCTTCCAAGAGAGGTGGTGCTATCACCTAGCTTGGAGGTTTTCAAGAAGAGGCTAGATAGTCACCTGGCTGGGGTCATCTGACCTCGGTCCTCTTTCCTGCCAGGGAAATCTCTATGAATCAGTTAATCCTCCCTTATATAGGGAGCAGGAGGAAAACCAAGGGAAATGTGGGGCCCTTGCAGAATGGAATGGGACAGCTGATAAGAGAATGTCAGGAAAAAGCTGAACTCTTTAACGAATACTTTGTGTTGGTGTTCCTGCATACAAATGGTGTTTACCTGCTTGGTCAGATACTGGATGGATGCTGGGGGCTTGTTACCAGCCAATGGTTAGTGTTGAACTGGTGAGGGAGCACTTAGAGCAGCTGAATGTCTTCAAGTAGGCAGGACTAGATGGACTACACCAGAGAGTGCTAAGGAAATTGGCTGGAGTAATTGAGGGACCATTGGCAAAGGTATTTGAAGACTGGTTTTCTTGGGAGAGGTCCTGGAAGATTGGAAAAAGGCCAATATGGTACCAATCTTTACGAAGGGGAGGAGGGAGGATCTGGGAAACTAGGCCAGTCAATCTGACATTGATGCCGGGTAAAATTTTGGAAAAAAAAATCACAAAGTCCATGTGTGTGAGACTGGCAGAAGGCATGATGCTGAAGGATAGCCAACATAGTTTTGTTTTAGGCAGGTCATGTCTGACCAACCTTGTCTCCTTCTATGATCAAGTGATGAAACTTTTAGATGTGGAAGACATGGCTGATTTCATATCCTTGGAATTTAAAAAGCCCATTAATATGGTCTCCCATGACACTTTTATAAAAAAAAGACAACTGGGGGATTGTGGGCTGGCAGAGTCCATAATCAGGTGGATTGGGAACTGGCTAATGGGTTGAACCCAAAGACTGTTAGTGGATGGGTCTGTATCATCTTGGTGGGGGTAGTGGTGGGGGGAGAAGTGGTGTCCTGCAGGTTTTGGTTCTTGGCCTTGTGCTGTTCAACATTTTTATCAGTGATTTAGATGAAGATGTGGAAGGCACATCTTTGGCCAAAGTTTGTGGTCAATACTAAGTGATGGAGAAAAGTGGTCATGCTAGGGTATAGGATGTGGACCCAAGCAGACCTGGACAAACTAGGAAGGTGGGCAGAGTGGAACTGGATGCAGTTCAGTAAGGATAAATGCAGAATGCTTCATCTGTTGAAAAGTAACCAGTGACATGAATATAAGTTAGGAAGTGATGTCCCAGCCAGTATGGTGGCTGAAAGGGACCATGGGGTTATGGTTGATCACAGGATGAGCATGAGCTGCTAGTGCAATGCTGTAGTCAATAGCACTAATATAATACTGGAATGCATTAGCCAATACATTGCTCTCTACTCAGCACCAGTGAGACCCCAGCTGGAGTACTGGGATCAGGTCTGGGCACCACATTTCAAAAAAGATATGGAGAATCTTGAAAGTGTCCAGAGAAGGGCCACAAGAACGATTAAGGGCCTGGAGGATAAACCTGATGAGGAAAGACTAAGGGATCTGGGATTGTTCAGCCTAGGGAAGAGAAGACTGAGGCAGGACTTGGTGGCTTTCTGTAAATATGTAAAGGGTAAATATCGGGAGCTGGGAGAAAAACCTGTTCATTAGGGCACCCCAGGGGAGGACAAGGAGCAATGGCCATAAACTGTTAGAGGGTGGTTACAGATTGGATGTAAGGAAGAAGTTCTTTATGGTAAGGGTGAGCAGAATCTTGAACAAACTTCCCAAGGAGGTGGTTCAGTCCCAACTTTGGAAGTCTTCAAGAGGAGACTGGACAGACATCTTGCTGGGATCATTTGATCTCAGCAGTATTCCTGTCCAAAGCAGAGGGGTTAGACACAGTGATCTTGAGAGGTCCGTTCCAGTCCTTAATTTCTATGATTCTCTCTTGTTGGCCTATACACTACTTAGCTCCTCCCACTCCAGTTAATGTTAAAGATGAACCTAGAAGGGTTTGGCAATTCAGAAATAATCAGACAATTTTATCCTTAGTCTTCAAATAATTTGCCACCAAGCATAAATCCCTTTGACATTTGTGAACATCATCTCTCACATAAAGGGAGAAGCTGGGGCTGGGGAAGTTAACTGGAGTGGGTGCTATTCATTTATAGAGATTTTTGCCTGCTAATAAGATGTCTATATGTCTTACTGTTATATTTGTATTCTTTCTGGCTGGATTTTGAACAAGTCTTTTTGCCACAAATATGTAGTTAATCAGATTTATTTATTTTCCAAGAAACAACTGAATAAAACTAGAAAATAGAGTAACTTAAGAGAAGTCATGTAAAATGTGTCAGATAGGACAGCAATATTCAGTTTCTAGTAATATTTTTCAAGTGAAAGTTTAAAATCTTACAAAAATATTTCTTTTTAAGAGGTTTTCTTTTTTTTTTTAATTATCTTCATTAATAAGAAAAATATTATGATTTGGCTACTAATGAACCCATGACCTTGACTCAATATCATGTGCAGAGAAATTAGAATAATTACATTTTTACTGAGAAATTTTGAAAGCTACAGGATTTTAAATCCCATGAGTGGTATATCATTTACAGGCGAGTATCCTCTAATTATAGCATCTCTTGTCTTGAGGAACTTAACCTTCTTGAAGCAAAGAAACTTGGGTTTCAATGAAAGAAAAATCCAGTCTTTAAGCCTGAAAGAAAAGACAACAGATTTAAAACAAATTCATTCAAAGAAAATGAAAATACAGTGATTCAACTAGCAGAGAATGTTAACTTTTCTTTATTTCACACCAGAATTACCTTTCTTCCAAGCAATGCTCAGATCACCAGTAGTGACACATAGGGAGTGCACAGGCATGCATGTGCACCCCCTGAGAGCACTGGTACACCCCCTTACAGCAGTGATCCCCACTTAGGTGGTGGGTGGAGGGGCAAGAGGGAGCACTAGTGCCCCACCAAGAGCACCGGGCAGAGAGTGGAGGCACCAAAAGAAGTGCCAAAGGCACTTCTGGGAGTGTCCCTGGCCCTTCAGGGCATGCCACCAGCACATTCAGACACCATTCCCTCTTAGAGCCAGCTTAGAGGGAACACTACTTAGAGGGAACATGAGTTGGTGTGATTAGCTTCAGGGGGGACCCCCCTACCCCCAGGTGCTGACTGGCTGGTGGGGGGGGGGGGGGCCCCCCCCCCCCCCCGGTTCTGGAGGCACCAGTCACCCATGCAGATCACCAACCTTTGTAAATTGTAACTCTTATAAACTGCAAAGAGTTTTGCCTCAGTTGAGGATCTAGCCCTGGGTATTGTATAAATTTAGTTTGTTCATTTATATATGCACCAATTCTGGAAGGGAAGTCATCGAACAGTGTGTAGGTAAAATCTTCTTGATCCTAGAATCTCAGCACAGATTCTCAGCTCAGCACCAATATCTGGATCCTGTTCAATAATTCTATCTCATAACATTTCTCATATTTAAAACCCAAAACCACGCAAAATAAATTTCTCTTACTTTGTATAATAATCATAATACTTTTCATTTTCTTCCAGGACTTTTTCCCCCTATTCTCTTCCACTCCTTTGTTTGTGCCCTTCCCTGGTTCCTATTAAAAAGATGATTAGTTTAGCCCCAAATGTTTAAGGCTAATTAAAATCTCAGGATTCATTAAAAAATGTTTTGAACAAAACAAAACAAGTCCCATAATCCCTCTTTTTGTTTTCCTTTTTTTTTCCTTTTTCTTTATTGCCCTGTGCGTACAACACCGACACAACACAAACCTAACACCCTAACCTGCGACAGGTAAAGCAGGGGAGCCACAGCAGCCAAAGATCTGCTTCTGTGAAATTATATCAATATGTGCAATAGAGATCCCAGCTAGAGGCCCATGCCCCTCACTAGAGAAGAAAGCAAAACCCCCCAAAGTCTGTACCAATCTGACCATGGGGTAAATTGTCCTTCTTGCCCCAAATATGGTGATTGGTCTGACCCCGAGCAGACAGTCAAGACCATTTAGCCAGGAACCTTTGGCTTTGGTTTCAGCAAGAGCCTTGGCACACCCCAGTTAAAGTCTCCAGTCTTGGCTGTAGTCAACACCCAACACCTTTGAGGAAGACTTAAAATTACCCTGACATGTAGCAGAAAGTAGGGAAGGGCAAAAGCAGCAATGCCAAGAAGCATGGGAAATACCCACAGTAGAACATAGGTATAACTTTGCCTAGATCATTGCTGACCAGTGTCTGTCCAACACCTTCTTGAACACCTCCAATGATGGTGAGTCCACAATGTCCCTAGGAAGTCTATTCCACTGCCTCACTGTTCTAACCATGAAGAAGTTTGTTTTTTTTTCTGATATTCAAACTAAACCTACTTTGCTGTAACTTCAAGCCATTGGCCCACATCCTCCCCTCTGCAGCAAGAGAGAAAAGGTGCTTTCCCTCTTCTTTATGGCAGCTCTTCAGCTATTTGAAGATTGATATAATGCCCCGTCTCATATAGCTTTTATACAAACTGAGCTATCTCTTCCAGCATCTCCTCACATGACTTGCTTTCCAAGCCCTCAATCATCTTTGCTGTCTGCCTCTGGACCCTCTCTAACTTATCCAGGTCCTTTTCAAATTTTGGAGTCCAGAACTGCACACAATACTCCAGATGAGGTCTAACCCATGCCAGATAGAAAGGTAATATCACCTCCCATGCCTTGCACCTAAGACTTCTATCGATGCATCCCAAAACCACATTCACTTTTTGTGCAACTGTATCACACTTCAGACTCATATTGAGTCTGCTGTCTACCAAGATTCTCAAGTCCTTTTCCATGGTACTGCCATCCATCCAAGTGTCACCTAGTTTATTATTTGTGGTTTTGATTATTCCTCCTGATGTGTAACATCTTGTATTTGTTCAGATTAAACTTCATCCTGTTAGCTCTAACCCAATTTTCCAATCTGTCAAGATCCTTCTGAATTGTGCTTGCATCCTACAATGTGTTCACAATCTTTCCCAATTTCATGTCATCTGCAAACTTGCTCAAGAAGCTTTCTATCCAAATTGTTAATAAACATATTGAACAGCACTGGGTCCAGGACAGACCCCTGTGGGACTCTACTTAAAACCTTCTTATATTTTGACATGGACCCATTAATAATTGAACTTTGCTTGCAGCAATTGAGCCACCTTGTAGTAGCTTTCCAGAACCTTGTCATAAACCTTGCTGAAGTACAGATAAGCTACATCCACAGCATCCCCTTCATTCACTCAAGTAATTACTTTGTTAAAGAAGGAAATCAAGTTTGCTTGACATGATTTGTTTTTCAGAAATCCATGCTGGCTTCTTATGATCAGCCTTTCATGATGCTTTTTAAAAGATGAAACCTTGTTTTAAATCTGGTCTGGCAAAGTACTTAGAACATCAAAAATTCTAGAGTATTTTGGATCCAGGATATAAACTTATTCCATGACCAGTTCTCACTTTGAGAAGACACCCTTCTGCTAGGTCCATTTATATTACATTGAGGCCTTAATTTACCTCTCTGCCATAGCTGTTATCACTGGAATTGTGAATCCTGGTGCCAGAAGAGCCTAGATGGAAAAAGAATAGGAGGTATGAACTGACTTAATACTTGTTGAATAAATGCTTTGATTAATTTTATCAAATTTCAGTACATTTTGTAAATGAAATATTTGCAAATAATTTGTTAATGATTGAATTAAGTCTAGAAAAGAATTAGGCCACAAGCATTGTGTACTGTTAAAACATCAGGGGAAATCTTTTGAAGTTAGATAGACATGTACCATATTTTCCTCAAAAAAATTAAAAATAGATGTTTTCTAAATGGTCTATGATACCAGCAAAATCGGTGCAATAAAATAATTACCTCTATCTACAACACATGAATGAATCTGTCTGACTCCTGTGGGATTTATACATCATGAGTATTCACTTAAGCATTACAGAAATGGAACATTTGTTGTGTATGCTTTCAAATATGCAATATATGTGTTAATTTACACCTCTAACCTACCATAAATAATGCCACAATTTAATCAATGCAGAAATAGTGTAAAATGAAATCTTGTTACATAACATTTAATAATTTTATTTTCAAATTTTATTTTCTTAATCTTTTAAATATATGTATATTCCCATTTTTATTTAGAATTGTAACCACATTACATTCCTTTGAATAAGTCCAGGGTTCATTCTGGTAAGTAGTTGGTCAAGAGACCATGAGAGAGACTGCACATTCTCTAGAAGTTCTCTAATATGGTTGATTAATAAATTAAAGTTTTGTATTCTTAGTAGGAACAATATTACTTGCACATGAATCTGAAGACAGAATTTAGTCCTAGGAGTCAAGAGCCAGATCTTACTTTAAGATGTTTAAGTTGAAACTGTGCAGCTTTTAAGCATCTAAGTCACTAAATGGGATATTTCAGCTTGTGCAGTAATCACAATAACTCTGTAATGTCAAGATTCCTTAAACCACTAGGTCCACCAAAGGCCCATTGCAATCTCCTCCTGAAGAGATGCTGCATAAGTCCCTGATTATATGGATTGGAAAAAGTTTTGCAGAGCAGTTGGGTGATAGAAATTTGTCCCAATTTCTCTGGGAAGTGGGAAACCTGAGCTCTAGGTTTAATTAGTTAAGAGGGAGAATCTAAAGAAGAAAAAAAATATATCCTGTCAAACTAAAGACAATTTTTAAAAAAATCATGATTTTTTTGGACATGCTACTGTTTTGTGTTGATTTTAACCCTTCTCGGGATGTTTTCATATATTTCTTCTTCCCCTCTTTTACAACTAACAATTTGAAGTCAGGCTGACCTAAGGGGAATTGCCAGGCTCACTTTTCTTTTGCTTTTTCAAGAATATTTCCATTACTGTATTTATCTGAATGCAAGATGAGTTTTTTTTTTCCTTCATTCAACATGGAAGACAAGAAAGACTCATTCTGGACTCAATTAATGGGCAGAGACAAGCAGACACTACAGCCCTGGTTTCAGGACCCAGGTTAGAGACACCATCTACCCTGGGTCAGGGTTGCTTAACGTGTCTCATCTGTCAGGGGGAGCATGGTGGAGGCACACAGGGGAGACTAGACAATATGGGGGCAGGGAGGTGTGCAAAGTAGATAGTGCAGTGCTGGAGGCATGGGGGAGGGAGTATGAGGGAGATCATGGTCTGGATCTGCCAGCACTGCAGCTGCCAGGCCAGGCTGAGCTGGGGCTTGGCCAGGGCTGGGGCAGCCACTGCAATCTCCCCTGAGCTGGAGCCAGAGCTGCTATATTAAGTGGCTGTAGAGTGAGACTGGCATGGAGGGTGTTAACTGATGGGGAGACAGACACTGGGGGACAAGTTGGTGGGGCAGGCGCAAGGAGGGGGCAAATAGTGGGAAGCAGGTGGCAGGAAGGCAGGTAAAGGTCCCTGAGGGTTAAATTTGTGGGGGTCTAGGCAGAAGGGGGAAGGTGCAGGGGAAAAAGTGGTGGGGCAACAGGTGGCAGGCACCACTGGGGTGTAAGTGGCCAGGGGACAGGTATCAGGAGGAGGGAAATGGGCAGGGAGGAACCCACAAAAAGGATGGGGGAACTGGTGATTGGGGTTCAGGTACCAGAAAGGGCAAGTGGCAGGGAGGCAGGAAGGGGTGGGGCAAGGGATGCAAAGGGTAGGGTCACCTGCCACCTACTGCTATTTTCCTTTCTGGACCAGCTGTGGGGGATGAATTTAAGAAAACCTTTAAATAATTAAATTTTATACATGGAAAAATATAACACATTTATAAATTTTACATCTATAGAATTATATTACTCAGTAGTTGTTTTTTGTTTTTTTTTTAATTCTCGCTCATCTTGGATTCCAGTAAATATGGTAACTCCTTCTCTTAGTGCAAGGTAGCTATTTTTTAGGACCAGAAAACCTGGTATTTCTTTGGTAAAAAAATCCCCGTTTTTCAGATATAAAAAGTAACCTAAAACCCACATGTTTCTGTGACTAAGATGAAATGCCACAAATTAGATAGATAGATAGATAGATAGATAGATAATCTAACCCTGCATTAATATGTACTTACACACTTATTTTTCATTGTTTGTCTTGTGGTAGCATCTCTGAGGTCCAGTAATGGACCTTGTCATGTTAAGTTCTGCACAAATATATAAGGGTAAAGGCAGATGAGGAAACACAAGGCTATAATGACAAAGGGATTGTTCACAATACACTGGTGGTTTAAGCATAGTCAAGCATTTTTTAATCATCGTAGCAAGAGACACTTGGAGGAGATCAGTAAAGTAGCTTTCTGCTTGGAGGAACTTTCTGGACTTTGTCTTAAGAGTGAACAGCAGCATGGAAAACATCATGGAGGTAATTGAAATAAATGCCATTTGTATACTAAAGATTACTGGCCAAATTTTCAAAGGTATCTATGTGCCTAAAGATACAGTTTTTATGTGCCTAAAGATACATTATTATTCCCCCCAGACATCCAGTGACAGCCAGGCACCTGTGCTACCTGGGTAAATTTGAAAATCCCAGTAGAGACAAGATATCCAAAGGCACATAAATGGCCTAGGAAGAGGGAAACTGATCTTCTTGGGTTTCAAACTCACATTTTCCACGTCCTAGGAAAATAATCACCATGTAATAAGGACACGGGTGGGAAAGCTCTCCACCTCTTCTGTTAAAGCTATCTCCCTAAACATCCAAGATTTGAAGATTCATTTGTAGAGAAGGAAAGCAAACCCAAGAGAACATAGCTCTGTAGGCCAGTGATGAGGCTATTTCCCTGGGAGGAGAGATCAGTTCTTCCCCCAACAACTGTTTATGCGTTTTATCTTAATAAAAATAAGCAAGCCCTGGTGCAGGAAACCAACCCTAGGACTTCCCGCTTCTAGAGGCGTGTTCATTACCAGGCTACAGTGAGTCTCATGCTCTTTTGACTTTGCTCTGTCTTTCTGGTTCCTTGAAGCATGAATTTAGGGCTGTAACATGGTATTGTCATGGAAGCTGAGAATTGTACGATGTGTCTTCCACAACATTTTTGCAGCAAGCTAAGGAAGTATGGGTTGGATGAATGGCCTGGAAGGTGGATAGAAAGTTGTCTGGATTGTCAGACTCAAAGGGTAGTAATCTATGGCTCAATGTCTAGTTGGTAGTCAGTATCAAGTAGAATGTACCAGGGGTCAGTCCTAAGGCCATTTTCGTTCAATATCTTCATCAGTGCCCTGGAAGATGGAATGAAGGGCACTCTCAGCAAGTTTGCAGATGGCACCAAGCTGAGGGGAGTAGTAGATACACTGGAAGGTAGGGATATGATTCAGAGAGGCCTCAAAAAATTGTAGGAATTGACTAAAATAAATCTAATGAGTTTCAATAAGGACAGGATCAAAGTAATCCACAGGTACTTAGGATGGAACAATCCCATATACTGGTCCAAGCTGGGGACTGACTGGCTAAGAAGCAGCTCTGAAGGAAAGGACCTGGGGGTTATAGTGGACAGTAAGCTGAATATGAGCCAACAGTGAAGAAGGCTAACGGCATATTGGGCTGCATCCATTGGAATGTTGCCAGCAGATCAAGGGAAGGAAAAACTTCTTCACAGTTTGTGTGACCAGACTCTGGAATAGACTCCCAGTGGGGATGGTGCAAGCACTGACCCTGGAGATCTTCAAGAGGAGACTAGACACAAGACAGTAGCACTGAGAGGGACATTAAGGAAACCAAATATATGGAGCGCACACTCAAGCATGGAGCTGTACAAGCCAAGTGAGATCTTTGTGTGGAAATTAGTAACTGTGACAGGGTTAAAGAATTAAAATATCATGGATCAATGTTGACTGACTCCAATGAGATGAACAGGAAAATTATTGCAAGAATCCAGAGTGGGGAAAAAAAGCTGCAGCCCTTAATAGGCTTCTCATGTCCAAGATACTGTCCAGAAGAATAAATTGCAGCTATATAACTACATTATTAGACCTGTAGTGATATATGGAAGTGTCATTTGTGACAAGGTACTTAGCAGAATTTGCAGATTCATTGGAATCTGGCAGGGCCACACCGTAAGTGGTTTTGCTAAGTCCTCAAACTTGTGATCTCTGGGCTGTCAACTGTGTGCCTTAGCACCCATGCCACCTCAGTCCAGGAAGATAGTTAGACCAGTGAAAGATCCAGCTAGGTAAATATGGAAGCAAAGAAGCAGAAAAAGACCATAAAATATTACACCACAGCACCTCATTGCAAGTATGGTACATGCACAGCAGTTAGCGTGGATCAGCCATGTGGTTGAGAAGAGAAGAGGGGTTGAGAAATATCAAAATATCAAAATTATTATCAACCAAATATGAAAATGATCACCAACCAACAGGAAAAGGTCCTTCAGGTAGGACTTGCCAACAGTTAATGGACAATAAAAGAAGAGACCTGAAGGTAATTAATGTAGAACAGGATTAGGAGGAAAAAGCTCATGATAGATGAGAAAGAAAGATGTGATTGGAAGCCAGAAGGCTTCTGTTTCTTTAAGAGGAAAGAGTACCAAACTGAGCTGAATTTGGGATGACTGGCCGCTAGGAACCAAGATTAGGGAGTGGCATGAGATGCATGGGTGAAAGCCCATCACAACCCCACACCCCAAAGCCCCCCAGTGACCCCCAACATCTGTGGAGTGCCCCTACTAACTCCCAGCACAGCCAGAGGTAAGTGGGGCCCATGTGGGAAGGGGACTTTCTCAGCTCAGCTGCAGGGAGGCAGGTGACTCGGAGTCGAGGAGGGTCTCACTCCACCCCGGCTCCTACTTGGCCCAGCCCCCGAGGAAGAGAGTAGAGGAGGGGGAGGGGGTACTCACTGACCCCTCTGCAGTGAGGCAGGGTCCCCCAAATCCTGGGTAAGGCCCCCTTTGCCCAGGAGTAGCACGGTCCATAAAGCTGGCAAGTCAGTCAGCAATACAGAAGTCCTCAAATTCAGGAACGCTGACTTTGACAAGCTCAGGAAGCTTGTCAGTGAGGCCCTAAGGGACCACGACCCAAAGGGGGGCGGTGTTCAGGAGGAGTGGTTGCTCCTCAAGGGAGTGATCCTGGATGCACAAGCAAAGTCTATCCCATCTTGGAGGAAAGGTAGCAAAAGGGCACAGTGGCCCCCTTGGCTCTCCAGGGAACTAGCAGACCTCCTGTGTCTAAAAGAAAGGCCAACAAAGGATGGAGAATGGGATCTACCTCCAAGGAGGAATATTCTGCACTGGTCCAAACCTGCAGAGAGTGAACCAGGAAAGCCAAGGCTGTGACTGAACTCCAACTGGCTACAAGTATCAAGGACAATAAAAAGTCCTTTTTTAGATATGTGGGGAGCTGGAGGAAAAGCAAGGGCAACATTGGACCCCAGCTAAACCAGATGGGACAACTGACAACTGACACCCAGGAAAAAGCCAACTTGCTAAATGGGTACTTTGCATCAGTTTTTCACCAGTCCCAAGGGACGCCCCTGCCGATTACGGGATGGAAAGGCCTGGTTGAGAGAGATTCCTCAACCAGGGATCAATGCAGACTTTGTGAAGGAACACCTTGAGAGGCTGGATACCTTCAAGTCAGCCAGCCCTGACAGCTTACACCCCAAGGTACTCAAGGAACTCGCAAGCATCATAGCCCAGCCCCTGGCATAGATCTTCAGAATTCCTGGTGCTCTGGTGAACTGCCCAATGATTGGAAGAAAGCCAATGTGGTGCCTATCTTCAAGAAAGGGAGGAAAGTGGATCCAGCAAACTACAGGCTCATCAGCCTGACCTCTATCCTGGGGAAGATCATGGAAAAGATTATCAAAGAGACCATTCGCAACAGACTGGCAGATGGCAAAATCATGAGGGATAGTCAGCATGGGTTTGTTGCAGGTAGGTCTTGCTTGACCAATCTTATTTCCTTTTATGATCAGGTGACCTATCACCTGGACAAGGCGGAAGAGATTGATGTCATATATCTTGACTTTAAAAAAGCCTTTGATCTGGTATCCCATGATCACCTCTTAGCAAAACTGACCAACTGCTGCCTCGGCTTCACCACGATCCGCTGGCTGGGGAATTGACTCCGTGGTCAGACCCAGAGGGTGGTGGTTGATGGAAGTCAATCGTCGTGGTGTGCTGTGACTAGTGGGGTCCCTCAAGGCTCTGTCCTTGGGCCTATATTATTCAACATCTTCATTAATGATGTGGACACTGGCATCAGAAGCAGACTGGCCAAGTTCACCGATGATAGTTTCATAGTTTCATAGTAGCTAGGGTCAGGAGGGACCTGACCATCTAGCCTGAACCCCTGCCACAGGCAGGAATGAATGCTGGGTTCACAAGACCCCAGACAGGTGATCGTCTAACCTCCTCTTGAATTTGCCCAAGGTAGGGGCGAGAACCACTTCCCTGGGAAGTTGGTTCTAGATTTTGGCCACCCTAACTGTAAAATATTGCCTTCTGATCTCTAACCTAAACCTATTCTCCATCAGCTTATTACCATTGTTCCTTGTCACACCTTGTCACCCCTTGTCATCTTGATACCAAACTCTGGGGTAAAGCATCCACACCTGAGTACAGGAGGGTGATCCAGGCTGACCTTGACAGGCTCAGGAAATGGGCGGATGAGAACCTGATGGCGTTTATCACCAAAAAATGCAAGGTTCTCCATCTTAGGAAGAAAAACCCGCAGCATGCTTATAGGCTCAGTAGTGCTACACTGACTAGCACTATGGATGAAAGGGACTTGGGGGTCATGATTGACCACAAGATGAACATAAACCTTCAATGTGATGCTGTGGCTAGGAAAGCGAGCAAAATTCTGGCTTGCATCCATAGATACTTCTCAAGCAAATCCTGGGACATCATTCTCCCCTTGTATTCAGCCTTGGTGAGGCTGCAGCTGGAGTACTGCATCCAGATTTGGGCTCCACAATTCAAAAAGGATGTGGAGAAGCTTGAGAGAGTCCAGAGGAGAGCCACGAGCATGATCAGAGGTCAGGAAAACAGACCTTATAATGAGAGCCTGAGAGCTATGGGACTCTTCATCCTGGAAAAGCACAGGCTCAGGGTTGATCTGATGGCCACCTATAAGTTTATCAGGGGTGCTCACCAGGATCTGGGGGAATGTCTGTTCACCAGAGCGCCCCAAGGGATGACAAGGTCAAATGGTCACAAACTTCTCCAAAACCGTTTCAGGTTGGAAATAAGGACGAATTTCTTTACTGTCTGAGCCCCCACGGTTTGGAATAGACTGCCGCCAGAGGTGGTTCAAGTACCTACTTTGAACACCTTCAAGAGACATTTGGATGTTTATCTTGCTGGAATCCTATGACCCCAGCTGACTTCCTGCCCCTGGGGCATTGGACTGGACTCGAAGTTCTTCCGAGGTCCCTTCCAGCCCTAATGTCTATGAAATCTATAAAATGGCTGCCAGCAGACAGACCACAGTTTAAGGTACAGGGAGGCATGGGCATGTCTGTAGGGGAGGTTTGGAGGCTGTGATTAGTCCTTAAGATGATGAACAGAGACACTGGCAGTCATGCGTGAGTTCTTGCTTGCAGAGTTCTGAAGCAGCCTCCTTTTTCAGAGATATAATAGTATTAAGGTGTGGTAGGTGAGCGGAAGGGGAGATTGCCCAAAGGAAGCAGAGAGGGTACTCTAGGTGCATTATGGCCTCCCCTGGGTTAGGATCCTGTCATAAAGGCCAAAACACTACAAGTGTTGGTTGACCACCAGAAGTAAGTAAGATAGGCTGTTTAGGTCAACTTTATAACCATACACACATGCACTTGGCTGCATACTTCAAAAAATCCATTGCTCACCTATGTCAGAGCCAGAACTGAGTAGAGTATGGGGGATTTATGTAATCTTTTTTTATCTCAAATCAATCTAGTCCTAGCTGCACTAAATTTTGCCTGTCTAAAGCTGCAGGCAGCCTTTCCAGTACATTGGAAATGATGGCATGAAATGGTACCCTACAGAAGATCCAGACTTTAAAGGTCCGTGAGGGACCATATCAAAGTTAAGTGCACTAGTTTCTTTTTATCCTCTATTTTGTTATCTCCCTTAATGAATTCTAGGAGGCATAAGTCACCTTTAAAAAAATCATTACTAGTTTATCCCTTATATATTAGGTTAATCTAAGTGCTTTATGGCTCCATCATTAATGGATTAATTTGTTTTGTTTTGTTTTATAGCTCTTTATCTCAATACAGGGGAAAGACATACTAGACTATAATTTCTTAGATCATCCTTAGCACTTTTTTAAAAGGAAGTACAAGCTTGGACACCCTCCAGGTCTCTGATATAACAGCTTTTAATAATGAATGGTCTAATCCTACTTTTCTTGTCAATGGCAAAAGTCATATTAAATTCAATAGGAGCAGAATACAGTTTTAATTGCATAATTTTGTTTCGAGCACAGAGTTCATTTGTTCTTTGGCTCTTTGAAGATTCTTGGTTGAATGCCATCTGCTCTTGGTGACTTATTTCAACTTCATTTTTTCAAGTTGTGCCATTACCTCAGGTTACCTTGTAATACTTACAGCTAGCTTCAAATAAATGATTGCCATTTAGTCAGTGCACAATCTTGTTTTCAGGGAAATACATGCCCATTCACTCATTTGTGCATGCAAACATCCAAAATCAGACCCAAACCAAAGATGAGGTTCAGAGTCTAGTGTAAAATAAATTCAAATGTCAGGCAATGTTGTTATTTACATCGCCCAGGATATTGAAACTAAAGCTTCTCTTAAAATCTTGGCAAATCTGAAAGCATTTTAAGGGCTCTTAAACTAAAATCATTTTTAAAGAAGCACAGTATCAGCTTTTCTCCCTGCAAAACAAGTACCATCAAAATAGCTGAGTAGAAGGTTGATCATTAATATTGTCAGAAAGAAGGTAAGTCATACATTAGTACTTATTGAAGCTAGGGTGTTTGCTAGGGTATTTGATTTAAAATAACAGAAGATTAAAATGTGCTTGATGCAGACCTATGAAGATTATCAAAGAGTAGGGCATCTGTTTTCTGTAGATATGAATTAATATATATGGGAGGAACACTGGTTGAACGGAAGGCAAGTAGGATCAAGCCATAACACTGACTGGAAGAAAAGGAGAGGTATATCAGGGATCTAGGCTGCAGCCGTGTTGGTCAAAGCAGGGAGGTAGATGAACTATATGGGTAGAGGCAATATCTTTTATTAGACCTACTAAATAGTTGAAAAAAGTTTATTTGCAAGCTTTTGGACACACACGTCCTTCATCATCAGGGATTCAGGTTTTCTCTGATTTAAAAAAAAAATCCCCAATTTTCAGTTAAAAAAATAAGTCCAAATCCACATTTTTCTGTGATTTAAATGAAACACCACTAATATATAGATGTATATATAGTGGTGTTTCATTTTAATCATGTAAAAATATAGATTTGGGGTTCCTTTTTTTTTTTTACCAAAAATTGGGGATTTTTTTTTAAATCAGAGAAAACCAGGATCACCGTTTATCAGGCAATAAATAAATAAATAAATAAATAAAAATGGAAGCAGACATTAAAGATGCTCAGAAATCTTGCAAGTATGAAAAAAAGCCAGTCTTGGAAAGCTGT
>NW_005842418.1:446293-472388 GCF_000455745.1 Alligator sinensis
CAAGACGTGTTGTTTACCTGTACATATCAGATGTCAGCCTGGCTGGGGAAGCCATAAAGTCAATGTTAAAATTTTAGTCCAGGTTGTTAAAATTAGCTCTTTTCTTCTTCTTCTTCATGTTGTGAAGTTTCCATTTCAAACAGCCAAATGTAATATCTTCCACATATCAGGGATCTAGGCTGATAGCCATGTCGGTCTAAGCATGGAGGCATATGAATTCTTGGGGTAGTGGTGATTCCAACAACACTTCATACTGTGACAACATTGAGGAAAAGATTAATGCCAAAAAAAATCCCAGAAAACCTCAAACTGGACACCTCACAGTGGACAAAATCCAAACCTCAACTGCTATATTGACTGCTTCAGGAAAAGAATGAATAATGAAATAATCAACAAACACTGCCATAATAACCTCTCTCTCTCTCTCAGAGAGAAGGGCAATAGAATCTCTAAGAAAGTACCACCATATAGTAATGAAACCAGCAAATAAAGGTAGAGCTATAGTTATCCTTAACTGTGAAGACTATATAAAAGAAGTCAACAGACAACTCTCTGGCACCACCTACTATGTAAAATGAGAGGAAGATCCAACTCCCCTTTTCACCTTAAAACTCAAAACCACCATCACATCATTTCCTTCTGAATTGCAAGAAAAACTACAGAACTTGATCCTCCTATTACCCAATTCAGGGACTTTTTACATGCTCTGTAAAATCAATAAACAAGGGAACCCAGGCAGACCTATAATATCCAACCATAGAACCCGAACTGTGGAAATATTGGGTTTCAACAAATCCATCCTAAAACCTCTTGTCACCCAGAGACTGAGTTTTGTCAAGACACAACAGACTTTTTACAAAAACTTAAAAACATAGACCACCTTCTCAGTAATACCCTTCTAGCCACCATGGATGTTTCCAGCTTATATACCAACATCCCACATCAGGATGACATCTAAGCCTGCCTTACATATGTACAAAAGCAAGATTACAACTCAGAGTACAGACCTCAAGATATTACTGAATGTATATAATTCATCCTCACACACAACTTCAGTTTCAATAACAAGCACTTCCTCCAGACCATGGGCACAGCTATGGGTATGGCGCACCTGGATGAAGAATTCCTCAAGAACTGCACCATTAAACCCATGCTATACCTAAAGTATATTGATGACATCATCATTTTGACTGAAAACCTGCAATCTCTGATTGATTTCTGTGAGAGTTAAGCTTAAATAAATCACAATATCTCATTTTAATATGAACTAGTTAATTTCCTTTACTTCCCGCCCACCATGACTTTGATGGAATAAGATAGGGAAATAAGCACAGTCCTGAGAGACAAAGAACATATTGTGTCTGCGGTTCAGAAAAAATAACTTTTCTGCACAGTTATTATGTCTCTTTAAGACAAATAACTTCTTAGATATATTTAGTTCCCTCTGTCTTTGGGAGCTCTCAGTTTCTTGGTTGCTTCTCCGTTTTCCACCGCACAGGTCCCAAGCAATTTTCTACTGATATCAAAATGTGGGGTTCTCTTCTCTTTGTTAATTCTCATCCAATCTTGTTTCTTTCTCTTTTTTAAGGTCCCTAGGATGGTACCAGATGTCCTCAGGTATCAGACTCACCAACTCATAGGTCTCCATTGTCACCTTACTTCAGCTTCCCAGGTAAGTCTCTCTCCGGGACTCTTCTTCCATTCCCAGCTCTCTGCCGTCTGTTGTCTCTCTCTTGTAGTCTCTCCATATTTCTTCTCGGTTTATTTCTTCTGTTTTTATGAACTAATTCCAGGCTTCATTCCCCTTTAAATCCTTCTGGCTGTTTCCTGCCTCTCTCGCAGATGGGATTCTCTCCCTCTCCTCCCACTCCTTCTGCACATGCCATTCTTTGTTTTTGTTTCATTCAGGTCCTCTCGGTATCCCCACCCCTTTCTCTCCTCAGGCTCATTGCCAAGGTAAGTTCTCTGTTTCCCTTCACTCCCCCAGAGTTGTGTGATGGGGCAGACTTTTTGCCCTGTCACAATTTCCATTACAAATTCATCAGACTGTCTCTTTAATACTCTACCACCAACATCTCTTTTTTAGACACCATGATCAATATCCAGAATAGTAAAATACAAACCACCATACACAAGAAACCCAGGGACCAGCATACATATCTCCACAGAACCAGCAATCACCCTAAACACACCAAGAAATCTGTAATACACAGCCAAGCCTTCCAATACCACTGAATTTGCACTGAGGAGAATACCTGCAATTGCCACCTTGCAAATCTCAAAAGAGCTTTCATCCAAAAAGGACACTCCTCCAGAGAGAGAGATCACATTTTTGAAACAGCCACCCAGCTATCACATGAAGAATTGCTGCAGCCCAAAAAGAAAATGCCCATGAATCACATACCATCCTTCCCTGGAACCTATATGGAAAATCCTCAAACAATTGCGACCGATACTAGAAGAAGACCCAATGCTCAAAGAGATCTTTGAAAACCACCCATCCTATCCTTTAAACAAGCACTGAACTTTGCTAACCTCATCACCAGAAGCAAACTTCCTATGACCCAAACCACATTGAATGGATCCAGAACATGCCAGGATAAGAAATGTAAAACCTGTCAACGTATCTTCACCTCCAGATCTTACACCTTCATCTCCAAAAATGTAATATACTTCATCCAGTGCACTAAATGCCCTGATGGAAAATATGTAGGAGAAACCAAACAACAACTGTGTACCAGAATGAACGCACACCAAAAATTTATCAAAGACAAAAATATCCACTTACCTGTGGGTGCACACTTTTCAAAAGATAACCACTCTCTCCAATATCTCAAGTTCTAATCATCAAAGACAATTTGCAAGACATCTTTCATAGATGAGCCTACAAACTTCAATTCATAGATCTACTAGATACAAAAAATCATGGACTAAATATAGACATTGGAATTATGGCACATTATAACCTGCCTACCATCTGAGAGCCCCAGGTAACCTATGTACAGTTTACTAGCTGCATTCTTTCACCAGGTCAACATCCTCCTTCCTCCTCCCTCCCCCCACCCCCTATCACCTATTATCTACCATGCATTTGCATTTTCACAGACCAGCATTTTTGCATATTGGCTTCTAATCTACCCAGGAGGGCACCCAAACCAACAGCAGACTCTCTCCAATGCCTGAAGAATGGAGTTTGTGCCCGAAAGCTGGCAAAGAACAATTTTTCCAACTATTTATTTGATCTAATAAAAGATATCATATTTACCCAAATAACCCTGTTTACTTACATTTTGGCATTTTACAATTTCTAACTGCATATAGATACTTTTAGGGGGAAAAAGTTGGTGTGGAGCTTGCTTGATGTCTAAAGAAGCAGGATAAGTAGCATTTCAAAAACACATTTGCATATATATGTATTATAACATTTTTCATTATCCATGGAAAATGATGTAGTAAACACTAGACTTGAAAAAGCATTAGGTAAGTTTTCCTTTTGTCCTGTTTGCTAAAAAAATAATGAAAATGTCAAATGTCTATGCCAATACTCTCTTGAAAAATATTTTAAAAATCTATGTATATTACATGCACTGGAACTCACCTTTAAACAGAGAGCTGTTGTTTAAATGAAAGTTAGGCAAAAGTCATTACTTCCTGTTTTTGGAAGGTTCCTAGTAACCCCAGCAAAAACCAAGCCTCCCCAAGCTGAACATTTTTAAACATGTTTTTTTCTTGTGGAAAAATTGGAGTAAAGTCAACATAAAGCCTCCACTTTAGTTTGATGCTTGAACTATATATTTTCAATGTCCTAGTGACTGTTTTTTCAGTAGTTCCAAAGTTGAGATGAGAAATTAACAAAAACTCAAAGGAACTTGCTAAGACATTTCTAGTGTTTTAATGCCTATTGGAGAATTATTTATCCACACACAAACAATAAAACAAAATTGGCTTCTTTAACCTATCTCTGCTAGACTTCTTTAATTTCAGCTTCATCAAATTTGCATACATTATTTTTATCGTTTTTAAACAGCAGCCAAATGGCAGCCCTGTGCAAGTCAATCTGAGAACCTTTTATTATATTACAATTTAATTTCTTATTTACTATGCCAGCTAAATTATATTTCTGAACAAAACTGTCAACTATTCTCTCAATTGACCTGAGTGTTGCATTTTAATGATCCAAGTTAAAAACAGCTGGAAGCCATTGTTTTAAACATAACCTTAACTTTGTTTTCAGCTGCTAATTGAAGAAGATTGAAGACCATAGGCAATAACAATATACTGACACGCACACCCTGAAGACATAGAGCCTAGGAAGCCAAGTGAGTTTCCTTTTATCTTGAGATTTGCTTCAGGAAGGAGAAGCTCAAATGTACATTTAGAATGCTGTGAGCTGATAGCTGAAATCAGCTAGGAGAGCCAACATGACTCCAAGTTGGGGAAGCTAGAAAATATGGCATTATCAAGGGGGATCCTTTTACATTGATTCTCTGATGGAATGAAGGGCTGGATCCAGATGAGCATGGCCGTGTTTTATATGGCTCTGCAGACATGTTTGTTCAGCTATTCTCCATGCTGCAAAGAAGCAGCATGGGGTTTTTGACCCCTGGATATCCAGGGCTCAAAAAAACCCCATGCAAAAAAGGTGGAGCAGTGCATATGGGGGCAGTGCATGCTGCTCAAAACTGGAGCCTGACTAGCTGGAGCCATGCTCCAACTGCCGGCCAGGCTCCAAGTGGCAGGATCACCACTGTTGCAGTCCCAGGAAGCCCCCAGGCCCCCAGGTAGGGCTGCTGGGGCCAGCACAGTGCTGGCCCTAGACTCCCCTACCCCACCCAGGGTAACCTGCTGTGTGTCAGAGGGTGTGTGGCATGGGCATTCCCTGGGGACAACAAGGTGTGGCACAAGGTGTCTCTATGTTAGTTGTCCCCAGGGAACCAAAAATCCATGCTTGTGTAGACACAGTCAAAAAGTCCAAGTGTGTTAACCCTGAAGGCTCCTTACATATTATATCTAATGAGGTTGTTGATTATACTTGTAGCACAAAAATCAGGATGTATAATTTGTTGTATTTTTATGTTCCTGTAATTTGATTATGGTAACCTGGACTCCTGAATAATTGTGGTTTGATGAGGACATCAGCACTGTCTAATAAATATCTAGCTATCTTTTTGTGTTAGCAGTGGACTAGCAGGGAACTACGACTGTACTGGGCCAGAGAGCTGCCTTAGCTCCTGAAACTATTTTGGTGTGCAAACAAGACCCCCCCACTACCTAAGTCCTACTCTCTCTTCTGCTATCACTACATATCCCAAATACAGTTCTATATCCAAAAGTAAATGTGGTATTGTAATCCTTAAATACCTCTGTCTTCTTTAGCCTGCTGAATCCTGAGTCTCACTGATAGCTTTACTGCTGAAGCAGCTGCTATTGGTATACATTTAAAACCCACACACACTTGTGCTCCATATCACAGGGTGTGTGCCTTTAGCTGTTGTGCATAGTGTCTGTTTTTTTTCCCCTATATTTATCTTTTTTTCCCCTTTTTCTCTTCTGGCCTGGTGCTTTAAGGAGAAAAAAAATGCAGTCCGGCCATGTGAGCAACATGGCCCCTGTTGCTCAGGCCATGTTCTCTGCACATGGAAATCTGGGGCCTTGTATCTGGGTAAGATATGTAAAAATCCTCTGGTCTGATTGGCCAAGGGAAGCAGAAATTTCTTCAGGCAGATTGGTTAAGAGAGAGGCTGGAGCATGGCACTCCCTGACTGGACAAGGCTTGAGGTTGTGCCAGGTATATAAGAACAATTCAAGTAAGGCTCTCTCTTTCTTTTGGGGTTTCTAAGAGCTGCAAATCTGAATTGGGAGCCAGAGAAACTACTCCTGAAGAAGGGATCCCCTCCCCACAACTTTGCTGGAGAGGTGATCTAAAGTTATGTGAAGGAAAAGAAAGCCTCCGGTACAGGGGAAGAGTTGATATCAGAGTTTAAAGGCAATCAAGACTCGTAGTAGAGATGATATCTTTTCTAAGACCAACAATATTTTTGCAAAAAAAAAGAAAAAATGTACTGCAAGCATTTGGGAACAAACACACATTGGAGATCTCAGAGTTTGAAACCACTATTCTTTTCCTCTTTTTTCCCTGTGTTTTGAGTGGGATGATACTGTGGAGGTATTAATCCCTGGAGCAAATTGACCAGGAATGGAGTCCTGGCAGCTTTGGCCAGATTTAAGGCCTTGAGTGTGACAATACCATGGGAGTATTAATCCCTGGAGCAGACCGACCAGGCATGGGGTCTGGGAAGTTATTGGCCACATAGACCTGCCTCCTGTGTTGTTTTGTTATTGTTGCATCTCAGCACAGTAGTGCAGCTGAGACTGGACGTCTAGGGCCCCTTTTGCTGTTTCACAACTGTTGTGTCTCAGCATAGCTGTCTGGCTGAGCCCCAGCTGGTAGATTTGGGCCAGGGTAGAGCTTGGCATGGTTTAAGCCAGGATGAGACCTGGCATTTGGTATTGTTAATCCAGGTCTCCACACGGTATAGGTCTGATCCCTATTCCAAATTCTTTTGCAGTTTTTTGCCCCATCAGAACTGGGATTAGGATTAGAAATTTTGCGGTGTAGTATGCTGATGAATGTTAACCACTCAGAGCAACCATGTAAAAGTGGAGATTGATGCTCTACCACTTCTCCAAGAGCAGCAGGGCCCCTTTCAACACAGAAGGACCCACACTCCTGAACAGTTCCCCATGGCACAGCGAACCCAAGGAACAGCTCACAGGACTCTCCAGTGTGGGCCTCCTCTCCAGCCCCTTGTGGAAGGGCAGGTATAAGGGTGCAGATCCCCAACAATACCCTTTGGGGAGCCCCCAAGTCCCAGACTGCCTGAGCATAGGTGAAGAGTCCTTAAGAGGGTATAACCTATGGAATTTGCCTTGAAGTTACTAGCATTTTAAATTGTATTTTGTATTTTCTTTTGGGGGGTTTTTGCCTTTATTATTTGTAACAAAGCTGGGTTTTTTTGTATTTATATAGCTTGTAAGGAGGGGGTTTTCTTTATGTGGTTCACCCCAGCAAATTTAGTGTCCCCAGGTTTCTGGGTGGGGGCTTGAGCCACTGGTATGATTTAGTGGGTACCCTGCAGTGTGAACCTGGCCCTTCTTGCTGCCAACCAGTGCCTGGCAGAAGGGTTACATACATGTTTCTAGAAGTATACAATCTTCTGCAATTAACTCCCCAAATAAATTCTTATAAAATGCAAAATGAGCAAACTTCTACCATATTTATAAAATGCGAATTTTAAGACACATTTTCATCAGTTAAATATTATTGACATACTAGAGCAGAATCACACACCTTGATACTTGCATAGAAAAAGATGATAGGGACAAAAAGGGAAAAAATGTCTTTGGTGTCAACCATTTTTTTTAATAGGTGAAATATAGCATGAGAAAATGTTAACATCCTACACACGTCTTTTAGTTTGATTAATTTTTAATCTGTATGGTAAACTAAATCCAATGATATTTCCTCTGATGTCAGAGCATTTCCTCCTTCACATCATTTATGTGTGAGGAAATTCTTCCTCCTCATCTCACACATTGCTTGGATTTCTTTATGACATCTGCTATCTGACTCTGGCTATTTATTATTAACCAACTGTGTTTTTATTGTACAATATTTATATAAGCAGTATCTAGTGCTAATTATCCTATCACTTTTTTTGCATCTTCCTCTTTCTTTCACACTTACAGAATAAGACACTGACAAATCAACTCATGAGGGAAAAAGCTGTTAATACACAAATTCACTGTGACTGCAGAAAGTCACACATTTTAAGACATTTCTAAATGGTGGTTTTCTTGCTAGTTAATACTGTAATTTTCAATTGACCATCCATCAATGTTTTTTTTTCCCCCCCTATGGAAAATAAAATACTAAAAATGAACTTTTATTATAAACAGTAAAGAATTGTGATTCACATTAGTAAAATTCAATTTGCAGCTCTTTATAGAGGTTTAAGTGAAGATCAGAACCACTGACAGGAGACAGACAACAGTGCATCCAAATGTGCAAAATGGCTTTCTGTCTATTATGTCAGGCAAATGTTCATCGCCTTCACATTATGTGTCAAATAGATGCAAATAATTTAACGTTAAGAAAGCTACTTAAAAGCTGACTCCCATAATTGGAGAAGTCATCAGCAAGAAAGTTTATTTTTCACCCAGTCTGTGTTCAATAGACACACTCTGTGAAATATATAAACCCAGTCTGTGTTCACCCAGTCTGTGAAATATATAAACACATTTTCATTGGGCTCTTAGTGAATCTGACTTTTTCCCCAACTCCCAGATTGAACAGTAATCCACACACACGTTGTTAGTTTCTGAATTAGATGTTTTCTTACACCTTGGATTTTCCATAAAGTTTTGAAGTCATTTAAACTCAAATGAGTTAAGAATCAAGAGGAGGATGGCAAATATTTGTTAAGTCTATGCTTTGAAAATGCATTAGTTACTTTTCTGATGACTTTAGCAGTCATCTTTGGCTCTTTTGTGTGCATAGCTAGGAGAGGGAGAAGATGTTTGCTGTGAAAGTGAAAGAAGTAGAGGCAAGAAGTGTTTGCTTTTCCTTAGTTCAGACATATCTTTTAGATGATATAGACAGCAGGATTGTGGAGTTTCCACTCTAGATTTTCTGCTTTAGGGTGGGCCACTCAGTGGGTTCTTAATTTGTAAGTTTCTTCAGTTTTTTATTTTTTGTTGCTTTTTATGAATGCCTTTGAAGCCCAAGAAAAGAACAGAAGAGATATAGGAGAGACAGAAATGCAGGACTGGGTGGGACTATCTGAATTACTGAATTTTATCCCCTGCCATATAATTTCTTTAGTCAACTGATCAAGCTCCATTTTAAAATTAGTTAGGATTCATATAACTGTTGCTTTCAGAACCATGTTCAAGAATCTCATTCCTCTGATCATTAACAAACTTCTTAAAATGTCCAGCCTAAATTTATTCATGTTCATTTATATCTACTTGTTCTTGTGCCAATACTGTCCTTTAAATAGCTCTTCTCACTCCCTGAAGTATTTAGAAAACACAATCATATCTTCTCTCATAATTTTTATTGTTTGGCTAAACAAGACAAGTTCTTTCAGGGCCTAAATACACAGCCTCACTCCAAAGCCTGGGAGCACTGCCAAGAAGCATGTTGGCCTCCCTTGCTATACTTGTCAAGTCCCACAAATGACACAATATAACCACCTTACATCAATCCTGACTGTGTGCCCCTCTCCCACTCTTAGGCTCTGTAACTTGAGCATGCTTATGGAAATGTGCTCAGGGTTGCTGTAAGGTGGCTACATTGTCTCATTTCAGAGATTTGTTGCAGATTAAGTGGGAACACGTGAATGGGGCCTGGCCTGCTTCTTCGTGATCCCAGGCTTGGCAGAGAGGCAATTTAGAAAGCAAAGTCTCCACTTATATGATAGGTTGCCATTTCCCTGATGGTCCCCGTGACCCTTCTCTGAACCTTATCTAGTTTGAATTCATTTTTCTTAAAAAATGATTACTGTAATTGTGTACAGTATGAGAGCTCTCACCAGATGAGGGATTAGCTAACATCGACTCTACTTATCAACATCTTCTCTTTATTTTCTCCTCCATTTGTAATAATAGAGGAAATGTATGCATAAGTATGTCAGATTTCATATTCTATTTAATCTTCTCTAAGGTTAAGAACTAGGAAGAGAAGATGATGTCTACTATGGCAGCAATATAGGAGAACTGCAGAGGAGAAGAAACATAGAAGCATGTTGATGTAGTATAAAATGGAAAAGGCAAGATGTCTACTGGGAATGAAGACGTAGAAATAGAAATTACCCACATGACTTGATTTAACACAAGGAAGCTGATGTGCAGAAGCAGCAACCACATGATCTTGACAAAGTGGGGATCTGAGCCCAGTGGCAAGGAAGAACCCTAAACCAGTGGTTCTCAACCTTTTTTGTGTCAGGAACCATTTGTAAACATCAATGGCCAGTCCTGACCCAGTGCCCCTCACTTCTGACCCTCTACCCCCTGCCCCCCAGGGCCCAGCCCCCAGGTATGTGGGGAAGGGGGACCCCCCAAGCAGCCCGTCTTGCAAGGGAACTTTGCCAGTCTGCAAGGGATAAGCCACGGTTTTCCACATTTTTCTCCTTTAAAGGAGAATCCATTCTTAAAGTTTCTTCATGATCCTTTCATATATTGTTGCAACCCACTTTTGGGTCATGACCCATGGATTGAGAAATGCTACCCTGGACCACAGGAGACCTCCATCTTGCTACTGCCTTCTTCTGTCTTTACAGATGTTGAGATCCTGACATCATCTTCTGCCTTATCCTCCACTGAAGATTTGGGGTTTGGACCATAGTTTGTCTGGAACCTCCTCTCAGGCCTTTTTCACCATGGGTTACCCTGCCAGGAGTGTGAGCCTCTAGGCAACATATGTCTGAGGATCATTGGAACACACCAGCCTCTCCATCACTACAAGGTCTAGGCCCATGGAGAGGTGACACGTGCATCAACTGTAAAGACTGGATAACTGCACAATAGCACCACATAGAGCTATAAAACAAAACAACCAACAACCCTATAAAATACAATTTATTTGGTATCTGATGTGGTAAAATCTGTTGATAGGTCAAATCCCCAAATTTCCTCTAGGAATTTTGACATATCCCTGAGGATCAATGAACTTTAGAGTTATAAAACAACAACCGAAAAAAGGGGTTGTTAATGTCTTCACAGATGTTGTCTAGCTAATTCTTTAGAGTTTAAATACAGATGATCTGTCTTCCATGCTAAGGATAATTGATTTGATGGTTGAGTGACTTTAGTACTAAGGTTATGCAGGTACAAAGGGCATCAGGCTGTAATTCTCACAAACTGAAGTGGCACAAATAAGATTTATGTGCTGGTAACTCAGGGTGACCATGAATGATCCTGGTAAATGCTATTTGGGACAAGAAAAGAAATTAAGGGAAACAACTTTCCTGTCTGGTTTCTGTGCAAATGTGTGTCTACAAGGACTTTAACAAATCTGATTTAGTCACAGTTTGACTAGCTCATTATATTTGCTTCACTACCGACTTTTGATTTACATAAATGTTCACTACAATTTTAATTGCATTTTCCTTCATGTTACATTTTACTGCTACAATCTATGACTGTAATTGAAAGGGACTTAATTTTTAATCAGGGAGGTTTTATGTGTAAAAATATGTATCATTTTAATGGGACAAAAATTTACTATGTTGGATACAGCTACTGACATGAAAATGCAGAGATGAAACTGCAAGATATAAGTCTGATATTAGTCTGATATTTATATATAATGTTTCCTTGGTTTTGTAAAAAAAAATGCAGAAAAATATTTAACCCTAAACTATTAAATTGAAAATTAAATGAGTGTTCTTTTATTCCACATTATATCAATAACAACAATATTTAAATTGCCTCCTACAGCCACTAGGCTGGATTATTTAAAGGGACAATCCTGCAAAATCATCCAACTCCCTGAATTTTCAGAGGACTTGGCAATTCTACTGATACAATACAAAAACTGATATAGCTTCTGGGATGAAAAGCAAATGAGAAAGTATGGCTCATATGGTCCCATGCAACATTTGTTCACATAATAGTGATATTCCATTGGTTCAGTTATTAACAGTTTAGTGTTGCAAAGGAACTAAAGCCCCAAATATTTCATGACAGAGCAAACTGCATGACTTTTAACATGGGTTTTGACTCACTTTCTATTCAGTATCTTGCCAAATGGTTAGCATTTTGAAGCTGCTCTCTAGTCTGTGGTGCTTTAGGTACCAGGGGATTTGCTCTACATGTCTGTGCTTCTGTATTTACAAGGAAAATATTTTTGCCCCTTTGTTTACATTTAGCATGTCATCTTGGAAAGACAGTGTGACTTATAAATGTTTGCCTATTTAATTGGTTTCTGCATTAGTCCAAGTTAGTTCAACATAAGGGGTCAGCTACAACTCTTCTGTGGTTTTCTTTATAATTCTAATAATATTTTCATTCATACCACATTTGCAATAGAGATTCTTTCAGATAATCTATGATCAAATAAATCCATTTTTAAAAAATCCTCATGAAATAACTACACATACTCCTTGTAAGTTTTCATCTTGGTGAAATAAACTGTATGTGACCATTTATATATATGCTTTCTCACTTAAAATGTGAGTACCAAGCCAAAAAGGAATAACAACAAAGGCATTTAGCAATAGGGATAACACAAAGGGTAGAATTTGAAGTCTTTTAAAATCTTTTTGAGATACTCATTTTAATTTGTAATCATTTATACTATTGAACTGACTGTGTCGTAGACTGACTGGACTACTTCAGCCAAAGGGAAGGGACTATAGGAGGAAGGAAAAGTACTGGCCCCAAAAAAGGAGCACAAGCAAAAGAAATAATGAATGAATACGTGCTTAACCAGACCCAGTCATTCAAAAGCCCTAGTAGGGCCCATGTCTGCCTCCCTACTGAAGCCAGGCCCACTAGTGAGAAACAGGCCGCATGCACTACATCTTGCTAGCCATCTGTACTGCACAAATACTAGTCTTGGACGTGCACAAGTGAAGGCAAGGAGCATGCAGAATCTGTTTCTCTCGGGTAGTCCTTGGCTCAATTGGGAGGCAGTATAGTGTGGCCTAGATGTTTGAAGTTTAATAAAAGTCTTAGAAGAACCTTTCTGTATTTATGCAGATCAGCATCAGACCTTCTATAACTCACTAAGATTCCTTGATAGATCTCACCTAGTCTAGTATTATGTGGGGAAAATTGAGTTTCACCTTAAAAGCTATGAAGCAAGTTCTCATCTAATCAGAGATGAGTTGTATTCCCCATGTGGAAAGGAAAAAAAAAAATATGAGAGGAATCAAGATTCCCCAGTGCCTGCTTTCAGCGAACTGAGGAAATTAATAGCATGTCATACCACCTTCTGTTCAGTACTCTACAGGAAGATGAAAAATCACCCATATAAATAGGCTGACTTTCTTTTAAACATTCTGGGATTCTTGAGTCCACAGTTAGAATTGGTCAGTTTTAGTGCTGGATACTGAGCACCCAGACCTTCAGGTTTTTGGATGTCAGATAATATAGGTACTTGTGAATGTAGTAGGAATACTGATTATGATCTATTCCCTGCAGGCTAGTATGTAACAAAGAGCATAGAAAATTTAATAATTAAAGGTGATTTGAGGTTAGACCAGGGAAATAAAGCTGTTGTTGGACTTCGTCTATGAGGTCCAGCCTTTCAAGTCTTCAAAAAGCTGTGTTAGGGCACATTCTCTGACCTACTCTGCTCTGTTTGCAATGCTCAGTCAGAACAAAGGTATCAAAAATCATTTCAAATTCACTACCCCTATGTGGGTCAGTTCTTACTGGCTATACAGCCAGCAGCATATATGGCTCCTACACCTTCAGCAACCCCTGGTGCATGTAGTATATCAGGGAGCTGAGTCATGTTCAGAGCAAGGAGGAAAGTGTCTGGTACTCACTGTACTTCAGCTATCTCTACTTGGCATATAGTCTTCTGAAGACTCTGTCCTGCAAAGGTTTGAGCCAGAGGCAATAAAATGAATAAAGAATGATGGCTCAGCCCTGACATAAACTTGCTGTGTGACCTGGGGCAGTCATTTAATTGCTCTCAGTTTATCAGTTACCTATCTGTAAAATGGAGATAACAGTACTTTTTCCATCCCACGAGTCTGTTTGTAGGTTAATTTATTGTTCCTGAGGTTATTAGATAGTTTTTACCCTTAGGCTTCTGTTCTGAGATTGATAATAAGGATACCAACCACAAAAGTGCTTTTGTGATCTGTAAACCTATCTACAAAGATCTAAGTAAAGCATAGTGATTCATGTTCATCCATTCAACAGCACTAACATTTTCTTTTTCTTTTTTTAATCTGACAGGCTTCTAGGAAAAATGTTTCTGTATGTTTTTATTCGTGCATATGTAGTTTGTTTATCATTGCACATACCGTTTTCATTAGCAATTATAGAAAAAAAAGTATAGCATTCATAACTAACATACACTCACACCAGATCTGTCAGTACATTTGTGATTGTGTCATAGATAAACTTTAAGGCAAGGTACAGACAAGGAACCCGAGACGGAATCCTCATGTAATAGATAGGTAGTGAACAGAACACACATTCACCCTTTGGTCAGGGGCCAAATGTTAGACCAGGCTCCACCATTTTTAAACCAGTCGATGTGTGCCAAACTTCTGTTCTGTTCTGGGTATAGACCAGTTTCTGATCACTTATACTGGTAAAAGTGTAATGTCTGTACCTGACCTAAAGGAAGTGAGAGTGTGATAATTAGGGACCTACCAAATTCATGGTGGAAGTGGGATGTGCTGTGGCTCTTTTAATCTTGCAGGTACTCCTGTGCTGTCCCACCCCAACCCCCCGCTGATTGGTGGAGAGGCTGCACTTGTGGCTTGCTCCTGATAAGCAGGGAGGCAAAAACTGTGGTTTTAAATATGGCGCCATTTTTGCTTCCTGCTGCTGATTGGCTGAGGGGCCTTGGATGGCCCTGCTGTTTGCTGCTGACTGGTGGGGAGGTAAAAATGACACCATATTTGAAACTGTGGTTTTAGCTTCCCTTCTGATCAGGACGGAGTGGTGGGGTCCCCTGCTTATCAGCAATCATGGGCGGCGGGGAAGTAGCAAGGTGCTTGCAGGGAAACATGCAAGATTAAAGGAGCCACCAGACTCTCTACTTCCACTGTGAATTCGGTAGATCCCTAGTAATAATGTCTGAATCTCAGTTGTAAATAAACTTTCTTAATTTGGAAGTACTTGCCCTCTTGCATGTCTTTTCACTGATTCAAAGAATAGGTTTTTAAATCACATCAGGTCATATGCATAATAATAAAAGGTTTTACTTCAGTATTGTTTCCCATACCGGTGCTCTTGTCTGTTGTCTTCACAAGATATTTAGGACAACCATTTCTAATTTTTTTTTTAATATACCCTTTAAATATTACTTTTGTGTTCATGATGTTGGAGGATCAAAAATGTTTGGTTAACCATCAAAGGAATCTAGATCCTCTTTATTTTATAGACAACTTTTTAATACACACTGGAAGTATCAGCCACCATCAGAACAAGGTTTCTGTACATAGAGGGAAAATTAAAATGCTGTAAAATATATAGATGTTTTAGATGCAATTCATTACTATATTGTTAAGCAAGTTTCTTGTTGTTCTAATAATGATCTAGGTAGAGGCATGACAGAATTGGTTTCTGACAGCTGGTCCCTATATACTTCCTGTAAACAGAGACAGGAGCAGCATCTCTCACATTCTCCCTGAAAAGAGTTCTTTCACAGCTTTATGCAAATAGCCTGACCCTCTAGCTGCTGCACATTCTTCAAACAGACACCTACCTTCAAAACTGACAGCAAGCAATAATGTGACAAACGAGCATGCAGTCTGCACATGTGCAACATACTTACCTAGAATATTCGGGTGTGATCAAATTAAAATGACCTTTGTGACAAGGACAGTATAATCAAAAGAGCCAGAATAAAAGAGGCTAGGAGTGGGAGAGAGGGCAGCAAGCAATATTGGTGGGTCCTACATTCTAATTTAGTGGTCTTTTAGGTTAGGCTATCTTTTAATCATTCTGTCTGCTATGTTCACTATATCTCTTTTTCTTGCGTAGTCTAATTGTCTTGACCGAATGAATGCTAAAAACATATTTAATGATGCTCAACATGGGGTGCAAAAAAAGAAAGCAAAAAAAGCATCTAATATTCTAGTATGATTAGTTTGTAGGTAAGCGATATAAAACTTCTAATGAATATTGATATTGGAATTAAAGATGCTTTGCTTAGTGTTTGCTTTAGCATGCCATAAAGTTTAGCCTTGCTTAGTAATTGATTTTTTTTTAAAGTAGGAAGATAAATTGTGCCCCTCTTATATGTTTTTATTGATGAGAGAATTATGCATGAAAAGTTTAATCAAATCATTTCAACTGTCTTTGCATAACAGGTAGTGTATAAATGAATTGTCTTCTGTACACTCCCATTTATGAATACAACGAACACCCTGTGAAAGCTTTATGGTCTCTTAATTGCAGCAATCAGATTTAAGACAGCACCACAGGGTACTTTTTCAATCCATCTTGGAAGACTTTTGGCAAAATATCTTTGAATTAAAAAGAAATCATTATGATCTCAAGCTGGGATCAAAGCCACCAATTGGCACAGACATCAATTGAACTTAGTTTAACATATAGTTACGTGTAAAAAAAAAAAAAAAAAAAAGGAATCGAATGACATATCTTTCCCCTATCACCAGTCCTTCAAATAATTGTGTAATTCAGTAAGACCATCCTTATACATTTCACTGTGCCCTTTAATTTTCAAAATCAAATTTCGGCCCTAAATATGAAAGATAATATGCTATATAATATATTTCTATAGCTAATATGTGGTTCCACTAGATTTGCCATTATGACTGAGATAAAGTGGAAGATGTTGAGATGTCTGAATTGTATTTGAAAAGTTCCTGTGGGCCTGCTTCAATACTGAAGGGTCATATGAAAGTATGCAAGCCTACTTTGCTTGAATGGTTTAATACAGTTGATTGTACATATAAGTTAACTTTATATATAGATAAACTTAAGAATCCAGTTACACAAATACTTGTATATACACCCAGATGCCTGAACATTTGAAAATCAAATCCTCAACCTGTCTGGGATTTATGTTCTCCATTTGAGAAAAGGAAATATGTTGTACAGTTCAATTTACTAGTATTTGTACAGTGAAAGCCAAACAATATTGTATTTTTATAACAGTACAAGGTTTTATGAAATATTATAGATCCATGAAATGGGAAACTACATAAAAATTCAGGTACATTTAACTTTGGCAAAAGAGTTGCATTTTTACTAGCATTCAGAGTAAAATGCTTTAGGATCCTTGGGTAGGAAGTTGTATAAATGCAATGAAAAATTATTAGGAGCCTGTTCCAAGAAATATTTAACAGATGATTAATCTCTGACTTACTTTCCATAGTGCAAAACAAATGTGTGACCCTTTAAAAAACATGGGAAAATGATATTTGTTTTGTGAACGCTGACCCACTGGCATTCTAAAGCAGTGTGATATTTACTGATATTGTTAATCTCCAGTACATGAAATGTGTAATACTGCAACTTCTTGATTAGGAACAGATATTCAAAAAGCCCAAGGTGGAATCAAGGTTACTCAGTTTTCTGTAAGTGGCATAGTTTAGATAGGTAGTGAACAGAACACACGGGGTGGGTGGACCAAATCTTGTACTGGATTCCACCATTTTTAAACCAGTCTGTGCGCTGAACTTCTGTTATGGGTATAGACCACTTTCCAGTCCCGTATACAAGTAAAAGTATAGTATCTGTATTTGACCCTTAACCCTAAAGCCTATGTACATCTCTCTTGCTTTACACTTATTCCATCTTCCCTTGATATAATTATTCTCACTCTTCCTATTGTTTCCTCTGCCCAATTCAAGCTGTCTTCTAGCACTCCCTTTCACATTTTCCTTCAATCCATGGGACCACCTTTCCTCCCATGCAGAGAAATGAGAGAAAGTATCTTTCTCACTCTGCACCTAGATAAAATAGAAGCAGTGAGGGCAGGAAGAGTCTATAGCACACAGTAGAAGCAAATGTCTTCTGAAGAAAGATGAATTACAGACAAAGCTTATATTTCCAGAATAGCCAGTAAGAAGTATTCAAATATCAAGGATAAAAATTCCAAAACCATGGGATTTGTATAAAAATAATTCAGTATTTTTAACAGTATTCATTTACTTTGCTTTTTAAGTTCTGGAACAATGGAGTGGGTCCCCACGTGCAGGGGCTTGCACTTGTAGAGGCACAAATAGCAGCAGCACACATTGTGCCAATGCTTTGTGTCCCATTGCATGCCCCTGTATGTTCCCTTTAGTATACAGCAAATTGTCCTGAGTAGCAGTAGGGGCGGCTGGGGCCAGCACCTGTTCTGGCCCCAGCAGGATAACATGTTATCCTGGTACAACAGAGGCTCAGATCCAGCATCACGGAACCTGGTTGGCAGCCAGAGCATTGTTCAAGATGGCCAAACCTCCATTGCATCCAGCGCATGCTACTGATCCGCACTATTTTTTTCCCCAGGAGGTATTGTTTGCTACCAGAATCCCAGTAGTAAATTTTGCCACTGTGCTGTATGTTTTCATATTCCCCATGTGCAGTTTGTGGCACCACAAAGCAGTTGGTGGCACCACATACTGGATGCCCCTGAATGTGGGGATCCACCCATAGAGTGCACTTATATTGTGCTTCTAAGCTAGTCTCTGCACCCATTAGAATAAGTTTAGAAGTTATAAATAACAAGTAAATGTGAGAAAACTGAGATGTTGACATGGTTCACTCATTAAATAAATTGATTTATTCACAGCTATTATTATCATTAGGATGAGATAATAAATGTTTCTAACACAACTAACTAGATACAGTGTTATGCACTGGACTAATTTATGTTTAATGTTTTCAGTTTCTGTAGCAGTGTCATAGGCAGTTTATTTTGAAGTGTGACTGGCACTTTACAGCAAACTCAGTCATAGTTGGATCATCTTTTCTTTTCTTTTCTTTTCTTATTATTTGGTGTGTGCATGTGTGAAAGAAAGGGAAGCTGATAATAATAATATTAATAATAATGCAGCAGACTTACCTTACCTACTCCAGATGAGTCCTGGGCTCGAGATTCTGCAATTCCGATTGGTGGAGCCCATCTGTCAATCAGAAGCATGCCAGAGTAAGCAATGCCATGCCCTTTCCCCAAAGGGAGGGGGCAAGGAGAAGTCTGGACCTGGTATGAGATTGCGCTCTGCCAGGTCTGGAAAACTTTGCGGGTAGAGCCCCTGAAGCATATAAAAGGAGAGCATTCTCAGGATGCTGGAGGGAGAGACACAGCAAGGGACGGTGAGGAGAGAGGAGCTCCAGAAACAACCGTCCTTGAGACCCCTCCTGAGCCTCAACAGTGCATGGATTGGCACATGGTGCTCAGGCTCTGGGAGCCACTCAAGGAAACTTGAGCCTGAAAACCTGGCAAGCAAATGGGTAGGCGGTGTATGGATGGGCACGTGGAGAGCTGGCCCTGGGAACAGCTTGAGGCTGCTCAAGTTAGCCCTGGCTCTAGGCCGAGTAACCGGAGCCCCACAGTGTGTCTCCACATTAAACTAAAAGAGCCCCAGTGCCCAGAGCAGAGCCCAGGAAAGGGAAGAACCCCTGGTGTGAGGCTGGGGAACTGGATTCAGTTAGGGCTCAGCTCCAGTGGAAGTGCCCTGGATGCCCAGTGGGAGACACCAGGCCATTGAGAGGAGCCGGAGGCACCGGAGAGAGGACCAGGCCTCCACCAGGGGACAAGCCTTGTAGGACTGGCCACCAGGGGACAAGCCTTGGCTGCTTCAGAGCGGGAGCATGAGTTGCTGGGGAAGCAGGTCCCACAGAGAAGGTGGGCTTGGGAGAGGAGGGTCCGCAGCCTCCACCCTCCTCCATTGTGGTAGGGGGCATGTCCACATCCCGGGGCCCTAAAGGGGAAGGACTCCAGGGAACAGCCTGTGGGGTGCTGAGTGCACCCCTATATTTTGTTATTGTTGTTTCATACTGTAGATGTTAATATAGTTATGGGTGCTCCTTAAGGGTGTATTTGTCTTCATTGCCTATCTGTGTTTATTGTCTATTATCAGAGCTTACCTGTATGGTTGTCTGTGTACGTCTATGGTATTGCTACCTCAGCTTACCTGGGTTTATCTAAGATGATGTTCATATGTGTTTATTGTATTGATGCCTTGACTTACCTGTTCCAAAGTGTTAATGCTTATTCTGCAAGGGGGTTAATTATTGCATATGCTGTGAATCATCCACTTTATGTTTTTGCAGTCCCTTGAAGTGGTGCAATGTGTTGATTGCAGGTTATTGTATAAGGTGTCACATACTAAGTTTACTGTAAATATTTAATGTTTCTTTTTCATATGTATTTATTGTAGCAATAAATTCGTATATACTTGAATGCTTTGTCTCGGCCTGGCTCTGTAGAGAGGAGAGGGAACTGCTCCCAGGTGGCAGACCCTTTTCTCATCACTCTTGCCTGACCACCATCCCTTCCACTGGAGGACAGGGTACACCCCTGGGTGAACCTGGGCTACAGAAGAATCATAGAACCATAGGGCTGAAAGGGACCCTGATGGATCATTGGGTCCAGCCCCCTGCATGAGCAGGAAAGACAACCCCAGCCAGGAGACCGTCCAGTCTTTTTTTGAAGACCTCTAGGGTAGATAATTGCACCACCTCTGGGGGGAGCGTGTTCCATAGTCTGGACACCCTAGTTGTAAAGAAGTTTTTCCTAATGTTCAGCCTGAAACTATCTTCCAGGAGTTTGTGACCGTTGTTTCTAGTTTTCCCACAGGGCGCCCTGGTGAACAGTTGTTCACCGAGCCCCCACTGTATGTCTCTGATAGTGGTAAGCCTCAATCAGGTCCCCTCTCAGCCTTCTTTTCTTTAGGCTGATGAGTCTAAGATCCCTCAGCCTCTCCTCATTTGGCTTGCCATGCAAGTCCCTGATCATGTGGGTGGCCCTTCTGTGGACCCTCTTGAGCTTTAGCACATCCTTGTTGAAGTGTGATGCCTAGAACTGTGGCCGCACCAATACTCCAGCTGCAGCCGCACCAATGTTGAGTAAAGTGGGAGAATCACTTCTTTAGATTTACTGGAGATGCCTGAATTGATGCATGCCAGAGTTTTATTGGCCCTAGCAGCTACTGTGTTGCATTGCCAGCTCAAATTCATGCTGGGGTCTATTGTTACTCCCAGATCCCTTTTATTTGTAGTGCTGGTCAGGTTATTGATGTCCAGCCTGTAGGTGTGCTGGGGGTTCTTCCTTCCTAGATGTAGCACTTTGCATTTCTCTATGTTAATCCTCATCTGGTTCCATTCTGCCCAACATGCCAGCCTGTCTAGGTCTGCTTGTATCTGCAGCCTATCTGCAGGTGTGTCCGCACAACCCCATATCTTGGTGTCATCTGTGAACCTGGCCAATGGGCTTTTCACCCCCTCATCTAGGTCATTGATGAAGACATCAAACAGCACTGGGCCAAGTACCAACCCCTGGGGTACACTGCTGCCCACATCTTGCCAGGACAACACCGATCCATTCATTTGGACTCTCTGTGTCCTACCCCGCAACCAGTTTTGCACCCACTTGATGGCCCCCCAGTTGAGCCCGATATCTTCCAGTTTTCTGATCAGTACCTCATGGGATACCAGGTCAAAGGCTTTCTGTAAGTCAAGGTAGATGATGTCAACATCTTTTCTTTCATTCAGGTGATGAGTCACCTTATCATAGAAAGAAATGAGGTTGGTCAGACAAGGCCTGCCCACAACCAAGCCATGCTGGCTGTTATTCAGTATCATGCCTTATGCAAGTTTGTCACATAAAGTCTCTTTGATGAATGTTTCTAGGATTTTCCCTGGAATAGAAGTTAAGATAATTGCCCTGTAGTTTCCCAGGTCTTCATGCTTCCCCTTCTTGAACATGGGCACAACATTGGCCCTCTTCCAGTCCTCTGGGATTTCTCCAGAGGCCCATGATTTTTGAAAGACCTTTGCCAGGGACTCTGCAATTACTTTGGCCAACTCTTGCAGCAGTCTTGGGTGGAGTTCATCCAGGCCTGCTGATTCATATACATCTAATTTCTTTAATTGATTGTACACCGGTTCTATGGTAATGGTGGGAATGGTGTCAATCTCGCCCTGCTCATTCTGTGCCTTACCTGGCATGTTGTTCCCCTTGGTCTTGTGAAAGACCGAGGCAAAGTAATCATTTAGGAGTTCCATTTTTTTCCTGAGTGGTAGTGACCAGGTATCCTGAGGCATTGAGCAGTGGCCCCATAATCCCATTAGTTTTCCTTTTACTATGTAGCTAAAGATGGACTTCTTGTTGTCCTTGATTCTTATAGCTAGTTTTACTTCACTTTCTGCCTTAGTTTTCCTAATCTGTTTTCTACAAGTGTGGGCCATTGTCAAGTAATCTTCCTTAGAGGCTGTCCCAAGCTTCCATTGTTTGTACACCTCTTTCTTTTTCTGTAGGAGGGCTGCAACTTCCCTGCTCAGCCAAGAGGGTTTTTTGACCCTTCTGATACTTTTGCTCCATAAGGGAATGGATTTTCTCTGAGCCTTAAGGATTGTATCCTTAAGGAATGACCATTCTTATCATGGTCCCTTATTATCTCCCTTTATCTCTCAGGGCATTCTCTACTAGTGACCTGAACTTATTAAAATTTGCATTTTTGAAGTCTAAGACTCTGAGCTTGGTATCTGTTTTGTCAGCCTTGCGACAGACCATGAATGTAATGATTTCATGATCACTATCACCTAGGCTGCCCTCTATGTTTAAGTTGGTCACGAAGTCATCCCTTTTGGCCAGGGCCAGGTCAAGAACTGTATTGCCTCTAGTTGTCCTGTGCACCTCCTGAGTCAAAAAAAGCTCTTCAGTGCTGATTAGGAAGAATTGTGATCAATCCGAGCAGGCCAAGCACTCCTCCCAGGAGATGTCTGGGTAAGTGAAGTCACCCATGACAACCATGTCTCATTCACATGCAGCCTCCATTAGTTCACGGGTGAATGCTAGATCAAGTTCATCCCCTTGGTTAGGTAGCCTATAGTATACACCTAAAGTCAGGTCTCTATCACTGCACCTCCCATGGAGCTTGACCCAGAGGGTTTCAAGCTGTTCTTCTTTGCGGCCAACATCAGCTGTAGAGAGGTGTACTGCTCCTTCACATAGACAGCAACACCTCCATCTCTCTTCCCTACCCAATCCCTTCTGTGAAGGACATAGCCCTTCATGGCTATGCTCCAGTCATGAGAGTAGTCCCACCAGGTCTCCATGATCCCTAATAGATCATAGTGCCCAATGGAAAGCAGGAGGATTAGCTCCTCCTTCTTCTTCCCCTTGCTTCTGGCATTAGTGTACAGGCACCTAAGTCCTTCTCCTGAGGTCACTGGCTGCTTGTTGCATTGAAGGGGAACTGTTTTCTCAGCTCTCATAAGAGTGATTTGCTTGGTTTCATTGTTGGTGGAACTTTCCTGTATATTGGTCCCTGGGTAGGCTCAAGTTATCATTTCCCCATCCCCCTGTGATCATTGTTTAAAGCCCTATCTAAGAGATCGGCCATCCTGCCCAAGAAAATGGACATCTTTCTGCATGAGGTGGATACTGTCTCTCCCCAGGAGTCCTCTGTCCTTGAAGTGGGCACCGTTGTTGCCCTGTGGGGTCAGGCCAACCTTCAGGATCTCAATATTGTGATATTAGACAGGAGGGTGTGACACAATTGCACATATACAAACACACAAATCAATTATGTGCATACACACACACACACACTCACCAGTTCACATACATACAACCCACCTACACATACACACCATTAAGTTCCTAACTTGGATGTTATGCTTTGTATGTGTGTGCTTTGGGTACCTGGGATACTTGGGGGAAAGTTAAGGTGAAAGAGGGAGAGAGAGAGTTAAAATGTAAGGAGTGAAAGTTGCCAGAACCAGGATTAGAACCAGTAGACTAGACAGAAGCTGTCAGAGGAACTGAGGCTTGGGGCTATTTAATTTACTTAAGATCAAGTGCCCCCAGGGTTACTTGAGGTTGCTGGTGCAAGGGGAAAAAAAAGCCTGGTGGCAAGGAGGAGACAACCAGGGAAGAAACTGAGGCAGAAACCTGGAAGCTCAGGGGAAAGGCAGTGGGGATGAGACAGTGGCAAAGAAATAGGGGGGTTGCAGGCAGAGAGGAGCTTAGGACAGGTGTTAGAGGTGACAGTGAGCCAGAAGCAGGAGAGGGAGAAATGAGACAGAATTTAGAGGGGCGAGGAGCAAAGATGGGAGCAGGGCTGGAACCACAGAAAAGCAAAACCAAACTCAGGGATCCAAATAACAGTTTTATTAAACAGACACACTACACAGCCCCATGAAGTTATTGGTTCACACACGCACTCACAATGGCAGCAGGAGAAAGAGACCCAGTGGAAGGATTGGAGTCCAGGTAGGGAAGAGAAACAGAGTCCAAGTCCTTGGTTGAAGGGGCGGGGGGGGATAGCTACCTATCCAGGCTGGAAAGGGGTCCTTGTCCAGCAGGTGTTGTCCAGAGGGGGGGGTCACTGGCAGGACATCTGGGTGGATAGGTGGTGTGCCATGGTACTGGTCCAGATGGAGAGGGCATCCCAAGGAGTAAGTCTTCACTACCCCTTTTTATGGGGCAGACTACCTCTGATCTCCTATGCGGAGGGTCTTTTCAGGCAATGTCAGTCCTGTTCCAGAGGGTTCCAGGTGTCCTTAATGAGGATGTGCAGCTTGGCACAATGGTGGGTTGCCTCATCTTTTGTTTCTTGAATGCTGGGGGTGGTTCCAATGGCTGTGTCATTGGTCCCAGTATTGGTGTTGATGGTTCAGTCATTCAGAGGAGCTATATTTAGACATACTGCCATTGTTTCTCAAGCACCCTCATTCATCCCCATTCATTCAGGAACCAAGTTACATAGGAGGGGTAGGTATGAGTCATAGGTTACACAACTGGGCATGGGGAAAAAATGGAGACTTGACAAACAAAATGGAAACTTGACATGACTTATGCTAACTTACATATGTGGGCCTAAAACAGTAATCACACAATATAAAAGCAGTAAAAAAAAAATCAATGTAAACATAATAATTATCCCATAAAACAGTGGATACCTATATCAAAATAGCAGGGCACTTATTTGCAAAGAGGGGAGAGAAAAATAAAACTCACTACCTAAAATAAAATGTTAAAACTTATCTTACATCTTAGCTTACTTATCTGTAGAGAATAGAGAGTCAGAAATGGTTGGGGAAGGGGAAGGAATTCATTTTAAAATAATAAAAAAGAAAAACTTTTTTCTTTCAAAACTGGGTTTTGCTACACCATGGTCATAGAAGCTAAAGCCTTCTTGGTGGCACCACCATTGGAGACACTGGTTCACCTCATCAATCCATTCTTTTCTCCTTGGACTGTGGCCTGCAACAGGGAGCACAAAGGAAAAAAAAACTACCTGAGCCCCCAATTCTTTAAGCCTAGCTCCCAGAGCCTTGTAGTCACTCATGATGCGGTCTGGATTGCTCCTGGATGTGTCATTTGTTCCCACATGGATAAGGAGCATGGGGTAGTAATTTGTGGGCTGGACAAGCCTGAGTCCTCTCTGTGACATCATGGATCCATGCTCCAGGAAGACAGCAGATCTCCCGTGCTGTGGGATCTGGGCAGCAGATAGTTTCATAGTTGGTAGGGTCAGAAGGGACCTGAGCAGATCATCAAGTCCGAACCCCTGCCATGGCAGGAAAAAGTACTGGGGTCAAATGACCCTGGCAAGGTGTTCATCTAACCTCCTCTTAAAGACCCCCAGGGTAGGAGCCAGCACCACTTCGCTTGGAAGTTGGTTCCAGGTCCTAGCCGCCCTGACAGTGAAGTAGTGCCTCCTGATGTCTAGTCTGAATCTACCCTCTGCCAGCTTGTGACCGTTATTTCTTGTCACTCCTGGTAGTGCTTGGGGGAACAGGGACTCCCCCAATGACTGCTGGTCCCCTCTGACTAGTTTGTAACAGGCCACTAGATCCCCCCTCAGCCTTCTCTTGTGGAGGCTGAACAGGTTCAGGCCCCTTAGCCTCTCCTCATAGGGCCTGCCCTGCTGCCCCCATATCATGTGGGTGTTCCTCCTCTGAACCCTATCAATGCTGTCCACATCTCTTCTGAAGTGCGGTGCCCGGAATGGGATGCAGTACACCAACTGCGGCCTGACCAGTGCCACATAAAGTGGGAGGATCACCTCCTTGAACCTGCTCGAGATGCATCTGTGGATGCATAACAAGGTATGGTTGGCCTTCCTGACCATGTCCCCACACTGCTGGCCCATGTTCATTTTGGCATCAATAATGATTCCAAGATCCTTTTCTGCCTCTGCACTGACAAGAA
>NW_005842418.1:472819-488104 GCF_000455745.1 Alligator sinensis
TTGCCCCTAAGCATAACCTCCCCTGCTGGCCCCTCGTGGACATGCGCCAGAATAATTCTCTCAAAAAGCTTACCCAGGATCGAGGTAAGACTAACTGGCCTATAGTTTCCTGGGTCCTCCTTCCTCCCTTTTTTGTAAATGGGAACCACATTGGCTCTTTTCCAGTCCTCTGGCACAACACCAGAGCACCACGAGTTCTCATAAACTGTCTCCCTCAGATATCTCCCTCTGTTCCTCTTAGCAGAGAGTCACTTACTACGATTACCTGATGTCTTCTCCTTCAGTTGCTCTGTAGCCTCACAGCCTGCCTGGTGGTATTTGTGGGTGAGGCCCCCGTTGCTGCACTCTCTGTTGCTGCACTCTCCATTGCTGCACTCACTCCCAGTGATGCCAGGGCCCCAAATTGGTTCCCCAGATGCACTAGAGGAGTTGTTCCAGCAATGCGGGGTCTAATTTTGTGTCATCTAGAACTAGAAGTGACTGTCTTCCATCCGCCCATGTCAGGTCCCTCTTGTGTTGCTATCCCACCATTTGAGTGATTCTGCAAAGGGTGGAAGTACCCATCAATCTCATCCTCAATGGCTCTGATCCCACACAGCCTGCTAACCTCTGCCTGGAGTTTCTTCACCTGCCCCTCCAGGGCCTCAATCTGGGCACATCTGGTGAGGGGACTTCTGGCAATCCTGCTGCCCCTGGGCTCCTGAGGACCCACAAGGCAACCCCTGCAGGCAGGGGGCCTGGGAGCCAACAACCCACCCAAAGGCTCCATCTGGGTGGAGGCCTCAGAGGAGCCCTGGGTGGGAGGCAACATTGGGACAGGGTCCCTGGCTGCACTCTGAGTCTCCACCCCCATTAACACTCCCTCATGTGCACTCACCTAGAGACTCTGGAGACTCTGTCCCAAACCACCAACTTCGACACATGGAGTCTCAGGCCCTTTCTCGTCTCCCCGCTGCACGAAATCCTGCACAAACTCTGGCATGCCCCTAAAGAGTGCGCTTGTTTGCATATCCTGTTCACATGGCTTGGGAGGACAGCTCCCACCCGGCATGGCTAAATAGGGGCAGGAGGGGAGGAAAACCCCTTCCTGATTCCCTACAGCTGACCCAGCTGGCCCAGATCTTCCTCCTTCTTCCCCCCTGCCCTGCCCGGCTTACCTTGATTCAGCTGTCAGCTCCTTGCTCACTTCTCTGCTCAGTGTGGTCAGGGGGCCTGAGGACTCACATGTGCTGACACACACATGTGCCTTCTTCAGCGTCCAAGCCCAACTGGCAGGGATTAATACAATAATAATTATAAAAACATGGGTAGGCTTTTGAAACCCTTTTTAAATTCAATTCAGTTTAGCAAATGTTCTCACATTTGTAGCTGCTAAATGCTTATCACCAGGGATCTTGGTTTCCTTTGATTAAAAAATCCCCAATTTTCAGGTTAAAAAAAGTAACCCCAAACCCACATTTTTCTGTGATTAAAATGAAACACCACTATATCTATCTAGCTATCTATCTATCTATCTAGCTATCTATTAGTGGTGTTTCATTTTAATCATGGGGAAATGCGGATTTGGGGTTACTCTTTTTAATCCAAAAATTGTTTTGTTTTTTTAAATCAGCAAAAACCAGGATCCCTGCTTATCAAGTGTCAAAGAACTTGGATTTAATTTAATCCAAATATCAGTCTTTCTGCAGTTGTAAAATGAATTGTATATCTACTTAGAGGAACACTGGGTATGTCTACACTTGCACTTTAATGCAAAGTAACCTATTCTATTGTGCATTAAAGTGGCACATAAAAAGCATGCTAATATGCTAATGTACAGTAGAATAAGCTACTGTGCATTAAGCATCACTAAAAAGTATTTTCTTTTGCTACTGTACATGAGCTCAGTCTAATGCAAATTGATGTAGTACCTTGTATTAGAGCTACTAAACAATGCGCAGTAGCAAAAGTACATTAATGAATCTTTAGACACACCCACTGTTCAGTAGACAAAAAAATTACAAAAGGAATTTAATTGTATTAAAGAAATTGTAATAATGATCATCATAGAATGTTATTGTGCCTGGCATTGCATTCTATAACTCATCAGATTAAGTAATTTTTCAAGCCTGTAAATAAATTACAGGGGATTAAGAGAGTTAAATTCCATTACAGATATAGACAGTAGTTTACTAGTTAAACACCAAATCTGGTTTTTGTTTCTTTTTGGGCAATGCAAGCTACTCTGTACCATTTAATTCTCACCTGTTGGAGATGCTATTGCTACAGAAAATAGCTCCTCCCAGGATTAAATTAAGGAAAGAAGGGGCCTAACAAGAGCTCCCAGGTACTAATGCTAGAACAATGGTAATAATCTATCATGTTCAATTTTATTAGCTTTGCTATTATCATATAAGACTTATGTCATCTCTAACATGTTTAAGAGAAGATACATTATTTTAAAGCTGTTCTTTCTCTTTGAAGGAAATCCTGGACTTCCTTCTTTATTTAAATGAGAGGATTCCCTTTTTTAATTTGAAAATCGGGGATTTTTTTTTAATCAGAGGAAACCAGGATCCCTGCTTATCACCTAGGTGACCTCAGAGGGTATCCAATTTACAGCACTGAATCCAATATAAACAGAACCCTGTAACTTGGTGGTGCCACCTACCTACTGGTTCAAGCATTTAGAAAGAAGGAGAGCTGAGTTATTTGCGCCTTCAGTTCCAGCAGCTTCATTTCCCCCTCTCCATCAGCCCAGAGTGGGCACATATACATAAGATGCTTAACTGTGCAGTAGCCTAGTTTACTGCACAGTAAGCACCCACGTCTATACATGTGCATGCTTGCTGCACAATAAAAATAGCTAACTACAAGTAAATTTGCTACCTGCAAATGCAGGTAGAAAATTTACTCATAATTAATTACTGCACAGTTACACATGTGTAGATGCAACCCAGAAACAAATTTGCTCCCAGGTCAGTCCTACCACCAAGAGAACAGCCTGAGGTTATCCCCAGGGTTCCCCAGGGAGCCTTTCCTGCCCCAGGGCTGGGCTGCCTCTATGGCAGCCCTTGCCTCAGGCCCTGAAAAGTGTGCAGGCATTTTGAGCCCTGGGGCACACCAGCAGGCAGCCTGAAGCCACTCCAGGGCCTGTGTCCCCTTTGGCAGGCTAGCTTCACAAGCATGCCCACAACCCAGCTCTGCTGCCTGGAACTACACTGTCATGTAGCTGCCAGGCTTGACATCTCCAGGCCCAGCTGCAGGCAGCTTCTGGCCAGCAAGCCCAGAAAGCCATCACAGGATCCCTGATGTCATCCTTGTCACCCATGTCCATGCCTACATTTGTGCCTACCACCCAACTGGTCACAGGAGGAGGCTAGCAACCTTGTGGCACTGTAGAGTGATTCAGAGATGCAATAATAGTACATGCGGCGTGGGTGCTCCAATGCTTATGTCTATGAGGGGTTTTCAGGTCAGATGCAGGAGCACCTGCAGCTAGAGGTCATCTTTAATAGGCAGTCCTGTTTCCTGCTCCCTGCTCCCAGACCAGCTGTGTTTCTGGCCAGGAGCAGTGTGAGGAGCATGGGAGCAGCAGGCAGCAGCACTTGCACAGCAGCTTCTGCCTCCCCATGCCATGGCTGCTCAAGCCCCAGCCCCTGGCAGCAATGCCCAGTGCTCTGGGTTCCTGTTGGCCACTGTGCTGGCCATTTTGGCCTGCCGCACTGGCCACCAGGTGGCCCATAGCTCTCTGGGTCCTGCTAGCTCCCTGACATGCAGCAACCACCTGCCTGGCCCCACTGCACTGACCCAGGGCTGCTGCAGACATTCAGTTGCCACTGCCATGAAGTTGGCACTGTCGTGCAGTTGCCACCTGTCTGGACTCCAGCAGGGATGCCAACATTGGGTTCCAGGACACCACCACCAGCAATGGCCTCCAGCCCTGCTGCCTCTGGGCCAACCATATCAGCCAATACTGATGATACACATTGTCCAGCATACTTGGGATGATGAGCAGTGGCTGGAGGCATTCTGAATGACCCAAGCCACCTTCTTGGACCTCATGGAGAAGCTCTGCCAACATCTGGAGTAGCAGAACATCAACACGCAGAAGCTGTTCCCCACAGGCACCGAGCTGGTCATCACCCTCCTGAAGCTGCCCATGCCTGCCAGCCTCCACTATTTTGGCCATGTCTTTGGCATGGGCAAGGCAACCAGTGGGGACGCAGTCCTGGATGTGTGCAGTGCTCTCCAGGATGTGCTGGGGTACACGGTGCTCTGTATACACACCTGCCTGGTGATACTGGAGGGGTTCCACACCCTGGGATTCCCCCGAGTGCATCAGGGCCCTGGATGGGACCCACATTCCCATTTCCTGCCTTCCCCATAGTTACTGCCCCTACTACAGCCAGAGGGGCTTTCACACCATTGTGCTCTAAGCCATTGTCAACCACTGTGGTACCTTCACCAACCACCTGAAGTGGGAAATGGAGCATGGGACAGGAAAGCAGCACTGTAGCCTCTGGTCATTCCCCTGTGGGTGTGCATGCCTTGGTGAGTCCAGTGGGTAGAGGACTCACCCAGGGGTGATGGCAGTTGCTGTTCTTCTGGCAGCCGATGGCCAGGGTCAGTAGGGCCAGTGTATGGTCCTGGCTCTGCTGCAGGCAGCTCTGGTTCTGTGACTGTGTGGAACTGGGGCAGACAGTAATGCTGTGGGGACTGTGGAGTGGAAGACCCAGGGTAGTGGCTGTCGAAGGAAATCCTGGCTGGAGGAGGCAACACTGGACCTCTCCCTTGGCTCATGAGGGTGTCTGCTGCTGGGCAGTGGGTGGCTGCCAGGAAGCAGGCAGGCCTAGAATCAGAAGCAGGGCAGCAGGCAGTACAGAGGTTACTGCTAGGGCCAGGTGTCCAGCAATTGGCAGTCCTCCTCCATGGCCTGCACTGCCATGGCCACAACCGCACCCTGCTCCCACAGGGCCTCCATGCACTCATGCTCAAGGGCCAGGAGCTTCTCCCTGAACTCTTCATCTGCCCAGTCCCATTCCCCCCTGTACTGGTCCCACACCTCCTCCTGCCAGCATACCTCTGCTGTGCATGTTCCAGGTGCTTTGTGAGGAGCTATTTGCGTGGACTGAGGGGTGCCCAATTCACTATGCCCTGCTTCTGCTGATTGCCATGGTGTCCCAAGTGAACCCAAGCACCTCGGATGGGACCCTGAGCTTCAACAGTGTGGTGGGCAAGCCCAAACTGCCCCACAAGCTCCTCTGCTGCCTGGAGAGCTACCTGTGGCTGCACTACACATCCATGTTTCCCACAGCTGAGGAGGACTTCACAGCTGGCATCAATGCATTCCTCAGCATACAAGAGACTTGTGCTCACATAACTGTGGTGGTATGGGCTGCTCAATAAAGTTTTACACTGTCCTCTGCCTCCCTGTGTGCTGCATGTGGGTGAGACCCAGGGGCCAGGGGAGTGTGTCCAGGCTAGCTGGGGAGGGAGGGTAAGGAATGGGGGTCAAGGTTGGGGCCAGGACTGGGGCAGGGGCCAAGGTGGGGAGGGACTTCCCCCCATTGTGGAGCTACCATGCAGGTGGGGCTCATGTGCCTGGTGGCTCTGGTTAGTCCTGACTTGCAGGTATAGTGTGTGGCTCTTGGTGGACTCATTGGGCAGTGGGGCACAGCATGTGGGTGCTCAACCAGGTTCCCCCCCTGGGGAGGAGCTGGCACTGCTGGCAGCTGGCATTGCAAGGGCTGGCTGTGCCTTGCCACAGGGGCTGAGGCTGCAGAGCAGTCAGGGCAGGCACTAACCCAGGCTCCCTAAGCTGTTGGTGGAGGTTGGAGGCAGAGAGCTAGATGGGACGGTCTGCTGGTGCCCTGAGAGGCCCTTCCCTAGTGACACATCACCACAAATGTCAGGCTGGAGCAGGGGCTCCAGCAGGCCACCTGTGCTGCTGTATACATCACAGCTGCAGCCTGGGTGCCAGGGCACAAGGATGGTGTCTAGTTACTGCATAAGGGCCATGGTCTTGCAGGCAGTACCCAACTGACAATTGTGTTCAGTGATGGTGACCCACTGTACAGGCAAGGCCTGGACCTTTATATGGCACTGCTGTGCTGACCGGTTGTGCCTGTGCTCCTTCATCTGGCCTGGCAACCCCTCATAGATATGGGTATTGGAGCAACCACCCTGTACAAACTGCCACTGCACCTCTGCTTCACCCCAGAGTGCCATGAGATCATCAGTCTCCTGTGACCAGCTGGGATCTGAGTTAGCAGTGTATGGCATTGATGATGATGCTAGCATGGCTCCCATGCCAGCTCTCCAGGCTTCCATGTGGCTGCTCCTTAAATTTAAAATCAGCTTTAAGTGGGGGGAAATTATATAGCTGTTTCTTGAACAGGTTAAAAAATTCTGTATAGATAATTATGGCTTGTTTTTATGGTTGATTACAGCCTACCTAATACTGCCAAAAATAGCCTTGAATTTCACTAGTCATAACAATTCCCTTCTTGGATGGATCTGCTCAGCTACCAACTGCACTGCCTATTCTAACTGCACTTCTGTGTTATAATGGATCCTGATAACACCCCTTCAAAGTCCTCCTCCTGTATTCCTCCAAGAAGATAGTTTGCATTTGCTTGGAGCCTTTCTCTGTTATGTCACTCAGCCTGTATCTGCTTCTCTCACAGACCTGAGGAGGAGCATTGGATGCTGAAAAACTCACCGAACAGTTCTCCCAATGATCCAGCTGGTCTAATAAAAGATATCACAAAAATCCTTACTTCTTGGACATGTTATGGATGATTATGACTGCAACACACCAACCCTACTGAAACTTTTAAAATCTACAGTAATTAGCAGTTACACCCTGAAGCTTGAACATTTTTAAAACACCCAGAACTCTTATTTTGTAATGTTTGCTAGTATTCCTGAATATTCCTGTTACTTATATATATTTTTTCATTAAATCCTTCAAAAAATATTTTTTGTTTATAAAATCATGGTGATACTTTATGGGAATGAGTTCAATAAAATAACTACATTGTGTAAAATTATTTTTGTAACTTTCTTTTAATTGAATACATTCTTGTTCTCTCATAAAAGGAGGTGAATAGAATCCTGGATGAAAAGTGCTAACTATGTTCTAGCAATATTAGAAGTAGAGCTATCACTTCTACATCCTGAACCAATTTGAATTCTGTCCTAAATATTCATAACAATGATTTATTTTTACAGTAGCTAGGAATGTTAGATAAGATGGTAGTTTCATTGGAAAGATACATCATACTTCTAACTCATTGATAGTATTACAATGTAATTGTTATACCCTGATATGAATTATTAGAAACGTCACTCTTTTTCTAAGAGGCGCCACATTTTCTGTTTATGTTTTAAAAAACACCAGGTGATTAGATTTTGTTGAAGCTGAAATGTTTGACTTCCAGTTAAGCTAAACATTATAGTTAGCTATGCCCAAGGGAGGGAGGAATACATTTCAAATAGCTTTTCATCTGGATGTTCATCTAATTAAATTAGTAGTAATTTTGAACGCAGGTTTGTTTAAATGAAATAGAAAAACAGAAAATGCAATCTCTGCAACACATCCTAACCTATTCTTCAATCTTCACCAGAGTGAATGTTGAGAAATTATCTCAGATTTGTTTAGTTCAGTTAGGAAGTTCAGGCTCTGTAGGTGAAACTAAAGGAGAGATTTTGTGGAACAAATTGATGAAGAACCGCAAGTTTCAAGACCAGCTGAATTGCTAACAAAACTATGTAAGTCCATTGTTAAAATCACCGATCATGCCAGGCAAATGAAGGATATTAAGACACTTTGGGCTTATCTACACATGTGCTTTAATGCGCATTAGCGTATTTTAATGCACATTAAAGTGTCACTGAAAAACCAAGCTATTTAGTTAATTCACATTAAAATAGTCTTGTCTTAAGCACTTAACAACCAAGCTCCTTAGTTAATGCACATTAAGACAGGCTAATGTGCATTTTCCTAGTACCTCACAATGGAGGGTGCTTGTAGACATGCTGCAGGGCTGCTCTGATGTGTTCTAATTACATTAATCCAAAAGACTCAATTTATGTCAATTACCATGCTCCAGATTAATTAAGCCTGCTGGAGTGTGGTAATTCTGCACTTGAGCTAGCCTCATCTCATGTATTAGCATCCCCATACTTCAAAATGGGAGCTGGGGCACTCGAGCTAAGGCTCATTGACTGAGTTTTAGTTGAAGTGCCCCCACCACCATTTTGAAGCATGGGGATACTGATACAGAAGATGCTGTGGCACTTTAATGAGAGAGGTTCTTGGAGTTGCTGTAATTAACCCCACCACCAACGACAACCCCCGAGCACATGTAAAAGTGATGATAAATACTAGATTTAATGTGCAATAACTAATGCACATCAATGTATGTGTAGAGGCACTTTTTCTGTTTATTTTTACTTTCACATTTTCTTAACTACTATTGTCAGGTATTGCAATGACTAGTGGAAAAGCTAGGGTGAGTCTGGTTTCTCTCGCATTCATTAGCTCTGCCCCTTAAATTGCTTAGATTAACTTCTTTTCCTGAAGAACGAAGGACTCTATTAATCAGGTCTAAGGACCTGGACTCAGACTTCCACAGGAAGATGCAACATTCATAATGCAAATATTTCTTCTTTAAAATGTGGGATCAATATTGTCTGAAAACAAAATAGCATTTTTGATTTGTTCAAGATAGGGGATGTATTAGAGGGATCCATGAATCTTGCAACAGTTTCAGAGATGTCTATTCAAGACTTATTTGGACTTGTGCCAAATGATGCCCTAATCAGTATAGCTTTAGGTAGTTACTTGGTCATTCAGACAGTAGAGGTAAAGGCAGGTAGATTTTATATTACATTTATTTATATCACTCCATACTGTGTGGCTGTTTATAGAAAGTAGCACACTAATCCAATGAGCAAGTTAGTTCAGGTCAACCTTTGGTTTGAATCAACAGTTTTGTTCAAAATGTTGGAAAAAACTAGCTAATTTTCCTTGAAAAATCTTTGCATAGTAATTATCAAATAACAAATACTAACTTTGAACATTTCACATTGCCACATTTTGTAACAGATGTTTTGCACATCTTGATGTCTTGAGAGAAAGAAAAGGAACTACCGGGTCACTGTAAGAAATAGTACAGGCTGTATCTGAGTGACAGGGATGGAACTTCATTTGTTTCTTTAGGATGTAAAAAAAATATATTATTATGTAAAGAAAAATGATAATAGATCATAACTCTGGATTCATTTAAAAATCCTTCAGTTCATTTAATGATTCTTCAATTACAGTGCCTTAATAACAAACTCAGCATTTTCTGACAAGATTTGGGACATAGAAATGTCAACAAAAAATCATACCCAGCAGCAAACTAGACAATGGATTAGGCACTGGTAAGGTAGATATGTAAATACTAATTTTTTGAATATGTAAATTGCAGCAGTTGTGTGCAAATTTGACTCTGCGTCTTTCCATGCATTATTGTACCCTGGCTCTTGGCCCCAGAATCTAAAAGCATTAACTTCAGCATTTGCACTTATTGGTAGTGTTCACAAAATAAAGTCATTCAATTTAACACATTTTGTTACATGAATAAGCATTCACCCAGACAATCAAAAGCTAGTTAATGCCCTCCACAAACTCTTCTGCTCTTTCGCAGTGATAGGGTAACCTAAAAGCACCATGCAATCAAGAAAAAAAAAATTGAATGCCATGTTCTTTGCAGTGGAACAACCAAATCTGTTTGCATCATTGTTATATCTTTCAACTCTTATTCTGTTTATGCATAAAGGTTTTCTGACATCATCCACATCCTTTAGTAACTTAGGCTTATGGAACCTATGTGCAAAACTAGTTCCTTTTTTTTCCATTTAAGCCAGCTTTTTACACTTCCTATGAAATGCCGGCCAGTGTAAGTGCTGTGACTGTGGCTCATGACAGGATAAAAAATATATTTACTATCATTCAAGTACTGGGAAATACAGTCCTTATAATAAAAATAAATCATTTAAAACTATGTATATTCCTGCACTTTAGTGGTTGATTACTTTTTAATCTGTAGATGCACTCTTCAGCAAGTCTTGATTCCTCATTAGTATATTCAGATTCTGTTTTTTTCTTTATAGGGCATCTATGCAATTTATTTAGAGCTAGATCATAAATTTGAGCAAATTAAATTCTATGTTCATTAAATGTGAACTCCATATTTTTAATAAATACACTCCAAAGTTTCTGACATTAAATGGGGCATAAACTGAAAACTAACAAAAGGAGCTGTTTATGAATGTTGTCTTGTCATTATGAATCTGTTAGCAGTGCTAGAAACAAGTGGTTTTCTGAATGCTTCTTAAATAATTCTGGCATTAAGGGAAGTGCCATAGCTGCCAGGTTTTAGGCAAAAGCTAATTCATCCCATTCAAATGGCAGAATTAGGGAGCACATTTTCAGCTTGCATTGCATTGCCCTGTCATGCATTCTCTTTAATATGAAAGAAGATAAGTATCTATATACTATAACACTTCTGTACTCTATATACAGCTACTCTGTCTGTAAGCTGGCCAATAGAAAACTAGTCATAAGTATACAACTGAGATAATCTCATGCATCTCATATAGACTAGTGCATAGGAAGTGGATATTTTCATTGGTTTCTTAAAAGGAAAAATTAGTACCCCTTCACATCAATGAATGGAATAGAAAATAAAAATACCTTAGAAACAGGTCAGTATTTTGGCTTTGTGGTTATGTCTCAGTGTGGTGAAACCCCTCCCACCCCTTCCCCCACCCCCCCCATCCCTCTTACGTTAGTCCCTCACTTGGGCAATCTGTATTTCCCTACTGACTTTGTTATCTTCTTTAATTGATAAATCTAAACATCTACTAATAAAATTCAGTCTGTATATACAGAATTGGCTGCACCTGCTGCTGAGGGCCAGCAATGAGATCCTGCACATCCCCTACTGGCCAGGAGGTGCCAACATTCCCTGCATGGGAGACCTCTGTAACATCGCGGTGGTCACCCACGCCTTCTGCCTCCTGACCTGCCCAGACCTGAAAGTAAGTACCATCGCTGCCAGCACCCTCAAGGAGACAACCGAGAAGAGGATTGTGAGGCAACCTACCAGATGTAACTTAGCCACCTTCCTCAGCAGCTCGCTGGAGGGCAAGTTCAGCAGAGACAGTGGGGACTTTGCCTCACTGTGAAGCCAAGCCCGCAATGCCACGTGCTGCCTCAGGAAGTGCATCAGCTGTGCCTGATCCTGGACCAAGGAGTGCTGGGAGCTAGGAGTTTCTCTGCAACCAGCCTCAAATACTGACTGCATCACTGTGATGCCCCACATAAGGACCTTCCTGGAGCGGTTCCTGAAGGATGTTGTCCGTAACAAGTACACCAGCAACCTGAAGGCCAAACCTCACAAGGTCAAGGTCTTCAATGTCACCTCAAAGTGGGACTCCAGCAACTACTTCATACTCAGTGGGAGCTTCACATGCTTCATGGACTGGTGCTTCCTCCACCACACCTACCTTAACTGCCTGCCTCTGAATGGGGCTGTCCACTTCGGCCACCGGGACAAGAAGTGCCAGTGGTGCAGCTACACAGCAGAGACCCTCCCCAATGTGCTGTGCAGCTGAAGGCTGCATGCCAGAGCCTGGAAGCTACACTACAATGCTGTCCAGCCTCACCTGGTGAGGGCCATCCCAGCCGCAGGGGGGAGATTTCTATGAACCGCACTGTCCTGGGTTGTGAGAGCCAGATGTGCCCTGACATCATCATCATGAAGGAGGAGGCCCAGAAGATCATGATTGTGGACATCACCATCCCCTTTGAGAACCAGTGCCAAGTCTTCCCCAATGCCCAGGCTCACAAGTGGGAGAAGTACACCCCAGTGGCCGACATCCTGAAGGGCCACGGCTATGATGTGACAGTTGACACACTCATCGTGGGAATGCTTGGAGTCTGAGACCCCAGCAATGAGAGCGTCCTTTGTGCCTGACATGTCTCCCACTGCTACGCCAAGCTGATGCACTGCCTCGTGGTGTCTGACACTATCCACTGGTCCCATGACACCATTGTATGGGTTTTTGTGCATCTGTCTTCTTTCTCTGTCAGTATTGCAACTCCCATCCCTCTCCTGTCTGCACCCCTGCCCCCACCCCTGGGATTAGCTGGCTAACATTGTATTTCCTGTAATCTAGTTGCGTTCTCCTCCTCATCCGCATCCCTCTTATGTTAGTCCCTCACTTGGGTGCTTTGTATTTCCCTTCTGGCTTTGTCATCTTTTTGGTTCATGATTCTTAACATCTGCTAATAAAATTAAATCTGTATATACCAGGTGAAGTTTATCACAATGAAGAATACTTGAACACATTACCTTTGCTCTTTCTTAAATAGCGAACATGTAATTTAAGTGGTGCATGCATCCATTCTGACCTTCATACTTTGTGAATTTCACCATTTCAATGGGAATGCTTTCATTTTGTCTACCATATATTGTACCATGTAGTTAGATTATTTAGATCTCAGCATAATTCTTTTAATAGAGAGCCAATATAAAGGTTTCTTTTTTTATCTTGCAGCAAGAACCAATTGTCACACAATTCCTACCCAATATATAGGTACTGAAATAATAGTCCTAATATATACAAACATCACCTTACACATGTGCATCAGCACCATTTTGTCTGGCTTGTTCATATTCACTTTTTGGTTTCTTTTCTTGGATCAGTGATTTATTGAGCATAGTAATGTTTAAAGGATTTGCAAACCATTGGACAAATATTAAGGTTCTCTCAATGTTTAATAAATATATCTAATGAAACATAGTAAACATTTAAAAACTAAGAACAATATTCTGCATGAAATATTCTCCGTTTGTTTTGTTTGTGTTTTGTTTGTTTGTTTGTTTGTTTTTGGCGGGGTTGATGCCAGGGATAGCTTGCTTGAAGGCTATCAAAGAAGGACATTTTATTTAGAGCTGTAACACAACTGGTTATCTTTGTATGCAGCTACATCTACTATGCAGACCTTCTGCTGGCATGGCTATATTAAATGGCTGTGAAACAGTGTTGGTTTTAACCAACCTTTCTTTAATAAAAAGTTCCTAGTATAGGCAAAATAATTAATTACATTTAATTAAATACATTAAACATAAGAGAATGGCACTTTTGTATTATTGGCTTTATTTTGCTCAGATGGAGCATGCTGGCAAGGTTCATCTGCACTAAATAATATGCTTTTCTGATATAGTATACCAGCATAATTGTGCAGCATTCTTCTGACCTAAGTTTCTTTATTGGGACCTACAGCATTTATCAGATTAGAAAGCTGAATCTAACTAGATATGCTGAAGAAAGATACTGTTATTTTGGATGTCAGACATTTCTTGAGCAAGGATAGAGCCCAGGTCTCCTTGCTCCTAACTACACCTATGCTCTCCAGCTCTTTAGTGGCAAGTCAGAGCTGTGCAGGCAAGAAACATTAGACCTTTATGTAATGACTGCTCACATTGGACACATCCACATGAGCACACATACCATCTCAGAGCCCTTTGAGATGCTCCAAGAGGCATGTGTGGGAATGAAAAAATGTTCCCCGCACTGCAGATTTGCAGCACAAGGGCAAAATTAAATCCCTGGATATCCAGGGGTCAAAAAAAAAAACTGCAGGGGGAAAAAGCAGGGCAGGGCATGGTCCTGGACTATGCCCTGAGGCAACTGGAGGCTTGGTCCTCCACAGAGACACTCTGGTAGCCAGCCAGAGCATATCTATGGCTGGCCCTCACCCCAGTGCTGAAGCACACTGCCTGCCTGTGGAGGGCAGGCAGCGTTACAGCCACAGAGAGCTGGACCTGGGCTCCTGTCATTAAGTGGAGGGGGCTGGAGGAGGGGGGAAGGTACCATGGGGCCCTGATGGCTGCCCCACCTGACCTCATCCCCGCCCAATCCCCCAGTTCCCCCAATCACAAACCCCTCTGATTGCTTCCCTGCCCAGCCCCAGCATCCCAGCAATTAAATAAAAAAAATGTAAAAAGCTCCACAATCACCAGCTTTAGCAGGTGTTGTTGGGGTCACTGCAGCCTCATGGCAGAGCCCCCCTGTGCAGCATGGGGCCTGGTGACAGCTGCAGTGGCCCCAGCTGACCGACAGTGTGTGGAGCTGTGTGGCACCCTACCTACCTCAGCTGCACCCGTGCATAGGGGCAGTGGCAGTGTGACAGCCAGTTGGCCAGGGCCAATCCCCACTGCCTCCCGCTGGCCCATACTGCATGGGGGGGCTCTGCCACAAGGCCCCTGTAACCCTTATGGTAGCTGCTACTGCTGGCCAGTGTGGGGCATTTTTTTTTGAGTCCTGTACTGCTGGGGCTGGGTGGGGGGGGCGGGGCACCAGGGGCAGGGCCAGATGCCTCTACTGGCTGTGCAGTCCCCATCTGGGTCTGGCAGGTGCACAGCAGGTCACAGCCAGGCAGCAGCCCCCACTGCCAGACTGCTGCACTGGGTAAAGGGTGCAGGGAAATCTCAAGGCTGCTTCAGCAGTCCAGCTTGCACAAGGGGTAGTGTCCCTAGGTACCAATTGTTTGGGCCCTAGAAGCTCCTGAGAGTGAGGAGCCCTGAGCTATTTGGCAGGGCAGGTTTTTGTACTGCTGGGGCCAGGACAGGGCAGCTTTTTATACTGCTGGGGACAGCACAGATACTGGCTCCAGGCTCTGGGGCCCCCTGGCTGCCGCTCCAGGAGGAGCCATTATGGAACATAAGGAAATCCTGTCACATCTCCTTCTTAACCATGGTTACTTTGCTGGTTGTTGTGAAATAGAAGCATTCTAACAGCCCACTAGGGATGATCCTTCTTTACCCAACTACATTTGTTTTAGAGCTGCATTAAACAGACAGCATGGTGCAGTGTCTATATGAAGCCCAGATTGTGAACATTTGCCTTTGAAGGCTTTAATGAACACTTAAGATTATCTCTTTAGATTTGAATGGGTTATTAATAAAGCCTATTCAAAGAACTGTAGGAAGCACTCTAACAATTAGGCATTCTATTTTACAGGGTGTTTTTGTATTTTCTCTTCTTTTAATAGTCTTCTGTATTTTTCTATTTACTTTTGGTCAAATGAGGTCTGGTTGGATGTAGAAGATGGTTGGAATGTAGGTCAGATAGTTTCTCCAACAAATTGCTCAATTATTGCTTTCAAACATGTCTTTAAAATAGTATATTTGCTGAAAAAAGTCATAAGAGCTAGAGTCACCACTGGCTCAGTTGTAGGGA
>NW_005842418.1:488135-491998 GCF_000455745.1 Alligator sinensis
ATAAAATAGTATTTTAATGTCAAGAATACTCCAATCCCTATACAATAGTTCAAAACAATGGGTCATTGTATCTGGAGATACAGAGAATCTTTGTGTACCACCTCTCCATATTAACATTCGTAACTAGCCAACAGACATGAATCACAGTCAAGGGAATCAAACTATGCACAATATCACAATGACAGTTTTTTTTTTCTTAACAGCAAACTCTGAACAAACCTGAAGAACCATGACAATATAACTTGGTCATAGGGTATAGTATGAAAGAGATCAGGTAGAAGGATAATTTCCCTGTACAAACAAACAAACAAAATAAAACATTGACTACCAGTGAAAAAATATAGGGTTGAACAAATTTGCATGTTTATACCAGTGTTTATCAGTACATTTTTAAATGCTTTAATGGAAGGAGGAAGCCTTAATCCTCATTTCATACAAAAGTTTCCTGCAGAAACAGGGACTGTTGTTTCACATAGCAGCAACAGTTTGTGTTACTCTAACTTCAACCTGCAGGCTATCTAAAATGAAAAGGATCCATAAGAGAATACTCTTTTGGATACGCAGTATGGACTGTAGTTGGGTCTAACTGGAGGCTATAAAGGTATGAATATACTGCAATTTAGGCTTATCCCCATGCCCACTAGTACAAAACCAATGACATTCTACTTTAACGCCCCCCAATGTTGCTGCACACACAGAGCTCAGCCTACCCCAGAAACACTCCTGAGTATCAAAGCTCAAGTCAAGCCACCTCCAAACCTGGCCCCCATTTCCTGTTCTGTGTTCAGAATCACTTTTCATGAGTACTTACATGTGTGCACAGCTGTGAGAAGGGATTATTGACAGGAATGTGTGGTTCATGAGTTAGGGTAAGAGAGACCCTTAGGCTCAACTCTAAATAACAGCACAGACAAATGTTAAATGTCCAAAATAGCAATCACAGAGTGCACTTACAAAAATGCAGTGGCTGTGTGGTGAGAAATTAAACAGTGATGTTGCTGGAGAAATATAACATGAGTGCAAAGTGACATATAGCTTGCTCTTTATCCCCTAGGTTGAGAGTTTCTGATCTATGGGGAGAAAAGAAGATTGAAAAGGACTAATTTGTAATGTGTAGACCATCTGAAATGAATGGACATTTGAGAGTCAGCATTCAAAAATATGCAAAGAATAAATGGGTCAGGACTCTGTGTACCGTTTTATGAAAAGGGAAGGTATAATTTTAGTAAAACTACCACAAAAAGACCTGGCTAACTCATCAAAAATAGTGGATGTGATGGCCAGGGATCATGGTTTTCTCTGATAAAAATACCCCCAATTTTGGGATTAAAAAAGGTAACCCAAAATCCACATTTTTTTCTGTGATTAAAATGAAATGCCTCTAATATATAGATGGATATTATGGCTGTGCGAAATTTCACCAGGTGTTGCATTTCAACATTGTTTCGACTTGTTTCAAGCTCAAAACAGCAAAATCAAAATGAAACAAAACAAAATGAAAGGCTTCAAAACAGCCTCAAAATGAAATTAGGGCGCTTGAAACATTTCAAAAGTTTCAAAATGTTTTGTTTTCTGAAGCTGGGCTTGCTTGCAGGGAAACAGAAAGTAAGGAGAGGAAGGGGGACGAGGGCGAAGGACTGCTCTGATATTGACATGTGTAGCTGGCCAGTGACTGGGATCCTTCCCTGAGGTCCCTTCCAATCCCAGAGCTCTGGGGGAGGGATGGAAAAACAGCTGCGCCTTAACAAACACATACAGTTACGCATGTAATGAATTTTGCTTGTCAGTAGCTTGAGGTACAGTTTCCCAGAAACCCCTGCACCTATCTCCTTGAAAGCTGGCAGGCTTCATGGCCTCAGCAAGGGCTACCATGCCTGCTGTTTTTATCCCGCTGCGCCTTATCTCACACACACAATCACACGTCATGAGTTTTGCTCTGAACAGTTCGAGGTGCAGTTTCCCAGAAACCCCTGCACCTATTTCCTTGAAACCTGTCAGGTTTTGTGACCTCATCAGGGGCTATCATGTCTGCTGTTTTAACCCCCCTGTACCTTCACACTTACAGGTGACATGAGTTTTTGCTTTCAAGATTTTGAGGGGCAGTTTCCCAGAAACCCCTGCATCAGTCTCCTTGAAACTTGACAGGCTTTGTGGCCTCAGCCAGTGCTACCCTCCCTGATATTTTCATTTAGGCTATTCTGCAACTTTTCTTAAATAAAATTAAAAGGTTTTTAATTTTCAACATGCATGAACTGGGGGAAGGATTTATTTAGTTAGTTAAAGAAAAACAATGTTTCTAAATGCCTTGTAGAAGACAAGCAAGAGGTAAATAAAGCAATCTTCTACCTTTTTGGTTCCCTGGTTGAGTTTCTTCAGTTGAAGCCTCCCAGCATGCTCTATGGGCTCCCCAGGCTGATGAAGACTCCCAAATGAAACTGAATTGACAAACCACCCCAGTTGGCTCCTGGGCATGGGCCACCATGCTTTTAATTCCCTGCCGCACCATCACAGACCCTCACCTGCACCCATCTCTAGCCTTCCAGGATTCCCCAGGGTGAACAAGAGCACCAACCTGTCATGAATCAGAGCAGCCGCCGGCAGCTTGTCTGACTCACACACCGGAGTGTTTAGATTTAGAGCTCGGCAGGCGGGTAATTGATGGATGGAGTGGAATTAACCAGGCACAGACACGTGTAGGTTACAGGAGTTTGTTTACTTACGTCGCCTAGATAGTGATGGACGACGCAGGCGAGCCTTTGTTCCGTTACAGCTTCGGTTATAGAGTTGAGTATACGCATATAACTTCGGTTACAGAGTCGAGTACACGCACGCAGTTAGGTTACAACGAGATAATGACGGACGTGGCGCCGGAACGAACGATCGAGCTTGCAAGACTTTCTACGTCAATATTTTATGCTGACGGGGTGATTGATTGGAAATTGATCAATTTCCCAATATTCTGGTGACAAGCACAGGTGTTTCCTGTGAGATCCCCAGAGCTCTCCGACTTGGGCGGAAACCGTTAAACTATTTATAGGCAGAGGTGTTTGACAGAGATGCCCAATCGTGAACCGTTATATGGAATCTTTAATTTTTGGCAGGTGGTAGCTCTTTGTCTCCTCAAGTTACAAGGTAGTGGGTTAGGTTTCTCTACCTGTTACGTGTGTGCTACGTGTGAGGAGCTTACGCTTATTTTTGGACCTATTATACATAGTTTCCCCTAGCATTTTATTTCAGCTGACCAATTATCTGCAGTACACCACCAGCGTTTTGTTTCAAGGAATTTCTTGGCAGGGAAGTCTTTTAACCCTTAATATTCAAATGGAGATGATTTGAATGGTATCTCTTGCTCATTGGCATGGGCACAATTTAATTGGGTTGTGACACAACCAATGTGACTTGCATACACCTTCATGTTTCAGTCTGCCCATACTCTGCCACAGTGTCCTGTCACCCATGCCCAATCAGGAAAACCCAAGTTATGGCAGATCCTGATGTGACTGTCGCTGGAGGCTGTGGGACATCATGCACTCAGCTGGACCTCCTGCAGCAGCAGCTCATCATAGCATGTGTCTTTATGCCCATGAGCCACCAGCCAGCAGTCCCAGGCTTGCCCACCCTCTGCACCCTGTACCCACCAAGCATCTTGGATTTGGCCACTGACTTTCATGTGGCTAATGAGGATGAGGTTGCCCAGGTTGCTATTGACACTGGAGTACTCTGGCACCAGACTACTGAGCACAGGTTCTAGGCCCATGCTGTTGTTGCAGGGCACTAAGGTGCCTGCTCCTTTAAGGGCAGAAACTGCCTTGAAAGAGGCCCCTAGCCGTTAGCCAGGAACCCCACAACTGCAAGCTACCATG
>NW_005842418.1:492029-521980 GCF_000455745.1 Alligator sinensis
GGAATTATCCCGCACCTGCAGGTGGTCAGCTGACTGGAAGAGGCAGGGCTTTGGGCACATATATGCCCCAGGGCTGGGACTACAAGGTGGTTCTCTGTCAGCAGCCAAGGGGAAAGGAGATCTCTTAGAGGAAGCTAAGTGGAGATGTTTGACTACCTGTTCTACTTCTGGTAGGCTCCAGAGGCTCACCAGGGACCCTGGCCTGTGAAGCATTTAGTGCTAGGGGAGAGGTTTAATGCTTTTAAAGGGACAGAGCACACCCTGAACTGCTTGCTTTATGTTATTGCCCAGAGGCTCATATTTTGATTTCTGTTTGTAAACCGTTGGATTGGGCTGAAGCTATTGGGGAAGGAGGAGGCCTCATTGGGGGCCCACTACAGTCTGGGGACCCCAGCACCAGAGGCACAGTGACAAAGGGGGTGAGCAGACCCCAGCACCAGGGGTGCAGTGACAAAGGGGCTGTGGAGAGCCCCAGTGCCAGAGGTCACAGAGAGAGAGACGGGGTGGGGAGAGCCCCAGCACCAGGGGGTGCAGAGAGAGGGACAGGGCTGTGGAGAGCCCCAGTCCCAAGGGGTGCAGGGAGAGAGATAGGGCTACAGAGAACCCCAGTGCCAGGGGTTCAGAGAGAGGGACAGGGCTGCGGAGAGCCCAGCAATGACTGGAGGCCAATTTAAATTAAGGCCTCAGAGGGACAATGTATGAATGCCATCTTCAAGGCTTCAGGTGTGGTAAAGGGATGGTTTGCAGCCATGAATCTAGCTCATAAGGCTGAGGGTCCTGTGAGGCATCCATTTTGAGCTAGACCCAAAAAGGGGTCTAAGAACCCAGAGGGTCAGTGGGGACCATGAGGACAGTGTCTAAATATAAACTTTAGGGAAACTTCCCTATATTATAAATACCAGCAAGACATGGCAGGTGAGGAAAAGGGTGCCTATTGGGCAAGATTGGCACAGTCACAGAGCCCTAGGGGTGTCACAGCCATCACTGGGGACCCCATCCCGTGACAGCCATCAGCACCAACCAGTGGTAGCATATTTGTCTCAGACACCTGCGATGATCAGCACTGGCTGCAGACCTTCTGTATGTGTCAGGCCACCTTCATGGATATCATCGCTCAGATGGGCCCCCACATTGTGTGCCACGGCATTGGTATATGGTCACACTTCACTCTAGAGAAGCAGGTGGCCATCACCATTATGAAGCTGCTCAACCCCAGCAGTTACTGTTGGGTCACCAGCCAGTTCAACATGGGCAGGATAATGACAGGAGAGGACATCCAAGAGGTGAGCCTCATTACCAAGGGCATCCTGGCCAACTGCTTCATCCACCTCATCAACCCACTGGAGGAGGTCACTGGGGTCTTCTGCATTGGCTTCCTTAACAGTGTAAGGACCATAGGTGGCACCCACATCCCCCTGGCCCAGGCCACCCAAAAGTTTATTAACTGCAAGGGCCACTTCTCCACTGTCCTGAAGGGAGTTGTTGACCACTGGGCCACTTCACCCACATCTTTGCCAACTGGGCAGGCAGTGCCCATGATTCATAGATTCATAGATTGTAAGGCTAGAAGGGACCTCAGAAGATCATTGGGTCCATCTCCATGCACTAAGCAGGAAAGATAACTGGGGGTTAGATGATCCCAGCAAGGTGACTGTCTAGTCTCCTCTTGAAGATTTCCAGGGTAGGTGATTGCACCACCTCTGGAGGGAGCTTATTCCACAGTCTGGACACCCTGAATGTGAAGAAGTATTCCCTAACATTGAGGCTAAATTGATCTTCCAGGAGTTCATGGCCATTACTCCTGGTTTTCCCTTTGGGTGCCCTGGTGAACAGCTGGCCAGAGGGAAGATGTGAGGCTGGGGACAGAAGCCGTCACTGACTCGGGTCAGTGACTGCCTTGGGGGGAATGGCCAGCCAGGCACTTGGGCAGAGCAGATGAGCTCTGCCTCAGGCCAGAGAACTGCCCTGCGCAAAGTTGACTGGGATGCTGGTGGAATGCATCCCACCTTGATGCATGATGGGATGTGGTGCAGACATTAAATCTAAAATGCATTAGTCTCAGACCACATCCATTCAGAGTTAAATCAGAGTGATAGCTCCTATTTCAAAGTGCTGTATGTGCCATGAATGTCTGTTCAGTTACAGTGGTAGAAAGCTTTCTGCACACTTATCTCACAATAAGTGTAATGTCTGTATCTAGCCAAGGAACCCAAAGAAAGGACTGTTATACCTTATGCTGTGAGCCACAAAAATGGTGATAGGCTTAGTGCTTTGAAGCAATCACACCTTCAACTTGGGTGGCACATCTTTGTGGAGTGGCCAGACCTTAATGGAACAGGAGTTGGGTTGTACAAATCAAGAGATAATCTTGCCCTGGAGTGGCATAATGTTGAGCCACATAAACAAGTGCTTGAAGCCAATTTAAGGTGTTAATATGAGGATCACCCAAAATTACCCTGTAACAAGAGCTGTGATTTGGCATTAACACTCCGAATCATTAACTCTTGTTAAAACAGAGAGTACTTAGTGAAGAGCCTTTCCTTTCTCCCAGTGAAACACAACTTATTGAAGTCAATGTTAAGCTTCCTATTGACGTCAATGGTCTGTGAATGTGGCCTTAAGTCACCCAAACAATAGATTTGGATTCTTTCAGGGGAAATAAACCAGGCCTGTTCAGATGCAAGCAATGAAATGAGGAGGAAGAAAAATGGGTAAATAGGGAAATTCAGGTATTTTTTTTTTAATCTTCTCTCCCACAAAAGAAAGACAGTCCTAACAAAGCTATTAGAATAGCAAATAGGAAACGTCAGCTTCCTTAAGCACTCATTGTTGCCACTAGGCATTTTAATGACTCCATTTAGCACTGCAGCATTTTTTTTCTTAGCGCTGACTAATAACATGCTGAGATAGTTACACTCCTTGCCGCTAGAGTTTTATTGAAAAAAGGGAGGGTGAATGCCTTGGGACTTTGCTCTTAAAACAGTTAGAGGACAAATTTTGGATACAGTATTTAAAGGGGGGGAAGAAAATTAAAAGAGAGGTTAGTGATGGAGGCTGAGAGTGAAGGAGAAAAACAAGGGGAAAAGCTAATGAAGGAAATTAAATGGATTGAGAATTGCTTTGTGGAACAACTGGTGGAGGATAATAAATCTCACTGCTGTAAGTGTACAAAGGCTGAACAATAAAAACACTGCGGTGATAGAAATGTCATGATACATTTCTGGTAAACATAAAATTTAATCTTCAGAATGATGAATGCTGGAAAGATTCTATTATTTTCAAGTCAGGGGTCCAAACTATACTTTTTTGCCACTTATTCCTCTTCCAGAACTTCAGAGTGACATTCAGCTACATTAGCATACACATCTCCCTAGTTTTAGTTCTTTCAACTTTAGCACCACTCTGAACTTTTCCTCTCTCTCAGTTTTTGTCCAGTGTCTTGCACTAGATAAATATATACTCTTCCTCTACTAATGTAGCATTGACATTTTATCAACACAAAAACATATGTTAGCAATGTTTAAAGGTAATTGGCTATCATGGGATTTAAACCACCTATGGTTGATTTATTACCTGTTTTTTATTAATGCCTTAAAAAAGTAGGCATTCCCACAAACCCTAACATTTTTCATCATTGCTGGCTATAGTTGCTTTTCAAGTGTACAAGTATATTTTAGTGTTTATATTGCTTGCTCCTGAGTATTTTTGACCTTCCTTGGCAAAGATTTCCTGTTTGAATTTGCTTCTTTTTTAGAAAGGTGAAGTGAAAAGAGTATAAATATCTGTTTTGAAAATGTTTTCCTTAAAAAAAATATTCATTTTTCTGTTACCAAATGAATCCAGTTTTCTTGATGGGTGTATGTCTGTGTGAGAGAGATATCTTTACTCCTTGTTGTACCTGGGAAAAAATAAGGTTGTCTGTGCAGCAACATCTCATTCATTCTTATTCTGACAGTAGCTAAGTAGCCTTGCCAACAGATTTGCAAATATGCTGGACAGTGTTAATCAGCAAGCTGTCTTTTGAGATATTTCTTCTGGGATTTTACTATATAAACTGTTTTTTAAAAAAAAACAAACAAACCCTCTTTAAATTAATTGAGAAGGGAAATAACTGAAGTACTTAGTTTGTCTCAGAGCACATAGATATTATTAAAATATCCATAGGTAATCAAATGCTAATGTATGATGTAAGAGTCATCACTATTATGTTTAAAGAATTGCAGACCAATTTATTGTGTCCTTTGGTGCTAATAGCATATAAGAAGAAATAGGTCCATTATTGATAGGCTATCAATTGACTCTTTTTTGAAAATAATCTTAGCTATTAGGAAGAGGAAGGTTTTTCAGTTTATTGGACAGACTCCTGAATGACACAACAGCAGTTGGGGAATAAAGATCTCTCTGGTGCCTGGGGGAAAAAAAAGAAAAACAAATCCTTGTTTATACCAAGTGTATAAAAAGCATCATGGTCCTGGCCTTTGAATTGCCCTTTCTCTATTGCTCTAATATGTCCTGTAGACTGTGCAGATGCAGACAGTGAAAACAGAGGTGTTGAACATTGGAATTAGCATGTGTTAGGCATATTGCTCCCAAGAAGAACTTTCTTGATGAATCAAATAAAGGCAGGGTCCCCCTCCCCACCCCTCAACTTATAACTAAGGGGTTTGCAGTTTAGAAGACTTTGCGTTGTTCTGGATTGAGCCTCTTAAGTAAGCAAATTGACAGTACTTTCTTTTTACAAGAGTTCTGAATACACGCAAGCCAGCTTAATGTCACCTCAAATTTAGCTCAACATTTTTTGACATTATATGGGATTTTCCCAAGCAAACTGACTTTGCCTTTTGACACAAATGAAATCTCCAAAGAGAATGAGACATCATTTTCAAGGCTACTAATGCAAAATGTTAAATCTGCCGTCCATTATGTCTATATTATTTCATATAGTTGTACACACAAACTATAGACTCTAGTTACTAGAGTGAAAATAATAAATTATATGCTGTAGTTAATTGCAATAATAATGTATAGTTAATTGAAAACTTGAAAATGGCTCATGTTGTGTTCAGTAGTCAGCATGAATGCTGCATTGAATAAGAAATTAGGGCTTCTTCTTTTTTGCTCCATGTGTTATTTAAAACAGTCTTATATTCAAAGGAGCCTCAACCTGTCTTCTAAAATCCATCATTTTGTATAGGCCAGATTTTGGACCCTACTACTTGTAAGAGGAAAAGAAAAAGTTTCCACATGGGGGGAAAAAACCAAAAACAGTTGTCCTCTAATTATGTAAGTCTTGTGTATGCAAATGCTATGCGCTCAAGTCCTAGTATACAAACTGCTGGACTATACCAAGTAAAAGTCACATTTTGATAATGTGGTCCTACATTAAAAATGGATTCAAAAGATTTAGGCTTCATATATAGAATTAGTGCCAAATGGTCTGCTCCACAGAGAAAAATCTCTCTTGTTAAGGATTTACTCTGAGGCTTGACAGCATATGACTAGAATGGCAAAATATTAAAGAAGACTGAAGAAGTGAACTCTAAGAAGGTAATCCTGGTAACAGAGCCTCAGGAAACATTTCCTATCAGTCTTACTACTTTTGTATTGAAGTCCAGTCTAGGCAGACTCCTAAAGAGCATTTAGAAGATCTGCTCGAAGACAATAGAGAATACCTAGTACCTGAAATAATGGGTGGAAGTTCTTTTCTAAATCTGTGTGAAAATTATTTTTATTTTGGTCCATTCATTTCTCTTTCCATACATTTAGATTCCTTTTTTGCTTTGGGGAGCTGGAAATGATGGCAGTCAAGATTGAGAATAATTTTTTTAAAGTCTGGTTTCACACACAAAAATCACCTTTGGGGTTTTGAAAAGGTTGCAGGAAGATGAGTTTTTCTTTTGGTTTGGTTCCTTTATTACTTTGGCTATGTATAGTAGTTTACATAGCTCTGTGGCAAACGCCATTTGTTTAGTGAAGGCCAGATGCTAAACAGTGCTGCTTTAAAGAAGAGAAAGTCTAATGAATTCCCTGAGAGAAAAATGTTAAACCTGTCCTTAAAAGTTAATCAAAGAAGCGAGACATACAGGCTGTTTGCAAACATTAAAACACAGAAAAAAACATTGCTTTACTTTAAACTCTGCTCCCCCCTCCACCCCCCGCCCCTGTGCCAGGCCCAACAACATGCCCAGAAGAGGCGCTGCATTAGTTAGACCCAGCTCGCCCAACATCTGTATAGATTGGCAGCTTCAGCAGGGCTTTTATGGTGCTTTTATCTAATAGCTGATTCAATCAGTATTTAGATAAGATCAGCTATTAGATCAAAGTGCCAAAAACCCCTCTGAACCCCCTAATCTATACAGATGCGCCAGAGCTGGGTAAAACTAATGTGCTGCTTCTGCCAATAAAGCAGTTGTCCCCCCACTCCCATGTCTGTCAGCACTCACACAGAGCAAAATGGTAGAAAAAACTCAAATCAGCCCTTGGAAGATTACAATGACAAAATAACTCTCTCTGGAGAATTTCTCACCCTGCTTTGCCTTTACCTCTATTATACAATATTATTTGGGGGGGGGCGGGAAAGTTAATATGCAACTGTGCTTATGAATTAAGAGACTGTTATGTCAAGTACCTTGTGGTCATTTTTTATCATTTCCTGCTCTCAAATTTGTATTTTCCTGATTCCATTTCTCCTTTTGAAGTCATGCAATAAACTGACGAAGGAGGGGTGAGGGAATCTCACTTTTATTTGCAAATATCCTTGAGCAGACTATTTCAAACTATTATTTCAGACTGACTTTAGACTATTTCAGCCACATTCAGCTTCCAGCAGGGATGTTGCTAGGTGACCAGGAGGCACCTATGCCCTCAACCTGCAGTTGAAATGGATGAGTATTTGATGAGAAAAGGAACTATTTAAATAGTGCTTTTCAAAACAAGCAGTTTTCTTTACTTTCTTCACTTACTTGAATGAGGCTTGTAGGTGAAATGCTGCTACTGGAGGACTTGACATGACTTCAGGCATGTGTTTGTGGACAAATAGGACTATTGGTTACAGTAGCAGTATCAATACTATTTGTATCATTTGTACTATATGAGAAATGTGTTAAACACTTCGCAAACAAAGCAAGGGATAGGTCTCTGCCCTGAACTGCCTAACACCTATACAAATGCAAAAGATGTAGACAGGGTAAGGATGGAATACAACTAGAAGAGGGTGAGTGAGGAGTAAAGAATTAGCCCATTTTATTATTCCCGCATTTTTCTTCTAGTTCATGCTTGTTTCTTTAAGGTAGCAGTTCTCAAACTTTTTAGACTCAAAGCAACCCTCTTGACACTAAAGGAACCTCTCCATAATTTTTGTGAATTGAGCAGCATCCCATTAACCTCCTCCCCCCCCCCCCCCAAAAAAATAAAAAATAAAACCCACCCTACTTTATGTATTACCTCCTTGCAGAGGGACCAGTCAGTGGGGGTCTGGAACAGCCAGTCAGGGAGAGCCTGAGCCTGCTTATATCTGCTTATCTCCTCACACCTGTAGCCTGAGCCTGTCCTTATCTGCTTATTTCCTCATACTTCCTACACCACCCTTCAAAAGACCTCAGAGCACCCTAGTTGACCCTTGAATCACTACTTCAAGGAGAAAGAATGGGGTATGTGTTTATTGTTGGCCCTGACAATTACCTAAGGGTGAGATTACATGTTTGAATTAGCTCTTGTTTAATAGTGCCTAAAACCTGAAATATTGCATTCAGGCCTAATGCTAAGTGCCCTTTGGACTATTCATTCCATCCAGGAAGAGCGCACACCAACTGCAGATGCTTCCTTAGCCTAACAAAGGGTATGCATACCCAAAAGCTTGCAAATACTTTTTCCAGCTATTTGAGTTGGTCTAATAAAAGATATCAGATTTACCCAAAGAATTTTGTCTGCCTTTAGACATCTTAATGTTATGCCACTTCCAGGGAGGATGATCATTGATTGGTGTTAACTAGCTAGTTTTAAGTGAACTCCTAAGTATTCCACTGATATCAAATAACCAATTTAGAGTCTTCTGGCATCCCAGGATGTATCATTCCCAGATTTTCCCACTCTCCTGCTCTTGGGACAAGCTTTCTACCCTCCTGAGCTCTAAAGCAGGTGGTGAGCCCTAGAAGCGAACTGCAGAAGGCTGGAAGTCTCCTCAGCATCCCCTGTACTTCCTGCAGTCTTCACTGCATGCCCTGGCAGTGGGGAGTGTCAGCAGGCAAACAGTGTGGAGTCTCAGGTTGCCAGCCCCATCTCCCCCATCTTCAGCTTCCCCTTGCAGCCACTCTTCCCCAGTTCTCCAGGAGAGCAGGGAACTTGATGGCTGGTTGGAATGGGTGCCTGGCATGCATTCAGCCACCAGTCTAAGTTACCAGGGGTCCAGGATACAGGACAACCTCCCTACCCTCATGAGGAAAGCACCATGGATGGGATCCTTGCACCACCTTGCAGCCCTCCAAGAAGTCCTGCACCAAACACTGCATTAGATGGCTGCTCTTGCAGCCTATTCTGGTCTCCACCAGCCTCAAGCCAAGGGGCTTGCTGCATTAGGGACTTGGGTAAAAAGCCCCAATGGCCCAGCCTTCCCTCACCATCCACAATGTATTGGAACAAGTCAGAATCTAGAGTCTTTATTTTTAAAATCTCTTTTACTTTACAATCAAGTAAATATGCTTGTAAGTGACTAACCTTCACATAATCCCTCACCCCCTTGTCCATGCTTTTCTATCTCTTGCCATGCTGCTCTACCTCCCTTCACAGAGCAGGGAGAGACCAGGTGACTGAGCCCAGACATACCCTTACTCACCAGCCCACTAGTGTCAAATCTGAGCAGTGAAAGTTAGAGAGGGTATCAATTCTCGACGATGGCAGACAAGTGCAGCCATGCGGTATGTGGAGCCGCAGACCTATCCATAGTGCTACACACCACACATCCTGATGTTCTCTGTTCTGCAAGGTAGCAATGCGGGGGTGGGGGGGGTGACCTCAGGCAGAAAAAAAAAGCTTGCAAAAAAAAAAAAAAAGCCGGGTAGTGCACACAGGAGCAGCGTGCACTTCCCAAAACTGGAGCCTGGCCGGACAGAGACACATTCCAGCTGCTGGCCAAGCTCCAAGCAGCAAGATCACCATGGCTGCAGCTCCCCAAGGTCACCAGACCCCAAGTAAGGTTTCTAGGGCCAGCAGAGTTGCTGGACTGAGCCTCCCCTACCCCACCTGGGGTAACCTGCTATGCACTAGAGCAATGTGTGGCACAGGTATTCCATTGGGACAAATAGCAGTGCCACAAGTTATACCACTGCTTCTTGTCCTGGGGGAAACAAACATCCATGCTCATGTGAACATGGCCAATGTGTCACTGATCACCAGGGATCCTGGTTTTCTCTGATAAAAAAAAATCCCCAATTTTTGGACTAAAAAAAGTAACCTAAAATGAACATTTTTGCATGATTAAAATGAAATACCACTAATACAGATATATACATATATCTATATACTAACATTTCATTTTAATCATGGAAAAATGTGGATTTTGGGTTACTTCTTTTAATCCAGAAACTGGGGATTTTTTTTATCAGAGAAAACCAGGATCCCTGATGATCATTAGCTCCTGATAACCTGAACATCAACTAACGTTCCTTACCTTTAGCACTTGCAAACTTGAGCATGTAATCTTACCCTAAATGAATTACTTCTGAACTCCGTATGTGAAGAAAAGAAAAAAGGAAAAAGAAAAAAAAAGCTGCTGTATTGTTAATGGGGTTTGAAGTTTTATCAAATGTACTTTCAATATACTGCTTAGCTATTAATCATAGTTACAAGACATGCTCATTACAGTAGAGCATATCAAATATCATTTGTCAAATACTTTATTCTCTGAATTTTTGCTGGTTTTCCTCAAATAATGTATTTAAATATCTTTGTCACTTGGAATAGTTTATTCAATGACTGGTGGCAAAATTAATCACGTTTTTCAGGGTTGGATTCTTATCTGATTTGGGAGAGGAGGAGCAAGTTAACTTATAGTCATGCAAGCCTGCCCTCGCTTGATTTTATATGAAATAGTAGTCATAGTGAATGCCAGAACAGATGATGTTTAACAAAAAAACAGTAATGCAAAACACAGCTTTTAACACACCATTAAAATGAATATAGTACTCTGAACCTGTTCTACCCAGGTTAAGTGGATACAATGATTATCTAAATTAAATGGTTGAAATGAAAGTCACTTGTGCTCTGATTGTGAAAACACCTATGTTCATGCTTAAATGTATATGCAAACATAGTTGTATTGAATAGAGATTACTTGTCACAAGACAAAACTCACTTATTATCCCCACGTAAAAGCCTTACAATATTGCATGCAAGTATTTAAGTACATTACCTGACTTTTAGTAATATTTATTTTTTCCTGGTGTGAGATATATCCTAATGGATCTCAAAAATTATAAAAGTCTCTAAGGACACCTCTTCATCACAAAATTACCCTAGGTGATCAGTGCATAGGTTTAAGCACTGAGGTTATTTTAGGTGGGTTGTGAACAGTCACATTACAAATCCTTTCGCAGTTTACTACATCCTTTCTGGTGCAACTGCCCTGTGGATGTGTGGCAGGACTTCTGGGGACAAATCTCATGTTTTCTTTTAAATGGGTTTCTTTTTTTTTTCTTGTTGTTCTTTTAACCTATGTCTTTAAGATAAATTATTTCATCATTTTCTCTCAACGAATATGAGAGATGCTGTCTCTCCTTATGGGTACACAGGGGGAATTGTATGTGCTGCCTCCAGACTGCATCATAAACCCAAGCACAAGATATGCTCTGTGAGCATATGAAAAAGCCATTGGATAAAAACCATAAATGCATATGGCAGCAGGAACTGAAACCCAAGACTCTCCTCTCCTAAATAAGAGCTTTAACCACTTGCCCAAAATCTGGCTGGTTCTTGTTTGCTGGCCTACTCGATCTTGACTTCTTTTCAGAAAAAGGCCCAGCTTCAGAAAAGGGAGGGTTTGGAAAGTGATCTGTCCCATCTCCTAGGGAGGTGTGTTATTAAATCTTAGGCTGAAGAGGGTTTAGAACCCACTTGGAAGGTGAGGGCTCTAGTGATACGATATTATATAAAAGGTAGCTACTGCAGTTGTTATTTTGTAAAAGGAAATGGTGGTCCTGTCTCAGTTCTTTGAAAAAAGTTGTGTAGGCTCCAAGCCTCAGCATAGGACTGTGGACTTTAGATCCTGAAAAGATTAAGGCATCTCCCTTCATACTCAGTTCAGCTCTTCGTTCTCCAGTAAAGGTTTGAAGTTCCAGAGATACCCCAGTGTGAAGGGTTTCCCATTGGCTAGGTATATATGGCTGTCTGCTCACCATGTAGGTTTTTTTAATCATTTTTCTGAGATAGCTGACTTTGCCATTGTCTGTTTAGAAGGCTAGGAACCAAACTCTGGGTTTTGGATTCAGTTTCATGGGTATAAAAGTTATGTGCTGAAGCCCCTACCTTGTAGATGTCCAAGTCTTTTCTAGGATCTAGTTGTTTGTCCTTTATTGTACCCAGCCCCAAGCATTGTATTGGTTCTGGCCCAAATTGCCTAAGTGAACAATCTGATGTAAAATGGTGAAATGGAAGCTTAAGACAATGCCATTTACTTGGCATGTTTGAAGTGCCTATGGATATTCTATGCAGCTAGAACAAACAGAAGGGAAGAAAGTCCTTCTTGGTGTCTCCAGCTATGAAGAAATGTCATTAATCACCAGGGATCCTGGTTTTCTCTGATTTAAAAATATCCCCAATTTTCGGTTAAAAAAAACTAACCCAAAATCCAAATTTTTCCGTGATTAAAATGAAACACCACTAACACACACACATACACACACATAGATCTATCTATCTATCTATCTAGATATAGATATAGATGTAGATATAGTGGTGTTTCATTTTAATCATGGAAAAATGTGGATTTTGGGTTACTTTTTTAACTGAAAATTGGGGATTGTTTTAAATCAGAGAAAACCAGGATCTGTGTTAATCACCTAGAAATGACATGCTGAATTTCTGGGTTAGAAATTTCACATACAATTTTTTACTTTCATCATATGAAGACTAAAAACTATTGTAATAATATGTTTTTATCCAATATTTTCAAATCCACTTCTAACTAAATTTCCCCCTACAAGCTAAAGCACATTGAAATGATGTTCTTTGACATCTTTTATGTCCATCAAATTTTACTTAATTAGGAAGAAAGGCTTTTTCACTTTATTTTCAAAGTTGCCAATGTAATTTTTCTTCAGTGTTTCCCAGTTAGTATAAAAAATAAACATTTACTCACATCCTCATTTCATTTGTAGGAGAGAGCTTTTGAACACGAAGCCTTTAAAAATGCTCTATTTTTTCCTTCTTTACCTGAGTGACAGTTGATATACTCTCTTGCCTCAAGTTCTGTATGATATTTCAGGAAAACACAATTCATTTAAAGTAGTTGGAAATATGTTGTCTCCTGCTTCTTTAGTGTATCAACATGCCCTTTTTCTTCAGAAAAGTGGTTGCTGTAGCATTAAGTCAGGGCTGGGTTTTTTTATCCTATTGGTACATTTATTCATGCTTATACTAGAGTCAACAGAGTGTTTTAGATTGTTTAACTGACGAGTTCTTTTCAAACTCCTTTAATTTATAAATTAATGTTTCTGTACATGAAAAAGTTATCTGATTATGTTCTGGAAGTATTTCTGAGATCCAACCCAGCCAAATAATCAGCACAATATACATATATATATATATACAATAGAGAAAAAGCACTGTAGTACTTACAGTCTTGCAATGATTGATGAATGACTCGTCTCCTCCTACCAGCTCTGTCCCTTTGTTCTGTGATTCCATCATCTCCCTCAAGCTAAGAAGGGCTAGGCTGAAATTTTTGGAAAGCTGAACTCTGTGGAGCTCATTAGGTACATTATTGCCAGTTCAGTAAGTTCAGTAAGTATATTTTAACTTTTAAGTGTTAAGTTTGCACCCAAGCATAGTATTAGGAAGTATTGTGTTAGTGAAGGAATTGTCTTCATTAAAAAACAACTGTTAATAGTCAACTTATCCTTGAAGTTATCCTGTGCTTTACAGTTATGTCAGGTGCTTTCCCATATAATTATTGGGGCATAGATAATACACTTACCTTTCAGCAAAACATACTAACATGGTTAAAATGCAGAATAGTAGCTGGAGATCTGGGTTTATTCTCAGTATTTGTAACAGACCTGTTGGGTATCTTGGTTGATTCACATTGGCCCAGATACAGAGAAGGACTTTGGCAACTCTAAGTTGTTCATACAACAAAATTGGCCTTTAAAGCAGCTTAATTGCTCTTTTGCATCACTTTAATGGCGCTGCTATTTACACGCTCAGTGGCATATTCTGCTTTAAATGACTTTGAAACGTAGCAAGGTAAAACCCATCTGAGGTGTTTTAGTTTGCTACCTAACGAAGTGCAACGGTGCATGGGGCATTGGAAGCCAATGTGCTCGGGGAAGTTCAGGCTTGGAAGGCTTCCAGTGCCCCATGCACCATCCTGTCCACTTTCTGCCACTGCCAGCTCACCCAGCCACCCTCCTACTGCCTTGCCACACTGCTCCAGGAGCAAGACAACCATTCCCAGGTGGTCCTAGCTGGCAGGGATGGTGCACAGAGTGCTGGAGTTTACCTGCTTTTCCCACAGTGGGGATGGAGGGGATGTGCCTGTGGGCCAAGGAGTCCCTAAGCTATGGGAGACCATGGTGCTTCCCTCCATGGTGGTGGCATCCCCCAGGCAGCATCCACCCACTAACACCCGGGGCACCGCCACCGTGGAGGGAAGCACCAGGCCCCATGCAGCTCAAGGGCTGTGCGACCTGGCAGCAGCTTGTGCAGGCAGGCTTAACTGAAGTTAAAAAAAAAACAGTGAGGAGCCTGATGCTTTTTTTCCCCTTTTCTCCTGGAGCCTGCCTGCCTGCCTACCTGAGTTGCATGGGGCCCAGTACTACCCTCCATAGCTGTGGTGCCCCCATGGGCAGTACCCATGTGGACTGCTATTGAGTGGGTGCTGCCAGGGGGTGCTGTCACCATGGAGAGAAGCAATGGGCCCCATGCAGCCTAGGTAGGCAGGCAGACTCCGAGAGAAAAAGAAAATCAGGCTCCTCATCAGTTTTTTAAATTTTTCTTCAGTCAAGCCTGCCTGCATGAACTGCCACTGGTTTGCACAGCCCTTCAGCTGCGTAGGGCCCGGTGCTCCCTTCTCAGTGGTGGCACCCCTCAGGACCACATGGGCCAGGTGCTAGCAGGTGGATGCTACCTGGGGGACACTGACACCACAGAGAGAAGTGATGCAGTCCCCTGCAGCTCAGGAGCCACTCAAACCACCACTGCCCGTCTCCCCGCCCTCCCCCCCTCAACCATGGGAGAGGCAGGTAGGCTCTGGTGGGGAAAAAAAGGATCAGGCATCCTCACCCTTGTACACATGATGAGAGGTTAGTTCTCCCTAAATTGAAGTGGTGGAAGCAGTGGGTTTTTAAAAACCCACTGTTTCAATTTAGAGAGAACTAAACCCCCATCATTTGTACAAGCACCATTGGGCACCTTTCTCCAGGCTGGAATACAAAGCCCAGAGTTACTTAGGGAAGGCAATAGGAAGGGTTAAGCACAGGGGTCTATAACCATAATTTCGATACTTAAGTCTGAGATTCAAAGAAGACTCTGCTTTCACCTGTAGCATTTTATAGTTTTTCACTGTGTTCATCATAAGTGTAAATAAGGGTTCAGAGTGGTAGTTTTGGAGATTCCTTCAGTTAACAAATGTTTTTGAACATATGTGTCACTGAAAGGTGTTGTAAGGCTTCAGCCTTCTCTTGCTGGGTGCCTTGCCCCCAAGTGATGTCAGGGTGAGGTTTGAGCTTGGATGCCACCTGGGTGGTATGGGTGCTGCCTTTATTTGCCTGCCATGACTTCAATGTTCTTGTTGGGGAAGCAGTTCCCTTCAGGTGACCCTCCGAGGATGAAGATGCCTTAATACCTATTCTTGCTTTGTGGAGGTCCAAACCTCCTCTTCACCCCACCCTTACCACATCCATGGCCCAGATGGATACTACACTCTGCAGGCATCCCCTTAGATGACTTTTCCTCTTCACTCAGCTCACCCACCTCAGAGTAGGTCAGGTCTTCCTGGTCAGTTCACCCTTCACCATCGCCAGTTCTTTGACTTCCAGCCAGTTAGGGCATATAAGCCAGCCCTGTTTCGGGCTAGTTAGGGCTTCTAGTGAACTCAACCGAAATCAACACCTGGATCTCTGCTGGAGGGCCACCCTGGGATTTCGTCTCCCAGTGTCCCTTTTATAGTCCAAAGAAACAAAGAAACTTGAAAGAATGGACGAGGGACCCACTCCACCAGCATCTCTGGGTCAGTGTCCTTTTCTTTACCCACTGGCGTCTCCGGGTCGGCGTCCCTTCCCCCTGCCATTCATCACCCACCATCTGTTTTCCCAGCTGCTATTTGAGCAGCCTGCAGTTTCCGTAGGCTCTGCCCCCATCCCTCGCCGATCTGCATCTGTAGGCAGCTCTGGAATTGCAGGGCCGACACCCTTCGATTCCTCCCAGCTGCTGCTTTTCAGGATCCCTGTGGTGAGTACCGGGGTGCATGGGGTGGGGTTCCAGGACCCCTTAAAGGGGCTTTCACTGCCCCTCTCACAATATGGTTCTAAATTTAATGGGTCAATAAGTCCCTTCAAATCCTAGTTTTTAGTGTTCCTGAGTGCATCTGTCTTCCTGGGATCTCAAGTCAAGAGCTTTCCCTGAGGGTAGGTAGCTATCAAATATTCTTTGGAAGAACAATGCAGAGTTAAATTCTTCATTAAAAAAAAAAAAGAAGAAAAAGAAGATGACAGGGATGCCTACCATTTACATTATATTTACTTCATGTTATTTTAATATTTATTTATATATTTTATATTTACCTCAGACAAAACTTTAATGACTTCCAACAGCTCATGGAAAATTACAGTCATCTCAAGATACCCACAAGGGACAAACCTGTCCAGGCTTAGAGGCAGCCACTCAACTTCGAATGGTACCTCTCCAGAAACAGACCACCTAACTTCTATTCTCCCTAAGGCACCAGACCTTGTCCTGGACCCAGACATCAGTTGTGCACTTTCATCAACATAGACCACGTCATCACTGAACCAAATGTAACCTGGGTGTACTTGGTTGTGTACTCCCTTCTCTAACTGAATAAAAATGTTAGCAGAGCCGGTATGCTGTGGGGGGAACCTGTTGGGTGTACACAGCTTCCCTTCTTCCCCTATAGAAAACCAAGCCAGGACATTTTATAACTTAACTATATATAAATGTATTAATATATACAAGATCTAAAGAAATTGATATTGATAAACATATATACACAAATATACAAACATCACATAACACTATATCCTACTAATAGAGGTTAAAAATTACATCACCTTAAATTATATTAAATAATACATAGATAAACAGTTTGATCTAAAACACATAAACAACAGGTAAGTACTGACAAACATGGGTAAATGGCAGGGAAGGGCCCCATTAGGGCACCAACAGGGATTATATGCTCAAAATTCTATTACACTACAAAGTTACACATATAAAGGTACCCAATATATATATATATACACGCACACATATAATAACATAAACTGTGGATGATATCTATCCAATCTTATACCATCCTTCAAGATACGGTCCCAACCTGGGTTTCAACAGACATTATACAACCTTAACTCTATTAAGATCCAAATTTACTTAAACATCAAATACAAAAATATACACTCCTACAAATACTTAGCTCAGCAGAATCAGATTAAAGGGTTCAATATATTTCAAACAATCTTAAGCTTTATCGACTTATAAACATAAGGTATAAATATACAAAATATAAGGCACATACCCTTAAAATATAACTTAACTTTTCAAAGAAACCTAAGGCCCAGGCTCTCCCATCTCCTGTGGCCACAAGGTTGTGAAGAAGCTTCCCCGATGCCCTTTAGGCTTTCCCCCAGCCCAGCCAAAATGCATTCCCCAAAGCAAAACATCCAAACTCAGGGATCCCTGTTACTTTGGGTTTCCCTTCCAATGATCAGACTCACTAACATGGGTGAATTCCCCCTTCATGTGTGAATCCTTTTTCATGGTAACTTATGACTCCAGGGCCTCACTGGAGGATCTTTGTCTCCTTCAGCGAGTTGCTGCCTCTTTTGCTGAGGCTCCAGTTGTTTCTGCCTCCCTCTGGGCCCACCATCCATGGTGCACCTGAGGACTTTACTCCTTTTCCCAAGTTTGGGGCCCTGAGCTGCCTTGCAGGGTTCCAGGATCTCAGTTCCAACTGGGGCCCCCCGTGCAAGGATTCCCATTTAAATGCCTGGCCTCATGTCAGTGGGGTTGTAGACCTGAGTCACCCCATGTGGCTCTCAGGGCCATGGTCTACTCCCAGACCACTCTATGTAGCACTGCCTGTACTGCACCTTCCTGGCCTCATGCCAGGGATGGTGACCCAAGCCCCCTCATAGGGCTCCAGGGTCTTGGTTCATGCACCACCTGTGCACTGACTGGCTTGGACCCAAGCTACCACATGTAGCTTCCAGGATCCTGGTCTCACTTGGACCCACCATGCAGCACCACCTCCACCGGCTCCCCCTGGCCTCATGCCATGGGTTGGAGACCCGAGCCACCTCATATGGCTCCCAGGGTCCCAATCTGTATACCAGGCTGTGCAATGCTTCTCACTCTTCAGTGGCAGGATTGCAGTGGCGGGCTTGGGCCGCTCACCACTTCGCATTTGGCAATGAGAAAGCATCTTCAGGCTCTTTTGGGGCCACCACATTTGCCCCACTGGGCAGCTTTCACCAGGTCTTCTTTAGCCCATCTTCCCTCTTCTCCATCCCTCACAGCTCTGTCTGTGTGCTGGGCACACTGTTCTTTTATAGCCTCCAGAGGCTCCATCCCCAGATTGTAAAGGTGAGGGGAGTAAGGGGGGTTTGAAATCAGGGTGAGGGGGTGAGGGGCTGAGGAGGAGTATTTCTCAACCAGGTCCAGGCTCCTTGCCTCATCCTGGGCAGGGGTGGGGCAACCTCTCCCTAACCACCACCTGATTGGTGGAAATCTTCCAGCAATGGCTCAAAGCCCTTTCGAGCTGGCAAAATAGGCTGCTGTTGGCATGCCCACCACACAAATAACATGGATTATGACATCTGGGGTTCATTTACCTGCACCTCTACCATCATAAACTTACAGTGCCCCACTGTTATCTACATTGGACAGAGAGATCCCTACATGTAAGAATGAGTAAACATTGTTTTGACATTAATAGCAGAAAGACAAACAAGCCTGTGGAAGAACATTAACCTTCCTAGACATTCCATCACTGACCTCAGAGTGGCTATTCTTAGACACCAAAATATTACAAACGAATTTGAACTGGAAATTGTGGGACAAGAAATCATCCATAGAATAGATTGCATCAAGTATGATGTAAACTCAGGCTACAGATTCTTATTCCATTACATGGATATTTTTTATAAACCCTGGGTGCATCTACATGTTCATTAAGGTGTCATACTTACAGCACTTTAAGTTTAGTACTTTTAATAGCAGGTACTAATTCAATGCACAGTAACCAGTGCTATTACACAGTAGTGCTGGTGTGTGCCTTTTAAGTGACATGAATGTGCAGTAAATCAATTCTATTGTGCATTAGCATATTAACATGACTTCCTCCATTGTTGTTAAAACTTTATGCACCCCCACACGCATTCTCCACTGAAAATGTTACTCAAATTGCCAATTGCTCAAATCATGAGTGAGACTTTATAAAGGGGGGATAAGGCAAGGTGCCGCGTTTATTGATTGCATGAGTTAGAGATAGAGGTTTGGACACATCATTCATATAAACACACACAAATCATCATAAACATCATTACACAAAGGCATATACATACACAAAACAACCATTCCATCCACACATACACCAGATATAGTTACCAGCAATAGTTGCTCAATATCAGCCCAGGGTGGCCAACCCAGGCTTATTGAGTAGATGATGATGATTTGAAGATAGCAGATTTGAAGATAACAGCTGGAGCGGGGTGAACAGATGCATCTGTGCTCCGATAAAAAAGCAGTAGAGAAAGAGACTCACCCAACTTGGCATTTTCAAAGTGTTCTTTTATAGGGATTGGCATCCTTTGTTTCAGTGCTTTGGGGTTTTTCGATACCCAGCGTCTGTTTTTGCGGTTGTTCTTCTTTTGTCTTCAGCTTATCTTAGCCTTGAAGTGTTCTTGCTGCCCATCTGGCAGGATGGTTGCTTTCCTTCTCCTCATAGTTTCATAGTTTCATAGTAGCTAGGGTCAGAAGGGACCTGAACAAATCATCTAGCCTGACCCCCTGCCACAGGCAGGAATGAATGCTGGGTTCACAAGACCCCAGGCAGGTGATCATCCAACCTCCTCTTGAATTTGCCCAAGGTAGGGGCGAGGACCACTTCCCTGGGAAGTTGGTTCCAGATTTTGGCCACCCTAACTGTAAAATATTGCCTTCTGATCTCTAACCTAAACCTATTCTCCATCAGCTTATTACCATTATTACCATTCTCATTATCTTCTTTGTGCCCTAGGCCTAAAAGGGATTCTTCAGCCATTAATTAATTAGTTTACTGACTGGTAGCTTACATTTGGTGCCTTGTTGCTTACATAAATAGTTAAATCTTCTTCTTCCATCTCTGCCATTCACTCACCATTCACCCTTTTACACACACTCATACATAAAGTCTATGCAGAGTTAATTCATTTATGTCAAGCAGAAGGATGCAAAATGGAGTTTTCAAGTTGCTTACAGGACCAGACTAACATGGTTACATTTCACTACTATTACACTCTATGTTAACATCAGCTACATTAGTTTAGTGCATGCTGCACCATGACATGCTCATGAGCAGTAGAATTAGTCTACTGTTAGCATCTCATGTAGCATCTCAATTAGCATTTCATGTAGACGTGACCCCTATGTCCCTCAGTGGGTTGACTGCTTTGTTTTTCTCTTTCTCAGACACTTTGCCACTCAGCAGTGCCCCCTCAGTTTCCTTCCTCTCCCTCCATGTTCAGGTTGCAGCTAATTTAGAAGCCCTGCTTCCTCCAGTCCCTTCATACCATCTGATGAAGTAAACCTTCTGTTTACAAACCTTATGCTATACATCTCTAATTTAGTCTATAAAGGTGTGAATCTACCCTGCTATCTACCTTTTGTATAATAGCCTTGTACAATGGGGAACATGGATTCTGGGCATTCTCATCCTGAGGCAATTCCAGTCCATATCACTTACTTCCCAGGAGAGGCCCTGATTACCAGGCTGTTGGATGTTCCAGTGGAGGCACTCTCTTTTCCTTTTGTTTAAGATTGAGCAGAGTGTAATTCAAAATCACAGGGCCAGGAAGAGAACAAGAAGGAGCCTGTTTCTTTAGTGTCCTGGGTAGGGCAGTTGCTTGGGAGATGAGAATCCTGGGCTTTAGTTGCTATTATTTTCTAGGATTCTCTCTCCCCACCCCTTTAAAACTAGCAACAGTTTAATGTGAAATGCCCTCACTTAGATGATTGTCCTAAACACTATTCTGATGGGTAGAGTAGAGGTGCAAAATTTGAATATGCATGCCGAAGGACATGACATGCCATCAACATAAGATGTCACTATTTTAGGATACATTAATGAGTAGGGATCCTGGTTTTCTGAGATTAAAAAAACCTCCAATTTTCAAATTAAAAAAGTAACCCAAAATTCACCTCTTTCCATGATTAAAATGAAATGCCACTAATATATAACATTAATAATATATTATATAATAATATATGATATAATCACAATATTATATAATAATATATTAGTGGCATTTCGTTTTTATCATGGAAAGTGGTGAATTTTGGGTTACTGGTTTTTTAATCCAAAATTTGGAGATTTTTTTTTTTTATCAGAGAAAACCAGGATCCCTGTTAATGAGTATAGCAACATTTATGGACCAGCTTATGTTTTTGAGTTGTGACAATTTCTGAGTATATAGGCACCCATATTTACAGGTGCTAGACTTTCTGCAACATCTCTACTTTTTTGCTTTCAGGAAACTCTGGAGATAACGTTCAAGTTCTGAATTTATATAGCATCAAAAGGAAATTCTCTGATAGGATGGGAAAACTTTATTTTTTCAGAAAAATAAGTTGCAAAAGTAAGTTTGTTGACCTTTTCAAATTTCAGGTGTTAGGGGGGAAAATAACTTCTTTTAATTATATTCTTGCACATTGAATTGCTCCTTATTCTGGTTTTCTCAAATTCCCTGTCTTTATACATTCCTATGGCCATGCTTAGAATAATTCTGCAGTCCTCAATGCTTTTTTTTGCTAGTGGGGGGGGGAAAAGTAACAAACAGCAAAAAGCTTTTTACGTCAGTCCTTCTTAAACACTTCTGTAGCTTCAGCTTGCATGTAACTTCAGAAAATATAAAGGGCAAAGAAACCCTTTTTCTATATACTTTAGTAAGAACTACTCAAAGAAATGACTGACAACTGATAACTTTAATTCATCCATAATTTTCTGCTACAACAAATGTCAGTCTAGTGAAACCCACCACAATATATTTCCTAATCTCTTTCTTAAATCAGTTTATTCTTGGCTTGGTAGATTTAGATTTAAATGTGAAGGTTTGCTGCCTCTAATAGTTATAATTCTTTAATGAATTCAACAGTGTTCCTACTACCTTTGTGCTCGATTTTCATGAGACTTCAAGTGGTTGAACTTTGATCACAGGGGAAAGTTTAGTAAAGAACTCATTTTAAGTTTTCACATGCAAGTTTGGGTTCCAGAAGCTTTTTTGAGCTCAATTATTCAGAACCCAGGAACAATATCATGTGACTCCAATGACTAATCACAACAGACAAACTAAGCTTGAAAGAAAATACAAAATAATGCAGACGATTGTTTCTTATTTAGGTTCTAAATAAAACTTGCAAAAAATCAAGGCATTTTCATAATAACAGTAAGAAGTCAAGACCTGTCGGTGGATATTTGGCAAGATGAAGGGGTAAATCATCAGGAAGATTATCTTCTGTAAATTATTCAGGTAATAATTCATAACATTGGTTTTATATTGCATTCAGTAATTATGTAGTGAACATATACAGGTTCTAGAGGGTATTTTGATTGCAGATATTTTATATAGTTTGACTTATCTCCTAACACAGTCTACTCTAAAATCTATTAAATATGTCACTCCATTTTCTTTCCCGTGGATCAATACTCATTTTTCTATGACAGATCACAAGCACCCAATAATCACACATAGCTAAACCTACCCAATAATTAAAGGCTACAAACCAGAATTAATTTAACACTCATTATATTAATATTATATTATTAATGTATTATATACTAACATATACTAAACTAACTAATATTATATCTTAATATAATATCCACAGTTTAATGCAAATACACTTTATTTCATTTTGACTTTCATGAATGAGGTTTTACACTATAATGTTGGAAGCCATATTTATAATTTCAATATTTTTCAGAGTCTGTTATCACTTGAAGAAAGTACAATAGTTAGAATAAGGAAACCACTAACTACAAATGAATTGTCATCATTATTGTCTAAGAAGCAGTTGTTCTGTGGAGATGACAGGTCTCCCAATTGCTCTCTGTCACTACCAGAAGACAGATGATGCTTATTAAAATATCAGATAAATATTTGAGCAAGACACAATGTGAGATTTATAATTCAAAATGCACCTTGTAGTACAATCAACTTTAAAAATCTTTTTGCTGCACTTCATACTATTTTTATGATGCCAACAAAAAAGCTTTCCTAACCAAAAGGAGTAAACCTGTCAATAGGCCAACATTGCTCCTCTTCATCTCTGTATATGCTGCATCCTTGTTTGATGCCAGGAAAATGAAAGCTGGGATGCACCAATGGGATTTATCTGTGTGAAATAAAACAATAGGTTACTCTGAAGAGAGACAAAATCATGGAGAATAAAAGGCAAATGAGAATGCTGTGTTTGCATATTATCTTAATAGGCACCATAACATTACCTAAGATAAAGAGATAAGTAGAAAGGTACCTTAGATTCTTTATTCCCATTAAGAAACACTTACCATGTCCTAGTGTGTGGAACAGCATTTGTCGTTTAGCTTGTGTGCACATTATTCCTGTATCATGTGATTTTATGGAATTGGATGGATTTTAGTCCTGTTAAAGCAAAGCATTCAAACTGGATAGTAACTGTTGCCACCTCTGACATATGTGAGTAATTTTACATGCTGAAATTAATGAGGATGGAAATGCAACCGATACCAGTTAATCTTTTTTTCTTTTCTTTTTTTCCCCCATTACCAATTTTTTTAGTTTTATGTCTCTGGTTAGTGCTGGAATGATACGGTTGTCTAACAGAAACTGCTTTGCCTTAGAGATGGGAATCTATTTGTACATAAAAAATCTTCATGCCATACCAATAAACTAGACTATTTGTGCTGTTTAAATATAATTTGCTTATCTAATGACTAGCTAAAGTAACACATTTCCCAAAAGCTAATTTCACTCTACTCCGCTACTAGTAGTTCCACTGACAAAAGTAATGCCTTCAAGAAGGCCAAGCATCTCATACTCCTCAGCTTCCAGAAATGAAAGAGGTATTCAGTACAAATCTCCAAACTACTGACACAGTACTAAGTCTTCATCCACAGGTGATCAGGCTTCACTGAGCTAACACTTAAGAACAAATTTGGAATAAATTTAAAATTTAAAAGCAGAGATAATAAGAAGAGAGTGATATTTGTATTATGTAGAGTTCAAGGAAAAAGGTCCCAATTATTATATAGAGATGAAGAAAACAAAACCTTAACATCAACAGAAATGTAGAGGAACTGCCAGGGACTGAAAAAAAAAGAATGCAAGACTCCTGTGGGCATGAATTTGAGTTAAGGGACCATTGTTAATAGAAAATAAATATCTGTCTTTATGTATATTTTTTGCAGTTGGGTTTACTTTTAAATGTCAAATATGTTATTTGACAAATTGTATTTATTAAAAAAATCAAGCTAAAAATGATAGATTTAAAGATCACTTTAAATTAACAAAAGTCCTAACATATATCATCTTGTCTTGTTTTCCTTTTTTTAAATCCAAGATCTTGCCTACTTTTTAGACTATGTTTTCTCGTGTTCATGGGTGACTGGTGCTGCCTTATTTGGGGGGGGCATGTGCCTCCCCAGTGACCAGTCAGTAATGGGGGGGGAGGGTCCCCCTGCAGCCAATCACGCCAACCAGGAAGCAGTCTCAGCACTCCTGGAAGCGGCCATGGCACTCCTATTCCCTGGCCGGTGGTTGCAGCGGGGCAACAGTGCTCCCATCTGCCCCTCCTGCCCATCGCCTGAGTGGGGAGCATAGCCTGTCAGGGGGTGCACTGGTGCTCTCAGGGGTGCACATGCACCCCGCGTGTACTCTTATGAGTTGTCCCTGCCTTCTCATCTTTCTCTTAGTCTTGATCTTTTTGGAAGTAGGCAGTTCCCTTTAGAGGGAAATACCACTCCTTAAATGAATTATGTGTCCCTCTATCATGTGCACTCCTGACACGGTTGTTCCCTCCCCATCTGTGGATGCTTGTATGGACAGTCCACTGCTTCATGGACTAGGCTAATACTTTAGGGACAAAAAGCTCTGGATTGAGGTTTTATGGTTTCTTACAGATCATCCTTGAAAGAGATTGTCAAGTTCCTTTCTTGGGCAGAGTAGTCAACTGAAATGCATTATAGTGAACTTGACTTCAACAAGACTGGAAATGAGTACATCATATGACACAAAATAGAGGTCAAATGACAAAATAGGGGTCACAGTTTGACCCAGATATTTTACATCCTTTCAGAAAGGCATTCAGAGTGAATCACAACAGTTCAATAACTAAGCCCTGTAGATTATAATTAATTAGACCTACTTCACAGGGTTCACCTACTCGCTGTAAAAAAAAACAGACCAAAGCGCTTTGTGACCTTCTTTGTCAAATGATAGGCTCCTCATTTTGCATATATGTAAAATATAGTGGTTCCATATTTTAGTTACAGTGCATATTCATATTTCATTGCAAGTCTTTCTTTGAAACATTTCCAGAACAACTTTTGATCTGAGTGCATAGTTTGCTTGCAAATCTGTGAATACCATGTTTTCTTATGTGCAGCATCCTCCCAAATCACGTGTGCTTTTTTTTTTTTTTGAAAAGCAGAGTGAAGAAAAATGTATCCTTCTTTGCCACATCATCAGGATCCTTTGCTAGTGGGAGGTATGGAATGAGAGAAGTGGCAGCTAGAGAGCCCCAGGTACAGTACTGCAGCATTACTTTCACTTTTCCCCAACAGAGACAGGAACTTCTATTACCTTATTTCTTCACCTGTAATGCACACCCCAATTTCCAGCAGCTGAATTTTGGAAAAAAAGATGTGTATATACACAAGAAAGTATGGTGATGAAGCTATTTTTACCTGTAAGGTTTGGAATTCTAAGTTCTAAAGTTGCAGAGTTTTAATCTCGTGTATAGTGCATAAAACAACAAAACAGAAACTTAAGAAATGTTGCTGCTGGAATTTTGCCTTTCATTTTCTCAGCATGGGATATAGCTTTAAATTCCAAACATACCACATGCTTAATTTAACTTAAATACTTAAAGATAGAATACTTGAAATCGGCTTCTTGGGCAGCCAAGAGAGGGAAAGTAAGAGCACAAACAAGGTGTGAGGCTCAGTGAGATGAGCACTGTTCTGGAAAAAGAGCAGTCCCTGATTTCTGGTCTGGAACTTTGTTCCAATTGTGGCAAAAACTTCCCCACTACTCTCCATCCATTTCATACAATCACTATTGGATACAAATTGTAATGGTTTATCTTAAAGTTATCATATGGGAGGGATCTGTCTAATCCCTAACCTATGTTTTGAACACCATATTGCAAAATCAGAAAGACAGATTCAAACTTCATCTGAGAGGGCCTAGATTCTGGGTTTTCAACTTCCTGCACAAGTAATTCAACCATTTAGCTCTTGGGATTAAAACGGTACTCCCTCCTTCAGCTTCCTCATCTGTCCAACACCTATTAGTCATAGGTTTCTGGCTGGCTATGTTTTTGTAACAGATGTAATATTTGAGATGCTTTGAAGCAGAGAGATGTACATCTCCCTACCATGCCCCTTCAAAATCTCTGTATCTCCATGCAGTCGTATGCTCTCCAGCTAAGGTGTGGGATGGGGCTTCAGTGTCCTGCACTTATTAGGGGTGTGTGAAATGGGTTGTATTCAATTCAGATTTGGATTTGGCCCAAATAGGGGAGAGTGATTTGATTGATTCAGATAACTGTCCTGATTTGATTCAGCCGAATCTGAAGATTTGATGTTGATTCAGAGAATCAGTGATTCAGCCACAGACATAGCTTTAAATGTTTTTTCTACATACCTTGAGGTACCAGGTGTGGCTCATGAACATTGCAATGGTGGGGTGGATGGAACATCCCACAGGAGTGCAGGGGGCCCCCTGTGTGCTTGGCAGTGAACCTGGAAGTGGACTGGAAGTACTTCCGGTCCACTGTTGGGTCCCCACACGCTCCCTGGCAGATGCAGAAGTGGACTGGAAGTGCTTCTGGTCCACTTCCAGGTCCACTGCTGAGCACCATGGGGACCCCACTGCACTCCTGAGGGACGCTCCATCCACCCCAGCATCTCAGCTTTCATGATCTGCCTGGTTCCTTGAGGTATGTAGAAAAAACATTTAAAGCTGTGTCTATGTCCAAATCATCGAATCTTTCCAAATCTCTCTGAATCAATTTGGAAGTTTCCAATTTGATTCAGAGAGATTAAAGGGTCTCCTGATTTGATTCGGATTCAGAGATTTGGCTGCCAAATCAAGCCAAAGCTCTGCCAAATTGAATCAGCTATCAAAGCTTCACACAGCCCTAGCAGTTTTCTGTGAGCCCACTGTCAGTAAGTGTTCTCCCCCTCTGCTCTCCTGAAATATCACCTGCTAGATCCAGAAGCATCTCAGGGACCACAGGACCTCAGATATCCTGGTTCAGAAAAGGAGGGACTCCAGCGAAGCTAAGGTAGAGCACATAGAAAATCATTCAATGACAGCCTGCACCACACTCCCCTCTTTCCATGGCAGGAGAGCAGAACAGTATTGTGGGATGCTGGAGGACTAAGCCTTTCCCATACACACAACATAAAGTATGCACACACAACAGGAAGATCTTCATTTTGAAGCACCCCTAAATAGTTACTGTTTCCTACAGGGTTATTTTTAGAGTACTTCAGAGGGTGTATATATCTGTCCAATCATCCTTGAAGTGATTCAAAGATATTTGAATTCTACGTCTGTCCACATGCTTAGATGGTCTATTATGTCCTGAATATGCAAACATAACTGCTCTGTCAGTGAGTAATCTGTTTTGCATGCCCATTTTACCTGTTCATGCTTATACATCCATGCTTCAGAAGAAGATGAAGCATAACTTCACAACTAGAAATCTGACACACAAAGAAAGTAAAATTCTACCTTATGTGTTTCATAGTACAGAGATTCAATGTAATGGAAACCATCCCTTTTACTATAAGGGATAGATTTGTCTTCATATGAATGCTTATTTCTAATGGTATTTATCTAATTAAGGTTACAGGGAAATATTTAGCCTAGAAGGAAGCTATTGCCATTTGAATGTTCTTAGATACTTATGATGCTATAAGTAGATTCAGATTGCCCAATAATGCCCTTACAGACACAGTGATCATACACAAAATGACTCTGTCATGTTATTTATTATCACTACATATCTTGCAGTGGTATTCAGTGATAAATTGCAGAACCCTGAAGTATACTGAATTTAACATGCATTTTTGAGCACAGCTCAAAAGAGACAAAAACTATGGAAGAGTGGTATGGAGATTTTATCTGCCTACATTTTGTGAGATCATATCTATTATTTACAACCTGTGAAGCCAAAAATTAGTGCCAGTTAAAACATTTTTACTTGAACATAGATTATGTGTTCTAAAATTGCCACATTGTATAGAAAAGGGAAAAAAGTATTTTAGATAGGTGGTGTCGTCCAGTTCTGCAAACATTTACTGCTCAGCCCAGTGCTACTCCCAAGAGATGTTTTACTGGAGAGCATGGGATAACCGTTAAATACTAGCTATTGTAATGCGTTTGTAGGATTAGACCCTTAGAGCAATTTTAAAAAGATCGGGTTCCTGACTTGAGCCTGCAGTTTGACAATTATATGCTGAATAATAAAATGCCAATAAATGTGATTTTGTTTATTGAAGTCAACCCATATTCACTGCATAATTTTGACTGAAAAAATATTTGGGGGAATAATTTTTCACCTAACTGTTGGTGTATACCTTAGCCACAATAATAATATATTTGGATTTAGTTCCTCCTTCTGCCTGAAAGGATCTGAATGGACATTTTCAGTTTTCCAGGAAAGTACCTTAACCTCTAGGCTATACTTTTTTTGTGATTTGTGTGTGCACTGTTATTTAAGCTCTTCTGTTCATCATGTTTCAGCTTGTATAAATAATAAAGCATTGGAATGGATAGTGAAACCCAGATGCCCAGCCTCCTGGGTGATTGTTCTAATTACCAGCATGGACTCATTCCTTCTCAAGGACTACTGAAGCACTTTACGCAAAGCAGAATGATGGCAACAGGAGAAATATCCTTCAGTAGTTCTGCAAAATGAGAGATTTTGGTTCAAGTTCCTACTGTAACTCAGGGAGAGGGTGAATGTAAACTTTGACATAAGTATCCTAGGACATGCTCTGGGAGCGCTCTGGTAGTGTGTGCTCTGGGAGTGTTTCCAAGGCGGGGGTGCACTTTAATTATAGTATCCAGAGCATCACATGTATCAGCGTCCCTGTGCTGAAAAATGGAGGTAGGAGCACTTTAACTAAAGCTCATGGAATGGAATGAGCTTTAGTTAAAGAACTCCCGCTGCCATTTTTCAGTGTAGGGACGCTGATACACATGACGCTGAAGTCTGCTGGAGTGAAGTAATCACCAGGGATCCTGGTTTTCTCTGATAAAAAAATCCACAATTTTTGGATTTAAAAAGTAAGACAAAATCCACATTCTTCTGTGATTAAAATGAAATGTCACTTTATCTCTATATATCTATATCTATCTCTATGCTTATATCTATATATAAAATGATATGCCACTATAGTGCCACTATAGTGGCATTTCATTGTAATCACAGATGAATGTGGATTTTGGGCTACTTTTTTAATATATATATTTGTTGTAATTACAGCACATCAGAGCAGCGTCACTGCACATATATAAGCACCCCCATCTACCAGGATGCCACTTCCTTGCTGAGTGACCTAACCAATGAGCTACTGGATAAAATGGAGGCACCATCACCTTTTCCTCTGATGTTTTTATGAAACTATAATCTGCTGTTGCCTTGGCTTGTTTTACAAGTGCCCAATGTGAATTGTAAGTGTTTGTGTCAAATGGAGCATTCTGTGTCAAACAAACCGTTATTTTTAGTTTTTCATTTCAGCAAGTAAAATTGGCCAATTTAAAAATAGTTTAAATTGTAAAAAAAATCCACATTTATTCACACATAAGTAAAACACCATTAAAGGGGTTTGATTTTCAAAAAACTGTACATTTCCTAAAAATACCTATTTAAGATATCTCAAGAGAGTCTATATTTAAGCATGTGTGTGTTTATGGGCTCACACATATTGCAGACTCAGAATATCATGGGTGGGAACAGAACAGCAGGTGAAAATGGTTGATCCTGTTACTATGGATGCAGTGGAGCCTAAATGGCCCCATGCCCAGGTGTAG